>NC_081300.1:37661333-37970416 GCF_030435805.1 Mustela lutreola
ATCTATACATTTTTAGGGTGAAAAGGAGGAATATTAGCAGGAGGATCCCAGAGGGTTTTTATTGTCCACCTCACTCACTCACATGGCTCTATAAAGGTCAGGAGAGGCAGTAAATGAGTATGGAGTATTTTCCTGTCTATGGGGGCACTGAGGACCCAACGTAGCTTGCCCTCTTTACAGCTCTCTTTCAACCTAAATCTGAAAGTGCTGAAGAAAAGGGGAGGAGGCAAAGCCTAGCGGCCTTAGTTTCAGGGAATATAGTGAAGTATTCTGAGGACTGTTCTAGGAATGACTCAGTTCTTAATAAATATTAAAGAGCAGTAACAAATGGCAAACAAGATCATAAGTCCAATGATTGAGAGATCAGGACATACATCATCAAAGTTTACAGGAATTCCTTGGGCATCTGAGGGCTAAGACTCAAAGGCATTGGTGCAGGAGAACCCAGATGGTAACAACAGCTGCATTTATTCATTTGTTCGTTCGTTCATTCATTCATTCATTAATTCAGCAAATACTTTATAAGCACTGACTATGTGCCAAGTGCCAGGGATACGAAGATGAACAAGACACAGACAGAAATCCCTTTCCTCATGGAGCTGACACTCCAGTACGAGACAGAAAAACAACCAACCAAAGAAATGTATGACAAAATGTTAGGCAGTAGTAAAAGCTACAAAGAAAAGTGAAGTGGGACAGGGAATAGAGAGGCAGGAGTGCTATTTGAGGAAGACCGTGCAGGGAAGACTTATCAAGAATGTTATTTAAACAGAGATCTCTGAGAGATGAGAGAGGGGGCCATAGGAAGCTCTGGGGCAAGTAGGTCCAGGTAGGGGGAATAGCAAGGCTAAAGGCCCTGAGGTGGGCAAACACTGTGCTTATATAGGGAATGATAGTGAAGTAAAGATAAGGGAGGACAAGCAATAGAGTAAGAAGAATATGGGGGAGAGAGACTAAGCCAGATAATGTAGAATTTGCAGGTAATGTTTGGTAAGGACACCAATGTTTAACCAAGTGTGATAAGAAGTAACTGAAGATTTTAGGCCCACAAATGAATGACATCTCTGATTTTTATTTTTATATGATTATTCTTGCTTCGTCTCTGAAAACTAGCCATAGAAAGCAAAAGTAACCCAGTCACCCAGCTACCATCATAGCAGAAACAAGAAACAATAGAGATTGAGATTGAATGGCTCTGGTGGCACAGGGTGGAAGTGGTTAGAGTGGGGTAGATTTGGAGAGCACGGCCGACAGAATTTACTGCTGGATATGGTCTGTGCGGGGAAACGGGAGGCAAGAGTAGATCTGGGCATGAGTAACTGGCTGACTGCCGGGAAGGCACTGAGGGAAGACTGGGTTAGGAGCATCGATCAGGGAAGGGAGTCAGGAAAAGTTCTGTTGGAAATACTGAGTAGGCAGTTGTAAACCAAAGTCTAAAGGTCAGACTTCTGTCATCAGAAAATACAAAAAAAACACTAAAAACTCATCTGTCACATAGCAAAGACACAAAAAATGATGGCTTTCGGATTGTCGCTTTATTGCTGCCGACCTGACACCATTTTTTGCCTGTGAGCTGTTCCTCCAGGAAAAGGTTTGACGAATGGGAATAGGCGGACTCAGGCAGGGCAGGTAGACCATGCTTAGGTTCTGAACTGGAGAGAAGATCTGAGCAATGTCATTAAGTGCTCGAAAGCAAAAGTCATCTAGAAAGGAAATGTCAAGGGAACAGCACTGGCCATTTCGGGGGTCCCCAGAGCAGCGGTCCCCAAATTCCAGCCTCACATGGGAAGCTTCAAAAAAATGAGATTCTAAAGATCCACTTTAGACAATCTGACTCAGAATCTTCCGGGATTGAGTCTCAGAGTACACAATTTAAAAATATTCCCTAAATTACTTCACATCTGAAACTACTGCTCTAGGACACACTCTCTAAGCCCTCTAAGATATGACATGTTTGCCAACACTAGCTATTAAGAGAGAAGGATAGAAGAACATCATGGTCATGTTTCATATAAAGTGGGTACATAAAGGCCATTTCTTTAAACACATCCAAGCACGCCTCTTAAGAGGCTCACTTTGCAGAAGGGTGCTGTGGAGGCCACAAGGGACAGGAATGCCACCACACTTCACGGAACATTTAAGACACCGATTTTTTTTTTAACCATAACAATAGCCAGCCATGCAAGTCAGTGCTATTTGAGTCAGTTACTACAGCATTTTGGGAAGTGTCTGGATTAGGAAGCTGGTAAGTGGAGACTACACCAGGGTCTGCTTTCATCACATAACTTGCAGAAACTTTGATTTCCTCTTCAGACCCATTTTCTTATCTTTAAGTTGAGGATCTTACTATATCCGTGATTTTCAAAGAGCCCGCCATTCCCACATGGTTGTTGCAATGGAGAACTTGGATAAAAAAGAGACAGCTTTGCTTTGATCCATTTTCTAGGTCTATATAAGACTTTGTTTCAGAAAAGAGTTCCTCTTCATAAAAATATTTTGGAAAACATTCTAAGTGATCTTAAATATACCTGGTAGGGAAAAAGGAACTAACACATCTCAGATCTTCATTATGGATAAAGTACTTTGGGCTTGCCATCTTGTTTGGTCTTCACGGTAATCCTGTAAGCTCCATGAGTCTGAAAACACCCATTTCCTAGATTAGAAAACTGAGGCTCAGACTCAGTTTACAAAACACAAAACTTCATGAGCTAAACAATTTTTAGTCAGAGCCACTCTATTTCTGATTCTAGCCTAAAATGTACCAAGGCCCTCAGTCTTCCCATTAAACATAATGTTTCCTTTTCATAATTCTATGATTTCTGTGTTTGACTTAAAACAGCACAACCTGAATTTATGGCATTTGAGCTCTATATAATTTTTGGCAATTTTCAAAAATTGCTTACCATGAAATTAATCTGCAAACTTAGTTTCATATGTGAAAAACTAGGCCAGTTTCACTTAAATGTTTAATGTCCACCTCAAACTCAAGAATTTTAAAACCAATTCATTTCTTCCACCGAAACCTGCTCCTTTTTCCTTTTTTTTTGTACAAACCCCCATCCATATAGGCAACCTTTGACATCCTCTTCTCCTTAAACTACCTTCTGCTAGACTCTGATAAATATTCCTCATAAATATTTCTCCTCCACCTTCCCTTCATTCTGTCTCTATATCCCTGCTTTAATTCTCTCATTTAAGCAACACCAATAGCTTACATTTACTCCTACCTACATCCTCCTGTATCCCCCAAGTCCTTTTCCTTTGTCTTATAATTGGATCTAAAATTTTGAAAGTATTTATGTATGTATATCCCCAACTTCAAGATCATTCAGGAACCATAGTCTGTGAATTTCCCTATCGTTACTGCCTAATGGTGTGTCATATATGGAAGGCTCTCACAATAATGCTTGTTAAGTTAAAAAAAAAAAAAAAAGATACGTTAAAATTGAAGGCATATTTGCTGAAGTAATTGGACATTCATAGGCAAAACAGTCACCTCATCTAAACCATGTTACACAAAAATGAACTCAAATGCATAGTGGAATTAAAAGTACAATGTAAAATTCAAAACTTTTAGGAAAAAAAAATCTTCAGGATCTTGGACTAGGCAAAAAGTTCTTAAACTTCATACCAAAAGGACAATCCATAAAAAGAAATATTGATAAATTGGACCCTATCAAAATTAAAACTATGTGCTTCATGAAAGAGCCAGTTAAGATGAAAATCTAAGCTTCAGATGAAAGAAAAAGCCACATATCCAACACAGACAGCAACACACAGACAGAACTCTCAAAACTTAACAGTAAATTTAAAAAAACAATACAATTAGAAAATGGGCAAAAGGCATGAAGAGACATTTCACCAAAGAGGGTATACAGATGGCAAATAGGCACATGGAAAGATGCTCAGCATCACTGGTCATCCAGGAAATGCAATTTAAAACCACATGAGATAAAAACACTACAAGTCTATCAGAAAGACTAAAATAAAGCATAAGGATAATGCCAAGTGCTGGTGAGGAGATGGAAAAAGTTCTCTTGAAATGTTGGTGACAACATAAAATCCATTCTAGAAAACAGTAGGGCAGTTTCTTACAAAACAAAACATCTAGCAATTGCATTCTTGGACATTTATTCTAGAGAAATGAAAACTTACATCTACATACACATCTAAACATGGACATTAATAGCATATTTATTTGTAACAGTCCAAAACTGGGGGAAAAAATCAGATGTCTTTTGACAGATGAATGGTTAAACAGACAGTGGTATACCCATCCCAAGGAATAGTACCCAGCCATAACAAAGAGCAAATTACAGATATGTGCAACAATTTGGATCTCAAATCCAATCTCAAGGAAATTATGCCAAGTTTCTTTTTTAAAAAAACTTCAAAAGTTTGCATAAAGTACACTTTCACTTACATAACATTTTTGCAATGACAGAATTAAAGAGAGGAAGAACATATTTGCAGGTTGGGGAAGGAGGGCGGGAGACAGCCTTGGAAAGGGGAATATGGGGCATCTGGGGGACTCAGTTGTTAAGCATTTGCCTTCAGCTTAGGTCATGATCCCAGGACCTGAAATTGAGTCCCACATCGAGATCCCTGGCCAGCAGGAAGCCTTCTTCTCCCCCTCCCACTCACCCTGCTTATGTTCCCTCTCTCACTGTGTCTTTCTTGGTCAAATAAATAAATAAAATCTTAAAAAAAAAAAAAGAGAGAGAGAGAGAGAAAGAGAAAGAAAGGGGAATGTGTGTGGAGCAGCACTAGGGATCCTTGTGGTGATGGAAATGTTCTCTATTTTGACTGTAGTGGTAATAATACAAATCTACACATGTAGTAAAATCACATAGTCCTAAACACACACACACACACACACACAAGTAATAACAGTAAAACACAAGTAATAGAGAACAAAGGTGACACACATTTAGTCCATTATAGTAAAAGGGACAATATGCAATGTGATTGAAGACAAATTTCACAAATACAACTATGGTTATGGAATAGTAAGACACTTTCTATTGTGTCTATGTGCACGTGTGTGCAAGTAAGTTTAAAATAACTGGCCGAGGAATTAACATCCTAACATATTATACTGGGGGTTGTTTTGTTTTGTTTTGTTTTCAAGGAAAGGTCTGTATAGGAGATTGAAGTGGGAGGAGCACAATAATCCAGATTTCCTGAACAACAATCAGAAGCCATCAGAATTAACCAACCAGTAACTCAAACAGAGACTGAGTCTTTTCTTCATGGAGTTTGCTGTCTAACTAGGTGAACAAAGCCAGTGAACCTGCTGGCAACATAAGTGGAAAAAAATCCCATTTGGAATGAATTGGTTAGAGCTGAACTCAGGGTAGAAGCGGGTAAATGGAGTCAGTTGACCCAGCTGTTTTGGGGTATTTTGAGCAAGAATTGAAAAAGGCACCAAGCAAAGGGAAGGGAGTCTACTCTAATGGCAGAATTTGTGAACAAACACTCCAAAGTTAAAATGCCCCATGATCACCACTACCACCCTCCTAAATCCCACACTTCACATTATCAATGCACAGCACAGGATGATTTCATGGACTTCTCAAAACATAGCCTCTTTGGCCAGACTTTGTACCCCATTTCCTTTTTAAGTCCATCTTAGATTTTATGTTTAAAAAGTTGCTTTTTAATAAGATCGGTGTAGTTCACTGTGTGCCTCACTTGTTATATTGATGGCTCTCAAAAGTGTGGTCCCTAGATCAGCAGTGCCCTGCATCACCTGGGAACTTGTTAAAAATGCAAATTCTCACCCCTTACCCCAGCTCTACTAATCAGAAACTGTTTCAGCAATCTGTTTTCAAAAGCCCTTTAGGTGGTTCTGATGCATGCTAAAACCTTGAACCACTGTCATATACATATACTCTATATGTTACTTAATATGATACATAGAAATCCTGGTCTCCAAACTCCTCTCTGACTTGATGTGGGTATAGAACAAAGGTCATAGGCTCACAGATTTCCTTGAAAGTGGAAATTAATCCTTTATCTTAAAATCCTATGAGAGCTCAGAACAACCTTTTAAGGTCCTTAAATACCCACTGTGAAGGGAGTTCCTACTAATTAGAATCTCTGAGCAGACTATAGGACAGGTTTTATGTTCTTGCTCTATTTCCCCAGTCCACGACAGGCAGGAGATTCTCTCCTATCAGCAGTAATCATTCAAACACTGTGGTGTGGACAAGGAACTCAAAATTTGGAAGCATCCAGGTAGGATTCGAGTTCCTGCTTGGCCATTTACTAGCTGCAGGATCTTTGGCAAATCATAATTCTGAGCCTATTGGGAGTGAAAGAATCACTAATTCACAGGGTTTGCAGGATGAAAAAATGAGAAACACTGTGGGAAAATTGCTTTGCAAGCTGGATTTCACCATGCACACCTTAAGTTAAGAATGTAATTCTTTGGATAAAGAAGATGTGGTACTTATACATGATGGAATATTCTTCAGCCATCGGAAGGGATGCGTACCTACCATTTGCATCGACATGGATGGAACTGGAGGGGATTACGCTGAGTGAGATAAGTCAAGCAGAGAATGACAATTCTCATAAGGTTTCACTCATATGTGGAACATAAGCAATAACACAGAGGACCACAGGGGAAGGGAGAGAAACCCAAAGGGGGAGAAATCCAAGATGGAGATGAACCATGAGAGACTATGGACCCTGAGAAACAATATGGGGGTCTCATAAGGGAGGGGGAGGGGGAGGGGGAAGAGTGTAACAGGGTGATGGGTATTGAGGAGGGTACGTGCTGTGATGAGCACTGGGTGTTGTAGACAACTAATGAATCACTGAACACTACATCAAAAATAATTACATCAAAAACTAATTATGTCAAAAACTAATACAGTGGCTAACTGAACATAATAATAATAATAATAATAATAATAAAAGATATTATTCTTTCCTCTTTCCTAGTTCCTTTACAGAGACAAAGATAAGCACAATGCATGAACTCTTGCAGAGGACCCCGGGACCTTATGTCTGCTATCTTTGTATTTCTATGTGTTCTCTTCCACTGCACATGAGTCTAGTGACTTGGGAGGCCTGCTGAGGTTTGCCTTGTGGGGATCTGAGGTAGGCTGCGGCAGTGGCCAATAGTGATACCCACTTGTTTTTGCACTCGTGGATCTCTAACTGCAGAAGGTACAGAGATACTGTCACATACTTCCCAATAACTTTCCCGCGTCTCAGAATCTCTACATGCTTTCTCCGATTTCTCATTTCACACAACAAATTTACCTTTCCTTATATCATGTTGTTTCACTGATTCTCTTCTTAATTGCATCTCCCAGATAGAATGTAAGCTCCCTGAGGACAAGGGCGGGAAGGGGGGTGCCTCTGCCCATGCTCCGTGTGCTCCGGCTTCACTCTCCTCCAGTCCCATTCCAAGTTACCTAAGCAGCTCACATGTCACTTTGTAACAGACTGATAGATTCTCTAAAGAGAACGTAGAGCAAATCTTCCAGTTGTCAGCTTAGCCCCTGGCAGACCCACAGTAATGTGTCAGGTATTGCTAAAGAAAATGATGTGAGCAGGAAGATACGACTTTTGCATCTGAGATCTGTGGTATTTTCCTCCCAGTCTATCACTAGGTAAAGACTGATACAGGCTTTGATCATATAAAGTCTTAAGTTTTGCAACAATTTGATGTCACATTCACTATTAGAATATATTTGTTGTTAAGCTTTGTGTTTACCTTCTGAGTTTGCATCTGTCTCATCCAGTGTTTTCTGGAATTACAGACATGGAGATTAGTGTAACAGGTCTAGCCCACAATAATAGATATCTTGGCAGTTGTAAGAGATATGAGGCAAAAGTCTTCTTGGAAATAAACTGAGCTCTAAGTGCTATGTCTGTCTAAAGGCATAGACAATCCAAAACTATCTGGTTGTTACTTTTGCCACCAATCTTAAGCAACTTCTGAAGTTTTCCATGAATCATTAAATCACAAAAGTAAATGTCATTCACTGTAGAGCAGCAGTCTCATCTTAAGTGAAACAAGTATCCTTCTTCTATGCTGGCTTGCTAGCTTGTATCCATTAATGCCATGGTTACTTTTCATCACAGTGGAAAATTTCAACATATATGTAAAGCATGTTTATTTAAGCATAACCTTAAGATGCAAAACATGTTTATTTAAGCATGGATACTAGTCTTCTCCACGATTGGAAAGAACTGTTATAGTTTAGTTTTGCTTTTGAAAGATGTCCACTAAAGGATATACCATGTTTTCCTTACCTAGACCCCTAAAGTTTTCCCCCTTGACAGATTATATGCTTCCCAACAGTAGCCTGTAGTGAACAGTCATACACCCCCAGCATGGAGTTAGGCTTGTACTCTAATTTAAAATGGTCTCAAAGTATTAGTCACAAGACCATACATGGCAGTGCTATCTGTCTGTAGGATTCACCAATATTTGTACGTGCTGAGGTGTTTTCAGGGACCGCTAGTGGCAGACATTTGTTTCATAGATGAGAGGGCCATTCGCTTTTCCTGTCAGGAGTAACGGTTACATTTCAATAGCCAAGAATCTTTCAATACATTTCAATACAATATATTTCAATAGCCAAGCATCTGATGGATAGCTCCTAGCAGATAAACTGGGGAAAATAGAGAGCCAGAAATATGATTTACTAGTGTGCACCTGCCACTTTGAAATGAGTATGTGCACTTAGAAATGATCCCATTTCTCACCTGGTGAGGTGCCAGAGCATAAGTTAAAAACACAAACTATGAATTTTTTCCCCCCAGAAATGGTTGGGGAAGTTCTAACTCAAGGGGTATCCACTATTTCTGTCCCACTACTCACGTCTATTGTCTGAGTCCTACCACAAAATCTGCTAAACACGTAGCCTAGAGCTAGGGATATTCTGGGGAGTAAAGGATCAAGGGTGGCATACAGCAGGGCAACCCCCTGTGCAAACTGGCATTGTTTTAGGAGACAAGCCCCTGAGTGGTGGCTGGGAATTCAGCAGATGCAGATACTCAGAACAGAGACACAGGGGAACTGTAAGCTCCATGAAAATCTCCCAGAAGAAGAGGAAGTATGCTTGAGTTGGAGCTGGTGGAAGTTCTAGCCAATTTCACTCATATTTTCTGAGACAAGGTTACTTCAGGACTTGGGGACACCCACGAGGCTGATATATGCAAACTTGTCTACTATATTTAAACACACCTATATTACTACTTATTAATATTTATGGCTAGCTATTTCTATATGGCTGTGATGCATCTTTTTAAAAAGGCAATTTGAGAGTAGAACCTGATTATGCAGATCTGTCACTTAATCATAACTATAGAGAGGTCAGTTAAAGGAAACCACAAGGTCTGACAAAGACATTACTCTTCACCCACCTAGGCACTGCTTGTCTAATTATTCATGACTTGAAAGCACTCTATCCGTACAAACAGTGGTTCGCAGGTCCCTTTCTTCTCCACCAATTGGAAGCCATTCTACCCCACTTGATCACCTACAGAGATAGCAAAGGCTAAGCAACTCGAGAGGTATCTGGCCTTTTCCTTCTTTTTCACATAACTTAGTCACAGAGCCTAGGAATTTCAGCTCTCACACTTGGTAGCTCTGAGCTATTGAGCCAGTTGCATAGTGTCTTTCCCCCAGTCTTTCTCATCTAGAACAGAGATCTAATAATACCACCGAAAGGGCTATTGAGAGCATTCACATGAAATCACAAATGTGAAATATTTAGGAGGTTTTCTGACACATAACATTTTTTTTTTAGTATTTTCACCACTTTTATTCAACTAATTTTCCTTGGTCTGACAGGACCTCCTTACCAAGGAGTAAACTTCTGATGATAATTTTTCTTCCCTCTTTCTTGTCTGGAGTACAAGATTGCACTGGTCATGCAGGTCCTAGTAACAGTGATAATTCTAAAAATGGCACCCCTATTTATAGCTCGGTCTCTATAAGCTTGGTTAATGTGACTATGCCCTTGAGAGAAAGATTCACTTTCTGAATTTACAAATGAGGTGCAAACCCTAGACTTTGATGAATGCATTAAAGTCAGGCTTCTTTGTCAAACCAACCTCCTTACCACCCATCCGATTTCTACAGCTCATTTTCCAGTTGTTCACATGGGCTACATGCTAGAATCACAACAGACTGTTCAAATTATAAAACTGAACCTGATATCCATGCATTCTTATTTTTTAAAAGCTACCCTACAGGTGCTTGGGAGTCTCAGTGGGTTAAGTGTCTTCCTTCTGCTCAGGTCATGATCTCGGGATCCTGGGGTTGAGTCCCATGATGCATTGGTCTCCCCACTCAGTGAGAGGTCTGCTTTTCCCTCTGCATCTCCCTCTGTCCCTTTCATTTATTCTGCAAGAACTGTGGGTCTATGGTGGAGTTCTGATACATAACCTTTTAACAAACACCCTGGAAGATTCCAATGCAGGTGGCCCTTGAAACAGATTTAGAGGAACACTTAAAAAAAAAAAAATGAATAGCCAGTTTCATAACACACTGACACAGAGGGACAAATAGAAGTTATAGTTACTATCAACTATGACCAGGGCTGGTTCTCCTACAAACTAACATAAATTACTGAATCCAAGGGAGTGATGAGTAATGTGGAATGACTGGTGGAACAGAGAGGGAAAACTAGAAGATGTAGTCTTGTCATTGGCTTGGTGAGAGTCTGGAGAAGCAAAGGTCAAGGACTAGCATGTCTCTAAGTTTATAGTTCCAGCAATGATTCTCCTTGTGTAACCATTCGACTCAGCTTGATGCTGGCTGGGGATATGGAAAGGAGAAGCCAAGAGAAAAACAACAAAACAACACAAACAGGGGCACCTGGGTAGCACAGTCAGTTGAGCCTCCGACTCTTGGTTTCAGCTCAGGTCCTGATCTCAGGGTCGTGAGATCGAGCCTCATGTCTGTCTCAGCTCTCAGCACAGAGTCAGCTTGAAATTCTCTCTCCCTCTCCCTCTGCCCCTCCCACTTTTCTGCATGCTCTCTCTCTCTCAAATAAATAAATCAATCGTTTTTTAAAAAGCATTTTAAAAAAAGGATTTTATTTATTTTATTTGACAGAGATGACAAGTAGGCAGAGAGGCAGGCAGAGAGAGAGGAAGGGAAGTAGGCTCCCCGCTGAGCAGAGAGCCTGATTCCAGGACCCTGGGATCATGACCTGAGCAGAAGGCAGAGGCTTTAACCCACTGAGCCACCCAGGCGCCCAAATTGTTTTTTGCTTTTTGTTTGATTTTTTTGTTTTAGATTTTATTTATTTCTTTAACAGAGAGACAGCAAGAAAGGGAATACAAGCAGGGTGAGTGGGAGAAGGAGAAGCAGGGGAGAAGTAGACTTCCCACTGAGCAGGGAACCCAAGGCAGGGCTTGATTCCAGGACTCTGGGATCATGACCTGAGCCCAGGGCAGATGCTTAATGACTGAGCCACCCAGGCACCCTAAGTCTATTAAATGAATCTTTAAAAAACACAAACAAATACAAAACAAAGGAGATGAAGAGAATAAAGTGATGGGAGAAACAAAAACAGTTGGCATAGGTCACCCTCTGTTCACAGCCAGGCAGGATTATGCCTAAGAGGTGAAGTCCTAGTATCTGTCACTTTCTCCCCACATTAACCACCAACCTCAACCCTAAAACCCAGAGCAAGCACCATCCCAAGGGCTCACTCACACGAAATCACAGGGCTGTTGCTTTCCCTTCAACTACCGTGGCTGGTGAAGTTGCCTTGAGAACCAGCCCACTGCAGATTGCTGATATAGAATACCAACTTGCTTTGGGTTCACTTTGTTGTTTTTTCTTCCTGGTCTAATACAAAGATTCAAACTGTATGAATATGGAGCAACTCTTCAACCTCATATCTAAAGTATGAGAGATATTTAAAGAACTTTTAATTTACAGCTGTTATGTACATGCTCCCAGAAAATAAGGCACAAGAAAAAAAAATTCTTGAACCAATAGAGAACAAAGAGAAAAAACCCACAAACTAATAAAAAAGGGGGTTTAGCTGCCTGAGCCACTCAGGTGCCCATGAAAAAGGGGGTTTAAGCACTATAATACAGGAAGTATTTTATATATATTTTAATGGTAAATATGACTTTTACAGTGTCTAGGTTAAAAGGAAGAGGCAGAATTTATCTGCATATAGAAAAAAAAATCACCTGACATATTTTGTGTTTATAAATAGAAGCTAACACTGTAGGGGAAAATCTGGATGCCCGCCCACACAGGACGTGATGCGTACTTCTTACCTTTCTGAATCCCCCCTTCCTTGCCCCTGTTTATTCTGCAAGAACTGTTTTTCTCCATATCTAAGCCTTGCCTAAGCATTTTGGTGATGATTTAATTACCACATTTTTAAAAAAGCCAGCCTAGTGGTTCCTTCCAGAAAGAAGGCATTTGACTGGTATCACCAGGGCTGGGGGGCCGTTATTGTATGAGAGAAGTGTATGAGAGCAAACATCTGCCTCATCATTTAAAAATATGTTTTTAAAGGAATGGTTCCTCCAACCTGTCCACATGGTGTTATTTAACAAACACTTCCACATAATGAAGGTTTGGAAAAGTCTTATCCCTAAAACACTGCAGAGATGCAACCATTTAAACACCCAAGTAACGTGAATAAATGAGAAATATAATCAGATTGAATGCACAAGGGGAACAGAAGGGATGGAAAACACAATACAACTGGGAGTGGGGCTTCTAAAAGGACAAGAGAATAATATTTTCTGAACCAAGAACGTGTCTCATTTTAAAACAAAAACAGAATTGTTTGTGAGCCATTCCCCCTAGTTTCCTCAAGAACAAGGACACCTTTAAAAGATATACAGAGTAAAGGGTATTATGGAATTGAACTTTATTATTTCTAGAAGTTAAAAAATTCACCTTAAAAATGACACATAATAAAATGTAGTAACTGATCAAAACCCAAAAAGATTGGCAACCCAAAGTAGTGGATTCTAAGTAAACTCAAATCTGTGAACTCAAATCTATGTTCTTTATCTATGGTCATATAATCTATGTTCTAATTTATGTTCTGTGTTTGGTGAATTGCTGATTGAAAGAATAGAATGATCTAATACTGTCCTTAAAATAAAACGGCACCATCTTTAGGACTAGAAGCTACAGATTATCTCTCCAATCTGCATCTATCTAGAGTGTATTACATCACGAGACTTTTTTTTTTTAACTTCTAACCTTTTGCTTCTTACTGACTTTGTCTTACCCCATCTTGTGGTTTGTAACTGTGCCCTAATTATAGACTCTCTAATCAAAACGCAGCTTCTCTTTCCTCAGGACGGCCCCAGAGCCAAAATTTTCTGTAATCTCATGTGACCCCAGAGAAAAATGCCAGGCTGCAGTAGACAGTGAATCCCCCATGGTAGAGCTGATGTGGTAATGACGATGATGAGTCTGGACATCTGCATATGCATCTGTCTCTAACAATATTGTGTGACAAGATCTCCTAAAATGCATCTTCTTCAAATAATGCAGCAACGCCCCCAACCTTGCCTCCAAATATCTTCATGATTTGTGTCAGCTCTAGAAAAGAACATAAAAACTGCCAAGAAAATCCATTAATGTATGACTTGGCAGCAATGAGGAACAAAGGCAAGGAAGTGTAGGCATGGCTTAATTTATGGTTTCGACCAAAAAGATGAGACTTGGAGCAGTTATGATGATTTGGGTCAAGGATACAAAACAATTGTGGGAATCATTAAGGCACAGGTAACTAAAGAGACTACTTTGGGTAATGCATTTTAAATTTATTTTTAAAATACTCATGATTAAAACACACAAAATGTTAAACATGATAAATAAATTTTCCAAAACCTAAACGGGTGAGTTGAGAATCATGAAAAGCAGAAATTTAGTGTACTCTCAGTGGTTATTACCTTAGTTAGTGGCTTCTAGCTTCCCGTGTATCAGAAGAACCTGCAGCATTTGTTACAAGAGATGGGTGGGCTCCATCCCCAGAGTTTCTTAGAAATTTGTATTCACAGACCCTTCCAAGACTGTGCTGACGCTACCCTGATGCCCACACCTGAAGGAACAACACTGTAGTACAGTGAGAACTTCAGGGTTAACTACAGCCTTAATAACTTGATTGGTCTTTTGGAAGAGTCTCCCTGGACCATTGTTCTTTGTGATTGCCTCCCTGTCAACTGTTACTCCTCAGAACATTGGTTTCAAGCAGAAAATTCTAATCCCCATCTCTTGTACTTAATCTACTGAGCAGCGATCAAACAACTTGACAAAGCCAATACATTTGTTTTTAATGTATAATTTTACACCAAAATAAATTAACATGAATGCTTGCTGGTAGGTGCTCCCCAGAATTTAAACACAGATTTTGTGTTCACTATTTCCTTCTTAGCTTAGCAACATTTTCCCACACACTTTTTGGTTCAAAACTGTTTCAGATGGATAATGTTCCCGGAAATAAAGAACATTTAGAGAGAATACAGTAGAGGCTGGGATGTTGATGTTTCAGAAATCTGCCACAGAAGACTGTGTATGAAAATGGTAGAAGTTTCCAACTTTGCTATAGCCTCCAGCAATGGTCTCTTAGGAAAGGAAAAAGCACTGATTTGGAGGAGTAAAAGTACCTTCACATGGTCCCTGAACCTTAGCACTGATGGAATGTGTTCCTGTCTGCATCATTGTCCAAGTACCCCTCATCCTGCTAAGCTGTCAAGCACTTATTATTCAGAAACAGAGCAGCAGTTAATCCCTGGCATCCCCTGAGAATCAATATTGAGTGATATTTTTCATTTTACACCTGCATAAAAAATGTGAATTAGATTTTTGTGAAGATGGAGTAGAAGTAGTTTTCCCTATCCCTTTCACTAAGTAAAATTAAACCTTTAACATTATAAATAAAATAAGTATACCAAGACTCTGAAAGTTGGAGAAAAGGTAAACCATCTGGGAGCCTCAGGGCCCTCAGTCACCCCAATGATGACTTCCTTGGGCTTCTGTATTGGTTCATGTATCCCAAATATGGAACTAAAGAAACTTAAAATCCCAACAGACTTAGATTTAAAAAAGGGGGGGGGCACAAAATCATGCTTTACTTAGCTAAAGGACTAGGAAAGGAACAACACAATAAATGAAAAAATCTTTAGACAATAATGGCTTTATTCCAACCATTTAAGACAGAAAATAATGTACCCCTACCACAATCATGCCAACAGAGGCTAAGTGGGGAGCCTAGATCTCCACATTCACCAGGCTGTAAAGAAGCCCCATATTTCCTCATCCCCACCAATGGAATAGACAGAAGGTTAAGTAGGTACCTGGGACTTTCATTCCCAGCAGGTGGTAAGGAGACTCCCCACCTTCCACCCCTACCAGGTTGTCAGTGGAGACTGTGGGAAAGCTGAACTTTTACCTTCACCTAGCAATACCAAGTCTCTCCTCCCCATCTCCATTGAGTGGTGTCATGGGAGGCCTAGTGGAGAGTCAGGACTGTCGTCATGGCCCAGGAGTAATCAGACCACCTTCTTGTCCCCATGTTGTCTATGGATTCCACATAGGGAACATAAAAGAGGCACTTCTGCCATTCCCAACCAGAGAGGTATCAGTGAAGATCTAGTGGGTAACTTGAATTCACAATCCCCACAGTAATGTGGAGCCCCCTTAGGTGACAAGGGAGACCAAGTGAGGAACCTGCACTTCTTCCCCCACCTGGCAAGGATGAGGTGGCACCATCCCCATTTTGCCCACTGGGGTGATATTCGTGGAAGACAACTAAAACAGGATGTTTAAATAAGTCCAGAGTCTCTTAACATAATAAGAATATGACCAGATTTCAACTGAAAATCATTCATCACACCAAGGGCCAGGAAAATCAGAAACTTAATGAAAAAAAGACAATTTATAGATGCCAACAATGGGATTACAGAGAGATGTTAGAATAGTCTGACAAATAGTCTTTTTAAAGCAGTCATAATTTAAAAATACTCCAATGAGCAATTATGAACATGCTTGAAACAAAAAAGTAAAAAGTATCAGCTAAAAAAAAAAAAAAAAAAAAGAAGAAGAAAGAAAGAAAAGAAAAAGAAAAAAAGAATTAGAAAAAACTAAGTGGAAATTTTAGAACTAAGAAAACCCCTAATGACCAGATATAAAATATTGTGGGTGGCCCAATAACAGAGGGGAAGTGATGGAGGAAAAATCCTGTGAGATGGATTATAGAATAATTAGAATAAATCAGTGAGAAACAAAGGAAACAGACTGAAACAACAAAGCCTTAGAGACTCTGTGTGTACAGTAGGTTGATTAATGGCTCTGAAAGATATTCAGTCTGATCCTAATTCCTGGAAGCTTGTGAAGCAAAAAGAGTTTTGTAGGTGGGATTAAATTAAAGAGCTTGAGATGTGGAGAATATAATGGACTTTCCAGATGGACCCTAAATGTAATCACAGTGTTCTTAAACGAGAGAGTCAAGGGAGATTTGACTACAGCAAAGAAAGTAGGAGATTTGATTATAGAAGCAAGAGATTAGATTGAAGAAATTGTAAGTCAAAGAATACATAGCCTCCAGTAGCTAGAAAAGGCAGGGAAATGAATTGTCCCATGGAACCTTCAGAAGAAACCAGCCCTGCCACACCCTGACTAACCCAATGGAACTGGTATCTGGCTTTTGGTCTCCAGAATTGTAAAAGAATAAATGTGTGTTTTAAAAACAACTTTATAGAAATTTGTTATAGCAGCCATAGGATACAAATACAGTATAGTAGTATAACAAAAGATCTAACATTCATGTCTTGGGTACCTGAAACGAGTGGAGAAAATGGACAGAGCTGAAAAAGTACTCAAAGAAATAATGCCTGAAAGATTCCCAAGTTTGACAAAAGACATAAATCTACAGATTCAAGAAGCTGAATAAATCTGAAAAGTCAAACAGAATAAACTCAAAGAAATCTGTGCCAATACACAACATGATCAAATTTATGAAAACTAAAGATTTAAAAAAGTCCTTGAAAAGAAAAAGTGAGAAATGACACTTCATATAAGAGAAAACCAAGATGAATCACAGATGTCTCAACAGAAACCATGAAGGCCATAGAAAGTGGTACATTTTTCAAATGCTGAAAGAAAAGAATTATCAACCTAGAATCCCATACTGAGTTAAAATATCCTTCAAGAATGAAGGGGAAATAAAGACATTCTTAGGTGAAGAAAAACAAAGATATTCTGTCACCAGGAGATTGGTCTGCTCTAAAAGAATGGTTAAGGAACTTTTCAAAACAAAAAGGAAAGAAGAAAAAAGGTATATTAGAACATCAAGAGAGAAAAAATATGGATAAATATGGACTTTTTTGTTCCTCTTGAGCTTTCTAAATTATATTTGATGGTTGAAGCAAAAATGTTAACACTGTGTGATGCCTGTAAAGGAAATATTTGACAACTATAAATGGCAGAGAAAGAAAGGATGTAACAAGAAGTAGTTTCTATGGCTCACTAGAATTGATAAAATGACAATAGCAGTAGACAGTGAAAAATTCTGTGTGTGCATGATGTAATAGATTGATTTTAATGATTGATTGTAGCAATCATTAAAAGATCTATAAAGAGATACACTTAAAAACCCTATAGACAAATAAAAAATGGAATTCTATAAAAGCTCAGGTAACTGACAGAAAGGCAAGGAAAAAAAACCTCAGAGGAAGTTAAAAAGAGAGAGAGAGGGGTGCCTTGGTGGCTCAGTGGGTTAAAGCCTCTGCCTTCAGCTTAGGTCATGATCCCAGGGTCCTGGGATCAAGCCCCGCATCAGGCTTTCTGCTCAGCGGGGAGCCTGCTTCTCCCTCTCTCTCTGTCTGCATCTCTGCCTGCTTGTGATCTCTGTCTGTCAAATAAATAAAAAAATCTTTAAAAAAAAAAGAGAGAGAGAGAGAGAAACCAAAAAATATAATGACAAAAATAAGCCTAACATATCAATAATTATAGTAAATGTAAATGGTCTGAATACATCAATTAAAAGATATTGGCAAGGTGTATTAAAATATATGACCCAACTACATTATATGTACAAGGAATTCAAATCAAATATGATGATATAGGCAGACTGAAAGTAAAAGGATAGGAAAAAAGATATGCAAACATCAATCAAAGAAACAAAGGAGTATCTTTTAATATCAGATACAATAGACTATAGGCAAATAAAATTACCAGATATAGAGAGGGATATTATGTAATGATAAAAGAATCAATACACCAAGAAGACAAAGCAGTCTTAAATATAAATAGACCAAACAACAGAGCTGCAAAATATGTAAAGTCAAATTGATAGAAATGAAAGAAGTGGACTAATCCACAATAACAGTTGGAGACCTCACACATTCTTTCAACAATCAACAGGACAGCTATGCAGAAAATTAGCAAAGATATATAAAAACTTGTCAGCAGTATCAATCACCAGGATCTAAGTGGGCATGTACAGAACATTCTACCCCCAAACAGCTAAATACACAGCGTTTTCATGTGCTCATGGAAAATATACCAAGATAAACATCATTTCAGGCCATAATATCAACTTCAACATATTTAAATGAATCAGAATGACACAGAGTGTATTCTCAGACCAAAATAAAGAAAGACAGTACAGGAAATAAGTTTCTCTGACCAAAAACACAGAAATACAACAACAACAACAACAACAAAAATCTCCAAATATCAGAAACTAAACACCACATTCTAAGTAACCCAGGGGTCAAAGAGGAAATCTCAAGAGAAATTTTGAAAAGTACTTGAACTGGATTCAAATGCAAATACAACTTATCAAAATGTGCAACGGAACTATGGCAGTGCCAAAAAGGAAATGCATAGCACTAAATGCATACATTAGGAAAGAAGAAAAACCTAAAACCAGTAATCTAAATACCTACTCAATAATATAGAAAAAGATGAGAAAAATAATCCAAAAGCCAACAGAAGGGAGAAAATAATAATTATAAAACCAGAAATCAATGAAATGGAGAACACAAAAACAATAAAGAAAAATAAGTGAAACAATATGGTCTTTTAATGATCAATAAAATTGATAAACCTCCATCAAATTGACAAGAGAGAAGACACAAATTACCAACATCAAGAATGCAGCACAGGATATCACTAGAGATACTGCAGACATCAAAAGAACAAAAATAAATATGAGCAATGCTCCACAAATGGATTGGACAACTTGGAGGAAATGAACCAATTCCTCAATAAACTTAAATAAATTATCACAACTCACATAATATGAAATAGATCATTTGAATAGCATATAAAATATTGTTGTGGGCTGCATGGTGTCTTCCCAGAATTTACATGTTGAAGCCTTAACCACAATACCCAATACGATCAGGTTTAGAGATAGGGCCTTTAAAATGATGATTAAGTTAAAGTGTGACAATTAGGACAGGTCCTAATCAAGCCTGACCAGTGTCTTTATAAAATGGGTAAATTTAGACACACAGGGAGACACCAAGAAGGCACACACAGAGGACAGACCATGTCAGGACACAGCAAGAGGGCAGCCATTTGCAAGACAAGGAAGAGGCCTGAGAAGAAAACAAAACTGCTGATCCCTGGATCTTGGACTACCAGCCCCTGGAACCATGAAAATATACATTTTTGTTGTTTAAGCCCCCAGTCTGTGGTATTCTGTTATGGCAGCCCAAGCAAACCAATGTAAGTATTAAAGAAATTGAGTTCATAACTAATATATATGTGTATATATATTAGTTATGTGTATATATGTGTGTGTGTATATATACACACACATATATAGATGTGTGTGTATATATAAAGAATATCCCAGACCAGATGGTTTCACTGAAAAATTCTCCAAATATTTAAGGAAGAATTAATACCAATTCTACACTATCTCTTTCAGACAACAGAAGAGGGAAGACATTGTAACTCATTTTATGGAGCTAGTATTACTCTAATATTAATAATAAAGACAGCACCAAAAAAGAAAACTATAGACCAATATCTCTTATGGATATAGACGTAAAAATCTTTAACAAAATATTGGCAAATAGATTATACAAAAAATTATACACAATGGCTAAACGGGATTTATTGCAGAGATGCAAAGCTGGTTCAATGGTCAAAAATCAACATACCCTACTCTTGCAAAACGCTAAAGAAGGAAAATTAAATGATCATATCATTTGGTGGGGAAAAGAGCATTTGACAAAAATTAATATCTATTCATGATAAATACAGTCAGAAAAAAACTGAAATGGAGGTGAAATTTTTCAATTCCCAAAAGAACAGTTACAAAAAAAATTACTGCTGATATGATGTATACATGATGATGAAAGACTAAATGCTTTCCCTGGAAGATCAGCAACAATGTAAGAACGTTCATTCTCAGCCTTCTACTTAATATGATATTGGAACTTTTAACAGTGCAATAAGGCAAGAAAAGAAAAGGCATACAGGTTAATCATATAGAAAGAAAGAAAATTGTTCTTACTTTTAGATGATGTGATGGTCTACATAGACCATTTGAAGAAATTACAAAACACATTTAGAGCTATTAAGTTCAGCAAGTTCTCAGGATACAATAAAAAATACAAAAATCAGTAAATTCCTATATACTTGCAGTGAATAGTCTGATAGATGTGTATGATATCTCACCATGATTTTAATTTGCATTCCTTAAGGGCTAATGATGTGAACATCCCTTCACGTACATATCTGTCATTTACGTATCTTTCCTGGTGAAATGTCTTTTTAGGTCTTTTGGCCATTTTTCAACATTTGTTTGTGTTGGGGGAAACTGGATAAAAGTGACCGTGGGATCTCTCTGTGTTATTTCTTACAATGGCATGTGAATCTCCAATTATTTCAAAATACAAGGTTTAATTAAAAAATAGGGATTGGATATATTCTAACTTTTCAAATTATGTTTGGCAATTTAAATAAACATACAGTGTTATGTATATATTTATCTGTATGGCTTTTTACAATAATACAGAATAGTATATACATTACTTTTGTTCGTGTTGATGCAGGTGATGAAGACGATACACAGCTGCTTTCCTTTCGCTACCATGTTTATACTGTCAAATGTGCTCTGAAAACACAGCTTGGGGGCTGTTTGCAGGCATTGGCACTGTCCTCGGCTTTGCTTACTGTCAAAGACACTATATCATACATTCATCTAAAATAAACCGTAACTTTAGGATTACTTCTTGACTAAATGCACCTCTAATGAAAAAGGGGGATACCGTCCATTTCACAAGTTTGGTCTCTACTTTCTTTGCTGGTGATTTTATGTAGGAATTAACTTCCTGTGCTGAAGTTCTAAAGCACAGTCATTGTTGATTCCACTTTACATTATATCATAAGTCATTTTTAAGTGATAAAACTATTGAAGGAAACTGGCTAATTTTATATGGTAATCATTAATGTGTTCACTACTATCGCACTGTTCTTCCATCCGGGCATCAGATCGGATTACTCTGCTCGTCCATCTTCCGGTTAGGAATGGCTATATAATTTGCTTTGGTCAATGAAATATGAGCAAAAATGGTAAGTGTTGCTTCCTGGTAGAAGCCTTTAAAAACTTGTGGGTGATTCACCATGTCCCCATGGGCCTGATGAGAGATGGGGATGTTTGGATGACAGGGGCTTTATTAGCAGGAGCTCTAAGAGAGAGGGATGTAGAAAGTCTTTTACTGATGAACATGGGCACACAGCATTAGCAAGAAATAAACCTTTGTTCTTTTCAGTCTCTGAGATTTTAAAGTTGTTTGTTATGACTGCATAACCTAAACAATCATAACTAGCTAATATATTTTATATTTACATCAAGCATACAAAACTCTCTGCCATAGGACACTATACTATGATGTCCGATTGTAAACACCAGTTAATGAATTGTTCATTGGTATATATGATGTCATCCTCCACTCTGATAACACCAAACACACACACACACACACACACACACACACAGAGTCAGATCAAGTCTTGCAGCTCTTCCTTTTGATATAAATTAGAGCAACAGTTTACTAATTATTCCATGAAATCAAGCTTTTGGATGAAACTGAGCAAACAGGGAAATGACCTATCACAATCTTGATAGGGATACCGGAGTAACAGAAAATGTATGCACTGCCTTAAGCATTTTGGACAATTTCAAAGAAAGGAGTCACGTACTTGTATGTGTGCTCTACGTATGAATTGTGATTCATGGTTGCTACTAACATTAATCATATCAGCTGCATATTACCCGTCATTTTCAGGGAGAAATAACACTGGCTAACATTTTCAGACACTGTGCAAAGATCTTTATGTGCATTAGTATGCTTAACCAGTTAGTACTTCACTTTGCTAACACCCCATGTGTCTTAGATTAGCATTATTTGGATAATATTCAAAACTATTAAGTTTTTAATCATAACATTTACTATGAGCCATGTCAGAAGATCCTAATGTAAATCTTAACTGGGTCTTAAATTTTACCAAGACAATTCAACAGGTGTTTTTATGTCATACTTTATATCCTCTTTGCAGTACATACTCTGGACATTGGCGCTAGGTGAAACAGGTGACTTAAAATGCTTAAGTGGTCACAGAACTTCTGGCTGTTAAAGGTATTTCCCTATTTGAAATGCTGAAGTACATTTCCTTGATGCTAAAAATTTCAATAGTTTCAAATGCTGCTCAAATGACTATTTTAATTTAAAAATATATAACATATCATGAGAAATTTCTTATAATTTAGTGGTCTCCAGTCTGTCTAGGAATTTATGTATTTCTTCTTGCTTTATGTGTATTTTGCCTGTAAAATATGGGACAAAAAGCATTGCCAAAGGAAGTTCTATTTTTTTTTCCACTGACTTTTATTAAGAGAAAAGTAACCAAAGGATCAAATTAGGAGTGTTTCTATTTTCAATGATGATGGGGATTTAATGCATTAGTAAAATTATGAACTAGGTACTACACACATCCACAGTTAACAGTGTGGACTACAATATCAGAATACTTGAATTTAGGGTTTATCTCTACCTATGTGACAGCAGTTATGATTATTGCTCTCTTCATGCTTCAGTTCCTGTCCTATAGAATGGGGACATGGGTAATGCATGCAGACCTCTAGGCTATCATGAAGAATACATAAGTTAATTTATCTATAGCCCACAGAATACCCAGCACACAGTAACTATTCAATAAATTTAGTTACTGTGCTTGCTTTAAATTGTTAATACATATGTTCCCAGCATATCCATCACTTAATATCACCTCCCTTACTCTGGAGCCTCTTCTCTTCCCTTGGACACTTTAGAGAATCTGAGGGACTGCATGATAAATCAATTGCATTTCTATTTTGAGACATACTGCCACTTTAACAACACACACACACAACTACTTTTTTAAAATTCAAAAGAAGTTGTTAAGGCAAAGAAAGACAAAGATTCTATTTCACTAAACTTAAATAACTTTCTGCAAGTAAGTTAATAACTAGATAAGGGTAGTATATGCTCTATATTTTTTAAGAGGTATTGATAGTTTTGTAAATTTCCCCGTGTCCCTAGGGGAATAATGAAGGTACACAGTATGGCTCCTGATGAATAGAGACATGTAGCGATAACCAGAGTGAGACCAAGGTCTCTGACTCAGAAAATAATTCAGAAAAGACGTATGAATGCATTTAAGAAGACAATTGACTTAGTAAACACCTTCTCAGATGTCATTCCTCCACAAATATGTGACTGCTTGGGCTTAGCGTTCTGACCTCTGTACCTAGTACAGAATCCTTTATTATGCATTTTTATAGAATTCTTTCTTTCAGAGAACTTATCTCAATTTGCAAATAAACATTTACTTGCATAATTGTTTTATTAAAGCCTGACCCCCCGTGTTGGCAGGGATCACTCATCTTTCTGCTCATTACTGATCCCTAGTTCCCCATCCAGCACCTGAAACGGAGAGGGCTCTCAAGAAGCAGAGACATTACAATTATCCCAAAACTAGAGATGTGGGTCTTGAAAGGAAAAAGTCATGTCATATCTACCAGGTGAGTAAAAGTAGCAAGGGAATGCTTTCTCTCAAATAAGCAACAGTAGCTGAAAACTGGAATAGTTCTGACATATCTATGTATTATAGAAAGGACATATCCATGTATTATAAAACATATGCCTTTCAATAAACAATCAACATTTCCTATAAATAGACTTGGAAAATTCAAATTCAATTTCAGAAACAAAAACACTGTGTCTGATGACATGTAACTATTTTGACCACAGCACTTCTCTGGAATCCCAAAATAAAGTTGAAGCCATAATTTGGGGGTACAGAAGAGGTTAACCACTGAAGAATGGGATACTTTTTTTTGTCATAGCCAAAGACCATGTGTCCATGTAATTCAGTTGGATTCTAGTCTTCTCACTGATAGTGTTGAATAATTGTGGGTTTGAAATATGTATACAGAATTTAATTAAACTGAGAGACAAGAATTAAGGAAATCTATGAATGTCAAAATAATGTGAAACTGGTTATGTGAAGGAGCAATTAAATTTACTTGAAGAAATAACAGATGAAGACCTAAGAGAGACATCCATCCATCCAATTAAATGAATATTCTGAGAGTTCTATGATAAGCTCAAATGAAGAGTAATTCTCTAAATTTCTGAAGTTGGGAGTTCACCCCACTGAGACCTTTCTTTGCATTGTGGTTCATTTAAAGCAAGCAGAGATTTTAAAAGTATTTCAACTTAGCACTAATGAGAAATTTTGATTTCAGTCTTCATTGCTATACAACTTTGAACAAAGCATCTACAAATGGCTAAAAGGCACAGACACACAAACACCCTCAAAATATAATCTGCTTTTAACGACTGACAGTTTAAAGAGAATTGCAAAATTCTTTTAAAACTGCTTAACCTCTAGTCACAACGACTGGATTAAGGATGATTAAACTTGCTCAAAGATTCTAGTGTTCTGAGGAAAATGATGGCCATGTTTTGAGGAAAGACCAGCCTAATACCTTAGGAAGTTTAAAATTAAGAGCAAACTGTAGATCAAGTTAGCCACCTGCTTTGTGGTAATTTACTTGGCTGGTAATTTTAACTGCTGAAAATCTTAACTTCGCTGATAAATAATACTTCAGTTTTTCAGTTTGTAGGAAACTTGGTTAATTCTAACAAAAGTACTCAAAGGGTATTAAATATTAGAAAACCTTAATGTCCAGCCCTTAGCACATAGTTAAGACGTTCACGTCGGTAGAGAAATGTGGTCAACATATGAAATATAGAAGACTGTAGGCACAGTGGGGTGTCATATAGATAAATAAATACATGAGTTGCTAAAACGCAAACCGAGAGCCCAACTGGACTCTAACATTTAATAATTGTACGACTTCGAGTTAAGTTATTTCAGCTCTCTGGGTCTGGATTTCCTCACCTGTAAAAGGTGGACAATAAGAACTACCCCTTAGGTTGCAGTAGGAAGTGAGTGAGTGAAGGCACACAACACCGTGCCTGGTACACAGTGAGAGCTGTTTTCTTCTAAAGTTTCTACCTTTGGAATAAACAAAATAAGTATATTTTTGGTAAATGAAACGTAACTATTCATACTTCAACAATATGGGTTACTGTTATGTGGAAAAGGAAACACAAACACATTAATACCCAGTGATCCCAACAGAAAACAGGAAAACTTGAACGTCCATATTAACTCCAAAGACCATTTTTTAGAGCAAGAATGACCCTAAGGGCGGCCAGCTTCTCTGCAAGTGTACCTCCGGCATTTCTCCCCCAAGTTCCACACTTGTCTTCTCAAAGTCGTACCCCAAGCCTGCCAACGAGGAAAGTTTTACCACCTACCGAGTCCCGGGAAAGGTCCCACCGAGCCCAGCACCGCCGTCCGGCCATCCCTCCTCTCTGCTTGGCTCTGGTCTTTTGACAGACGCCACTCTACCTCCCACTCCGGGCACCACAACGAACCTCCCGTCCGCCCCCTGTCCAGCGGAGAACTCCGAAATGGGCAACAGGCTATAAAGGCTGCGGCCCCTCACCGCCCCCCGCCCCACCCCGCCCCACCCCGCCCCCCGCGCGCCCACGTCCGCCGCCCGCCGCCCCCGGCGCCGCGCGCCCACTCCCCTCAGCACCCGCCCTGGCACCGCAGTGCATTCCAACGCGCGCAGACGCCGCGGGCTGGAAGGGACCCGTCGCCGTCTTGCCGGTCAGTACCCCCTAGCCTGCTCCCCCACGTGAGCGCCATCCCTAATGGAGGTGGCCACGCCACCTCCCAACGGCTCAGCCCGCGGGGACGCCCGGGAGCGCAGCACTGACAACAAAAACAACTCGACCCGCGCCGCCACGGAGCCGGCTGCCATCGCCGAGCCCGGGAGCGGCGCGGCGGCGACAGCGGGGGCTGCGGCACGGCCGGGCCGCCGCGGGAGGCCGAGATTTACCTGCGCGGCCCCGCGCCCCCGGGCCGGCCATCCTGCAGCAGCCGCTACCGCCGCCCCGCGGGCCCGAGGCGCCGCCCGCCGCCGGGGGAGGCGCCGCGCCGCAGTCCTGGCTGCGGCGCCCGGCACATGCTTGGCGCTGGCGGCGGCCGGCGCCCGCGCACAGGTGGGAACCCCGCGAGTGGGCGTTGGGGCGATTCCCTTCCCCAGCCGGCGCTTGCCGCCCGCTTCCACTCTTGACTTTGCCGGTGCGCGGCGCCTGCCCTTGCTCCGGCAGCGGAGCCGCCTATGCCCGCGCCCCGGCGCGGTGGGCGGCTGCGGTCCCTGCGCAGCTGGGGCGGCGCGTCATGTGCATCTCCCGCCTCGCTGCTCGCTCCGCGGCACCCAGCGGCCCGGGGGGCACCGCGCGGCGGCCCGGCCCGCGCCCACTCCCCGCCCGGCGCCCGGACCCCTTCCACTCCCGCGCCCTCCCCCATCCCGGAGCTGTCAAGGAGGAAAACGCCTTGCACACACCTTGGAATGGACGGGCGCCTCAGTCACCGACTCGCCAAACTCTTAGAAGGTGTCCATTGGTCTGTAGGGAGGTTTGGGCATGGAGTAGGAGCCGCTTTCTTATTATTTAATAATGTTGGAAGTGCCGGGTCCGCTGCCAGAGTTGTGGGTCATGTGGGCACAGCAGAGGCTGGCTGCTGCCAGTACCAGGGTTTCCTGAGGATCCTGAAACTATGATCTCATCCTCCTCATCCGCCTCCCCCGCCCCTCTCTCCGCGGGCGCGCACGCACAGCACACACACATACACACACATGCACACACACGCATACACACACGGCATGCACTATCCTCCTTCCTAGACCGAAATATTCCTCCGGGGAAATACAGTGTTCGTGCTCTTCATTGAAAAAAAAAAAATCCTCCTTGGATAGAGATTTTTCTCTTTCAAAGCTTGATTTATGTGCTTTGTTTATTGCTACAGTTTTCCCTCACACGTGCAAGGGATCCGAACAGAGCCTCAGAATTAAAATTAAAGATAATCATCTTCTTATGTTGACCCAGATTTTGGTCAGAACCCAAGAACTCAGACAGTACAGTTTCAATTTAAAATAAAAATAATATGCCAGGCTTGACTATGGAATAGTAATAACACCTGAGAGGTATGCAGTGGGTTTCCTTCTCAAGCTGCAAACATTTCCCAAACATTACCTCATTTATTTGCAGAGCATCTTTACAGAGGAGGTGGATGAGAAGGGAAATAGTATTGTCACCTCAGATACAAAAGCATGAAGCCTAAGTCAGATAACATGACTTACCCAAGTACACGTAAGTCAGTATCTCACTATAAATATTAATTGCACAGCTACTAACTGGTTCCTTATTCACTCTTACCAATTCTTGGAAACTTAGATTACTGAACATAATCAAGCTATCCTTGATTATTTTTAAGTTACCAACTATCTAGCAAATTAATTAATTGATTTTTCTACGTGGATATGTTTTTATATAATTTTCTTCTCATTATTTGTATTTATCTTGTGTATTTGAATGATGGGGGTTATGTGTATTTGGTTATATGTGTGTTTATCTGTGTGAGATCCTATTCATTTGCATGGTTTAAAACCCTTAGATAGTATGAAGCAACTGTAGGCAATTTTTGAGGGGTAAGTCACCAGTTTCATAGTGATTTGTTATACTTCACTCAAACTCTTTTTAAGTGCTTGATGTATGTGAAGAGTTGTGCTGTTTGCAAGGCTATAGAGAAATTTGAGATATGGAAGCTGCCACCCATTAATTTACATCTAGTTGTTTAGACAAGATATATATACTGAATTATTTACAGATGCAACGCTTTATTATTTTTGATGTTATTTTGTGAATTATCACAAAGAAAGTACAAGAGACAGGCCTTTTCCTTTTGCCTACTTAATTTCTGCTCCACATTTAAATGATTTCGTCTGTCTCTGTGCC
The DNA here is from genome assembly GCF_030435805.1 of Mustela lutreola. Lineage (NCBI taxonomy): Eukaryota > Metazoa > Chordata > Mammalia > Carnivora > Mustelidae > Mustela > Mustela lutreola. Next base: position 37,689,741 of record NC_081300.1, read on the forward strand.
CGCATTTCAGTCAGCCTTTGACGCCTGCGGTATCTAAATGGCCAAGGTGATACGATAACTTTGCCCTTCTCCTACATGCGCACCCTACATAAACACTAAACGGGGATTTTTTTTTTTTTTTTTTTTTTTGATATTGTAAGAGTTCTCACAGAGGACACTCTTGGGTAGCTTTTGTTCAGGTCTATATAAGAAAATGCAGCAGCTAACCAGTCTTCTAATACTCCCAAGAGAAATGATGTGAGAGAGAGAGAAAGAGAGAGAGGCGGGGAGAGAGGATGGGACCAGGAGAGGCAGAAGACTAAGCAGTGGAGGTGGGTGGGGAGGAGAGAAGAAAGAAAATTAAGACATTACAAGAAGGAGAGAAGAGGAGGGGGAAAAAAGAAAAAGAGGATCAGCTTTCAAAGGAATGCCAACATTTTCCAAATTTTGCTGCATGGTTATCAAATTTGGGAACTGATAGACTTTCTTATTGTTGTCAGATGTTATCTTTTGATAAGCTTATAGGAATTCACTGGCAGAGACACCAGGTGTCAGTCCTCTAGAGGCTGCCCTGAGTGTTCTCAATTTTAAAAATTGAGTGGATTTTTAAAGTAGATTATTTAAAAAAGTGGATTCAAGGATAAGATCCACTAGAAGAAATAAACAGACTAATCAATATAATGTGATAAGAAAAATGACAATGGGATCAAATAGCATAGTATATATAACATCTTTAGGAAGAAATTAACACTGCAGTTCAGTGAGCTAAATGGAAAACCAAAGGCACAGGTATATTAAAGTGGGCAATTAACTATACTTACAATATTTAAAGCACAATAATAGTAGTAACAATACCTCCTATTTTTAAAGTCCTTCAGATTTTTCAAAAAGCTTTTCATACAGTCTTTATTGACCAAAACAATAATTCGAGGGAGGCACTTTTGTAGGCTTTATTTTAAAGGGATGTAAGGACTTCCCCTCATCTTCTGCCAATAGAATGGAGGCGTGCTGGAAATTTTCACTCATTGTTTTGGAAGTATCATTTATATATTTTTTTTTCATTAAATATTTTATTTATTTATTTGAGAGAGAGACAGAGAGAGAGAGCATGAGAGGGGAGAAAGTCAGAGGGACTAGCAGACTCCCCATAGAGCTGGAGCCCAATGCGGGACTCGACCCTGGGACTCCGGGGAGAAAGTCAGAGGGACTAGCAGACTCCCCATAGAGCTGGAGCCCAATGTGGGACTCGATCCTGGGACTCCGGGATCATGACCTGAGCCAAAGGCAGTTGCTTAACCAACTGAGCCACCGGGGTGCCCCAATATCATTTATATTTTCTGATCAGTCAACTCTCAAGATGTTGCTCAGTGTACCCCCCTCCAACCCTTCCCATAAACAATCCCACCAGACGGTTCCTGGGCATAGATCGCAGCAGTGATGTATAATCCAGGATTTTACACAGGTGCTTGGAGTTAAATTAGAAGCTTTAGCATGTAACAGACTCTAATGGATTTGCAGTATCTCTGGGAGATTTCTGCCCAAGAGGTGGAGGCTTAAATTGAACAGGAATATATCAAGAGCACTTTCCTTTTGATCTTCATACTCATGGAAGGATTTGTTTTAATTAGAGATATATTTAGGTTTGATGATTATAACATGTGTTTCAGAAATGCATTACAACTTCAGTGGCTCCAAAATCACTAGCAGTTTGTGCCAGAGAACCCTCATTTAGGGAACAATACTTTTAATATGGCTGTGCGCATGGATTTGTGCTTCATGCTAATTTAGGCTCTTGACCAAGGGAAACAGATATCTGGTATTTACTATTTTGCCCTTAAGATGTCTTGATTTTTTAAATAGATTGTAGTTAAAATGAGAATGGCTATAGGTAAAATCACAGAGTTTGCAATGTTTTGGTAAAATTGTGTGTGTGTATGTGTGTTATAGACATAGTAATATATAGCGTGTGCTTGTGTTATAGGTCAAATCAGAATCATTAGCTGGTAATAGTTTGGGGGCATGATGAATTAATAGTTTTGGAGTTTTTAAAGGGCTTGAATGACAAGAGTATAAAAGAAGATGGGTTCAAAATAATTGAAACAAAGACACTGCGGTTTTACCAATTAGGAACTCTTATACCCCTGGGTGTGGGCTGATACGGATGTAGATGATAGGATGAGTTGGGGGTTTGAAGAACACAGAATATCCGTAAATGATGCTCCCTCTAAGAAACTGATTAGCTTTCAAAGATGGAAAGTACATTAGCAGTATAATACAGATCAAGAAGATGGATCAAGTGAGCAACGACTATTGATGGTTAGGGGTTTTTCTGTTTATTGTTTTTTGTTTTTTTGGTGTGAGAGCTACCAAATTTTGAGGCAAAGGTGGACCCTGGGCAGAATTATGAAGTAGGCAAATTGCGTTCCTGTCCATCCTTTTATTCAATGTCCTCCCTCTTCCTATCGAAGCTCTGCCTTCTCTCTGATTCACAAAGATAGTCAGAAGCCTTTGCTGTTCTCTGACTTTGCAAGATCCTCCCATTATGCAGCTCACCAGCCTCCAACAGAACATCATCCTCTGACCTCCACTGAAACACGTATATTGTGTCCTAAGCATTCATGAAAATTGAGGGGGTGGAAGTATGTATATTAATACACTCCAAGGATGTTCATTCAGTCTCCTTATGCGTCACTTCAAGATGCATATTTATATAGTTAAAGTTAGTATCCATCTGCCTGAGAAGAAATCCTGCATTGAGGCACGGTCCTGTCAGCTGTCAGGGAGTGATTGCAAATCTGGGAAAGCAGAGGTCTTCTTCATTTCATCCCGCCTCTGCTCCCTCCCCCCTTACCTCCCTTGGCTATACTAAAGCCTTCTGCCCAGGAGCAGTGCCCACGGTAGTGCTCAGCCACAGGGTGTCCTCTCTTGATCTAATGTCCTCAGGGGAAATGCTGTTTGCAGTCTCCATGTGCTCCTCAAACTGAAGGGAAGACCACAGCCTAAAGAACAGGTGTAAGTGGTCAAATGTATTTTTTATCTTCCCTTTAGAATGAACAAATCTGTTGCCATTTGAAACAGCTGTGATTCCACTTTGTAATGGCAATTCATTAAACACGTATTATGGAGGTTCATGTCTCTCAACGGCACCACCCCAGTGTGCCCTTTACTCTTGGGGGAGTTTCTTTTCTCAGTGGACCATAAACAAAACACAGATGTTTTAGATGGAACTTAAGTGTACTGTCCCAATGGAGATAGTGGAAAAAAGCCAGCTGGCGAGCATAGCTTTCAGAAGGTGCTTCTGGTCTACTCACTTTGCTGCTACAATTGTTTTTACCCTTTGAAGCTGAATCTTTTTGTTTTGCCCAAGAATACAAAATATCTTGATACATGTCACCAAGAATAATATTGAATACATCAGAACATCAATAGCAAATAAATTTTGTCAATGTGGGTGATCAATCCAAATAATTAAGGACCAAAAACTGCCATTTACTGAAGATGACTTGTATGAATAGCTATCCACATTATCTTAGGGAAATGTTACATTTTTCCTGGGTGATTTCTAAATAAACCATGTTTTTAATAAAACCCAAAAAACCTGTTAGAGAGTGAAAAGCTTAGTCAAAACAATTTTATGGGAAATCAGTTTGCCTAACTTAATTATTTCCCACTAAAACGACTCTTTACATATATCATTTAAACACAGCCCAAATCTCCTATAGACCATCAGGAACCATGTTAACAAGCACACGTTTTAATTTAAAAGTTAATCCCTACAGGGAGCCTGGGTGGCTCAGTGGGTTAAGCCGCTGCCTTCAGCTCAGGTCATGATCTCGGGGTCCTGGGATCGAGTCCCGCATCAGGCTCTCTGCTCAGCAGGAGCCTGCTTCCTCCTCTCTCTCTCTCTGCCTGCCTCTCTGCCTACTCTCAAATAAATAAATAAAATCTTTAAAAAAAAAAATAAAATAAAAAAAATAAAAGTTAATCCCTACAGTAAATACCATACAGTTTTTTTAGCTGCTGCAAAGCCTTGTCTTCTATGAAAAACTACATGAAAAAAAAGAGGGGGGGGTTGGGGGATGAAAGTAAACGAACCCAACTCTAATCCTTAAAAATGTATAACAAATATTTGGGTGGATCCATAATTAAGATTTATTATTGGAAATAAGGGTATTTTACTTTTTAGGGTGTATGTTTTGAGATCGTTCAAAGTGCATTCCAGGAGGTGATCACATATACTACAATATGGAAATTTTCTTTGTTAATTATCTTATCTTTTATTTGTGTCACAAATACCACGGCGGATTCTCCTGTTCTTTCTCCTTGTCCCTGAACTGCATCACCGGATCAGTCTGAACATCCTCCATGGTTTCGATGCTTTTTTCATTTACATATTGGCCTTACTTTCCTCTTTTTTATGTCAATCAGCTAGACTGAAAGGAACAGGCATGGAGGGCATTTTACATGTTTTATCGTAACCAGGCGTCTTATTTTGTACCCAGTTCCTGATCTATCTTCAGCAATGTCTCTGCTGTCCAGTGGACATACATGAAAATTTCCTGATTTGGAAATGGTCTGGTTTTTTATTTGCACGTATCTCATAAAGCATTCTAAGATTCTCAAGGGCAAGGGCCATGATAAAAACATCCTTTTCTCCCCTTCTCGAGAGAATCCAAGCATGTTTATTTCATATAGGAGGTACCTGGAAAATAAGACGAGGATGATGGTGAGGAAAATTCTAGTTTCTTTCTGGCATTATGCTGCATGTAGAAATAATTCTTGTAGACTTGTAAACACCTCTGACAGAGCATTTTTTGGTACATTTTATATGAATAAGCTGTAGTGGCTCCTCTGTGTGGCTTGCTTCTGCTATTGGGATTGATACAACTTTTTCTTTGTGTGTTTAAAACAAACCAAAAAAAAAAAAATTGGGAATGACAGAATTATATACATGTAAAGACACTCATTTAGGGGCGCCTGGGTGGCTCAGTGGGTTAAAGCCTCTGCCTTCGGCTCAGGTCATGGTCTCAGGGTCCTGGTATCGAGCCCCACATCAGGCAGAGAGCCTGCTTCCTCCTCTCTCTCTGCCAGCTTCTCTGCCTACTTGTGATCTCTGTCTGTCAAATAAATAAATAGCATCTTTAAAAAAAAAAAAAAAGACACTCATTTAAATCTTAATCAATACCAGTACAGTATATTTCTCTTTGTTACAATATTTCTTCAATTTAACTCGATTTGTCATATCTGTGTCATAAATATTTAGAAGAGACAGCATTTAAAACCTATTTTGGGGGCGCCTGGGCAGCTCATTTGGTCAGTTAGGCATCTGCCTTTGGCTCAGGTCATGATCCTGGAATTCCAGGATGGAGCCCCCTGTGTCACACTCCTTGCTCAGCAGGGCATCTGCCTCTCACTCTCTTTCTGCCCCTCCCCCTGCTCCTTCTCTCTCTCAATCACTCTCTCTCACACTCACTTGCTCTCAAATAAATAAAAATCTTGAAAAAAACCCATACTTTGTAGTTTACATTATAGGAAAAAGTGGATATTTTAAGATCTTCTGTTTTTGGTTTCAAAGAAAATAGTAACAACTTATTTTATAAAAGTGAATATATTCAGGATTGTACGTAGTGCATAAGTGAAGTGTTCTCTTCCCCGGGCTCTTTGTCCTTTTGTTACTGTCATCAAGGTGCATTCCCCTGCTCAGCGTTACCCATCCTTCCTGACATTGTATAAAAGACTTCATCTTGGAAACTATCCTGAAGCCTATTCACATAATATGTTGTGTTTTTACTAGTCATTTCTGGTATATTACACATTAGGATTGCCCACTCCTTCATCAGGATTGTGAACTCCTTATCATGTGCATCTCTTGTACACGTTGCAGCTTCTTATACTTATTCAGAAAGTACTGGCTGATTGCTTTGTTGATTAACTGAAAATAGGTTACTGTTTTGACGAGTTGTTGTTCCAAATATGAAAGAGTAATGTCTTCTCTTTCTATTTATTATTAATCTTTGTGCATTTCCAAATCTTTAAATATATGTTCCCAGTACAGCATTAATTTTTTATAATAATTATTCAGTTTGATAATAGAAGTCTTTCTCCTATATTTATAAATAAATAAATAACAAATCAAAATCAGTTTGTTGCTTAGTTGCAAAGAGTAATCTCTACCTATATGGTATGTTACGTTTCTACCTTAACCAAGTAGGATTACTGTAGTATTATTTATTCAAGGTCATATAATTTTATTTCTTACTCTAAGCAACTACAAGAAATGAATATGGAGATATTTAAATATAGAAGATTTTCTTTCTTTGGTATTTTTTTCAGTCTTGTAAATTTTTGATAACTTAAAAATTAAAGTGAATTCATTTCTTAAAAATGAATGTTTGGGGCACCTGGGTGGCTTAGCCGTTAAGCATCTACCTTTGGCTCAGGTCATGATCCCAGCGTCCTGGGATCGAGCCCTGCATTGGGCTCCCTACTAGGTGAGAAGCCTGCTTCTCTCTCTCCCATTCCCTCTGCTTGTGTTCCCTCTCTTGCTGTGTGTCTCTACCAAATAAATAAAATCTTAAAAAAAAATTAATGTTCATCATGCTGCAGAATGGCTTATATCTGTTCAAAGAAAACAAGTATTTTAATAGCTAGAAATATTAATAGCCTAGTATATATTAAACACATTTAACGATAGATTAGATCAAAGGGCTACAACCTATAATCAATAGTTTTTAGGAAATTCAAATTTATTACCTCAGTTTTTATTTCTAAAGTTTAAAAAAAAAAAACCACCTCAATTATAATTTTATTCAGATCCTGACCAGTAAACTAAATACAATAGCTGCTACCCAATGCTATATCCCCTCGACTGATGTTGAAGTCACTGCTGGTCCTTTCTCAGGTCAACCAGGATGCTTCTTACCAGGCAGTGACAAAGGACTAGCTTCTTCTCTTAGCTTTTATTTGTGCTGCCCCTGAAGCTCCCTTAACCTGGGAAGCCATCCTGAGACAAGACAGTTAGGGGCAGCAATCCTCAGTCTAGCCAGCACAGGCTCCCCAGTGGGCAAACTATGTGTGGGCTTTTAACATCAGCAACAGGGGCACTAAAAGAGTTGGGCATTTATTTTCAAGCTTCAAAGTAGTAATCATGAAAAATAAATTAAAACTTTGCTGGCTTTAGCACTCTTATTTTATGGTTACTACAGGGTTCTATAACTGTCTTTCTAACATACATAATCGTACCCATTACCCAGCTGTAGTAACTATTAACCCATAACCAAACTGTTCCACATAGGCATTCATCTCTCCACCCAGATTATTTTGAAGCACATTCTAGATATCATATATATTTCAGTTCATGATTATGTGACTTTAATTTGGAATTACATGACAGAGGTAAGATAAAGCTGAATACCATGATACTTTCTGTGTCTAGGGGCTTTACAAATCTTAACTTGGTGGTCATTGCACATGTACATAAAGTCAGTTGACTATTATTAAAATAGACATTACACACACACATACATACACACACAATTACAAGATCAAGCGTTCATACACAGAGTGAGTAACTTAAAAACTGTCTATCCCTGGAGGCTCCTTGTCCATTCTCAAGAGACTGCTCTCCTTCTCACCTCAGTGTTTGCTTCTGGTGTTTTCCAAATCAGTCTTGCCTTTGCAAGCCTTCTATGCTTCTCTGTGTGGTCCTGATTAATTTCTTCCCCCAAGATCCTGACCGGCTTTTTTTCTTCCTTGCTTCCTTCCTTCCTTCCTTCCTTTTCTATCTTTCTTTTTTTCTTTTTGTTTTATCTTTTCATATTCTCTTTCAGTCCCTTGCTTGATCATTAGTCTCTCTCTCTCTGATGATGTAGATAGATGCATACACCCTGTAACCCACCCGTGAGGATCCAGACACGGCACCAAAGATAGTCCTCTTGCTCCTCTCTAGTAGATACTCTCCTGCCTCTTCCACCCAGACACAATCATTCTTTTGATATCTATCACTGTATTTTCAATTTGTCTGTTCTAGAACTTGATATGAATGAATCACAGAGTATATACGTTTTTGTGTTTCTCTTTTAGCTCAGCATCATGTCCGTGAGATTCATTAGAACCAGTGTCATTTGTGTGTATTAAGAGTGGGTTCTAGTCCATTGTGTAAATATATCACAATTTGCTTATCCATTCCCCTGCTAATTGACATCCGGGTTGTTTACAGTGTTTGACATTTATGAATAAAGCTACCATGAATAGTTTTGCATGAGCATTTTCAGGAGTGTTTGTTTTTATCTTTTGAGTAAATATGCCTGATTGGGGATCTATATTTTCATTTCTCTCTGGTGAATACTTGGTACGTCTTATAGAGGTTATCCACTTTATTTACTCATTCAAAAAATCGGCTTTTGCTTTTATTCACTGTCCCTTTTGGGGTTATTTTGTTTTCTTTTTTTTTTTATTGATTTCACTCTTTATTCCTTCTTTGTGCTTATTCCAGGTTTAGTTTACTCTTCTTCTAGTTTCTTGAGATGGAAATTGAGATTATTGATTTGAGACCCTTCTTCTTTCCTTATATTAGATTTTAATGTGATAATATTCTCTTTGAGCCCCTGCTTTAGCAGCATCTCATGTAGTTTGATGTCCAGCTTTTCATTTATAGTCAGTTAATTTTTTTCCTTAATATTCCCAGTGTTGTCTTTTTTGACCCATTTTATTTAGAAGTATGATTTCAGTGTCTGTAATGGGTGTTTCTAGATACTGTACTATTGTCGGTTTCTCATTTAATCCCATTGTGGGCAGAAAACATACTTGGAATTATTTCGATCCTATTAAATTTATTGAGATTTATTTTATGGTACAGAATATGATTTACCCTAATAAATAATCTGTGTTCCCTTGAAAATAATTCATTTTCTTCTGTTATTGACCAATGTGGTCTTTAAATTACATGTAAGGCAAATGTGTTGATAATATTTTGAGTCGTCTCTATCCTGATTTTCTATCGATCTGTTCAGTCAAAAAAAAAAATTTTTTTTTTTTTTTTAGATTTTATTCATTTATTTGACAGAGAGATAAGAGAGCACAAGTAGGCAGAGCGGCAGGCAGAGGGAGAGGGAAAAGCAGGCTCTCCACTGAGCAGGGAGCCTGATGTGGGGCTTAGGCCCAGGACCCTGGGATCATGACTTGAGCCAAAGGCAGATGCTTAACCGACTGAGCCACCCAGGCACCTCATTCTGTTAATTCTTAAGAGAGCGGGTACTGATACCTCCAGCTATAATAGTGGTGTTAATTATCTATTGTTGCATGGCAAATTACCCCATTTAGTGGCTTAAAATGACAACACATACTTGCTATCTCTGAGTTTCTGGTTGCCTTCAGGATTTTCTCTGAATCTTTGATTTTCAGCAGTTTGCCTAGGATACACTGATGAGTGTTTTTTTTTCATGTCTTTCCTGTTTTTGGTTTTCTGAGAATTTGGAGACTGTAAACATATATATACATACATATATATATATATATATATATATATACATACATACATACATACATATGTATATATATATGATATGAAATTTGGGGAATAGTCAACCATAATGTATTCATATTATTTCTTCCCCATTCTGGTACTCTTCTTCTTCTTAACTTTAATTACATGCAACATTACACCTTTTGATATTGTCCCACAGGACCCCGAGACTTTGTCACTTTTGCAACCTTTTCCTCAGATTGGATCATTTATATTCATATACATTTCAGTTCACTTTCTCATTCCTCTGTCATCTCCATTCTGCTGTTAAAGCTATTCTCGGCATTTTTATTTCACATATTGTATTTCTTTAAGTTTGAGGATTTAACTCCAGTTCTTTTTGTTTCTTATTACTTTACTGAAAAAACCTACCTTTTGTTCACTGTGAGAATATTTTCCTTACGTCATTGAGCATGATTGGAATAGCTGCATCACAATTGTTGTCTGCTAATCCCAGTGCCTGGGTCATTTTGGGGCTGGTGTCTATGTCTTTTCTCTTGAGAATGAGTCATTATATTCTTTGTCCTCTGAGTCTGAAAGAATTCTAGAGTATATCTGGACACTGTGAATGTGTTGGTGAAGAACATATTTTCTTTTAAATCCTTCCAAAGGATTTATTTGTTTGAGTTGGCAATAAACTTGGGACCCAAACGGCAAACTTCGTCTCTCTTTGCAGCAGCGCAAATGTCGGCTCATATCATCCATGCTTAGCTGACTTCTGTGGTCTGCCTCACACGGGTGTGGTTTAGGGTTCTGCTACATAGTTGACTGCACATTTGGGGGTCTTTTTCTCTGCCTCCCTCCTTTCTGGGGCTTATTCGCTCATTTTCCAGAAGGCATGGCTTCCTTGAAGTTGGTTGTCTGTTTCTTTGAGTCAGAAAGTCTGCTGATTTTCTATGAGAATTTTGTCTACTCTGTGTAGCGCCTCCTGAAGCATTCTTTCAGGCTAAGCTGTACAATAACGGTAGTCTCTTGTGTTATGCCTCTATACAGGTATTGAGTGCCTCTAATACCCACCTGCTTTTTCTTACCTCATGATACCTCCAGCTAAGTTTTTCTTAATACAGACAGTCCCTGTATGTACAGTAACATGAGAACCGAAACCAGATACAAAATTCTTTCAATTATAGTCCCAAGAGACTTCTCAGGGAGCACAATCGGTTAAACAGTATCATCAGATAAGGTCTTGATGTGTGTTTAAGATCTAAGATAGGCACTCTGGTTATTGAAATAACAAGATCATCTTATTTCTACTATTACAGAGTATTTTCTTATTAATGTATAACTGAAGGGATGCCTGGGTGGCTCAGTGGGTTAAGCCTCTGCCTTCAGCTCAGATCATATCTCAGGGTCCTGGGATCCAGCCCCCCATCGGCCTCTCTACTCAGCAGGGAGCCTGCTTCCCCCCGCTCTCTATGCCAGCCTCTCTGCCTAGTTGTGATCTCTCTCTCTGTGTCAAGTAAATAAAATCTTTTTTAAAAAGTGTATAACTGGAGAGATGAGAAAGGCCTGGAAGTATTAATCATTTATAATAAAGCAAACTTTTAGATATATAAGTTTTAATAAGTTACTTCAAAATCTGTGTTTTTAAAGTTGTGACGGATGACAATATCACCAAATTGACATGATTAGGGAGCAGATCTCAAGTTTAACATTTTAGAGACCCTGGTTCTTCATATAAAATGTCTAGTGTAGTAGTTAGCATGTAGTAGATGCATAAGAAATGTATATTTATTTGCTTATCTTTTGCCTCACTCTTTTCTTCCACAGAGCAAATTAAAAAAAAGTACCCTTTTCAATCCGTTCAGTTTACTAGTTTCCAAACACTGCTGCAAGCCTATATTAAAAAAAAAAAACAAAAAACGAAACTTAATGAAGCTTAGGCAAGACATAGTCATTTGTGTATGACTTAAAGCAATTTCTACAGCAAAACTGTGAAAGAACGGAACACTTCTTGCAAAATGAATAAGAACATGTGTATCTTCTGTACAGCTCTCTAGATTCACTTTGTTTTTGCCCTGGTGAATGAAGCAGCAGATAAGGAAGGACCTCCATTCAGATTTTAAACTAAAAAATCTGGGGTCTCCTTGGCTAGAGTGGAGCAAGTTCCCATAAATGGTCTATGCTACTCTTATATGAAGTCTAATTCAGGCTATTTCCTTCATGGAGAATCTCTTCAGGGTCACATATCTTTTGCTAAGTGCCTGCCATTAGGGCAAGTGACATCATAAAATTTGATTAACTGTTGACAAGTAAGACAGGGGTGGGATCTCCATAGATGGATGGTATGAATCCCCTCGCTCTCTGGGTGTGGATCCAGTAGGGTCATCTATCAGTGCTTCTCGCACTTGAATGTGCATAGGAATCACCTGGGGATCTTGTTAAAACATGGATTCTGATTCCATAGGTTTGGAATGGAGTCCGAGATTCTGCGTTTCTAACAAGATCCCCGTTGATGCCTACACTATTCATCTGTGGACCACACTTTGACCTGATGTGCTATGTCAACCGAAATTGGGTTTAGAATATTTGCTTTTATTCTCTCCCTTTTAAGATTGTGATTACTGTAACCACAAAATTCTTTAAAGCTTCTCGGGTAAAGAGACTTGGAATAAAGTGAATTTCTCTCAATGTCAGACACAACGTCCCATGATTTTAAGATCTTCTTGGTAATTGTTCTTTTTGGTGTATTTCTTAGTATACCTGACATGTTCCATAATAGGATTTTTTTGTTTGTTGTCTTGAGACTTGTTGTTTACTTACAATAAAATGTACTAACTAAAAGGGAACTTCACTACCATTTCAGTTTCTTGCTTCACAGATGAGCAAACTGAGGCTAGATTAATTATGTGACTTCACTACTTATATTTTTGAACCTCTTTAACATGCAAAATAATGAGCATTTTGATTTGGAAACAGATCATATTGTGGTTTTGCTTACCAAAGATTATTAAATGACTGCATTGATTACAATTTAACCAATAAGTTCCATAATACAGAGTTGTTTTTTGTTTTTTGTTTTTTTTTTTGCTACCTTGAACCACTTTGATGTTATGCAGACATAGTATATCCAGAGATCTCTTTGCCAGGAAAATGAATATCTCACATTTTATTGGAGGTATTTAATGGGAATATTCACTTACATGGTAAAAATTACCCTTTGAAAAAAGACATTTAGTTTATTAAGCTAATTTCTGCCAAATCGAAAGGCATTGCCCATAATATTCTAGCAAAGCATACACACACAAGAGACATGATTAAATATAGAATCTAACCCATATGTTTGAGTATAAATTTAAAACATGATAGTAATATGAATGACTAGGTCCTTTCAGTTTTCAAATGTAAAGTTCAAGTGGAAACTTAATTTTATCTATTTTTTTTCAGTGAAGTTTTATTTAAAATTAAAATGGATACATCCCTGCTGTCTCAGCCAGCCCTCCAGATTCCACTGCACAGCACTGTTCTTCTTATATATCTACTTATGCTTCTCTAAAACTGAACTCACATTTTCTATTTTCTCTAAATGCTTTCCATGTTGAACTAAGTGGGAATATAATTCTCCCAACATTAAATTGGAATTGTCTTTGAGTCTTTCTTCTCATTAGCTACCTGTATCATATCAGCCAGTTTCACCAGTTCTTTTTTCCAACTGCTTTGGTTAACGCTCTGAATCTTACTGACCTCACCCTTGCTCAAGCCATCCTTAACTCACACCTATTTTAGAAAACATCCCCTCTATCATTTTTCTTCTTCCACCCTCACTCCAGCTTAATCCACACCTGTTAACACCAGATCATTCCTTTGAAACCATTATTATGCTCACCTGACCGGAATCCTTGCAATCGCTCTCCCTTATCTGTAGGATAAAATATAAACTCTTTATCCCAGTATTCACGGCTCTTTAGTGTCCACCACTGACCTACCTTTCAGGCTTTACTTTATACTAATCCTAACATAAACCCTCTACTGTAGTCACATTGCTTGACTTTCTGCCTCCCTAACATGCCAGGTACTTTGTGGCTCTATGTCTTTGGCCATTTCCCTAGACATGGAGGCCTTCCCTCTCCTCTGTTTCCATGGAGTTAACTTAAGTAGAGACTACAACTTCTTGATTGATAAGAAGTGTTAAAGTTAATGGAGTTCAATCTCTCACCTCTTCCACCATTTTAGGAGATTAAGAATGATAGAAGTATAGGTTCATACTTCCTAATATCAATGAACAGTGTACCAATCATAGCATAAATCCTGTCATTTCCTATGTACCACATTACCCAAGTTTATGATAAATTAAATTTTTGTAAAGATAAAAATCTATGAAAGTTGGCCATCATAAACAGTATCAAGGAAGTTCAAATGAAGCCAAATGTCCTACATGTTCTATGGATTGGCTAATAACAAATTCTAAACTGACATTTCATTGAATCTAAGATTTTTCTAGCCCTAGTAATGAAGTGCTCACACTTTATCCCTTGCTAATATCATGATGAATCCAATAAAAATTCCCAGGCTGGGCATTAAGCAGCATTTTAAAATCTCTCAAATTTTATTAGTGTGTATGTGTGTGGAGTAGAGGGAGATTAGCTTATTATAAAAAGTAAATCAACTAATATTTAGTGAGAATAGCCCTTAATAAGGGATGATAGTGAGAGAGGAGAATTAGCCTCCTTTATACTGAGGATAAGTGGAATCTGCCACATACAAGTTAACATTCTTCAGATTAAGAATTAAAACACATTCTGTAGTGGCCTTGAAATAATCTGTCCCAGATGATTTTATTGGTCGTACAATGTCTTGTTAGGCACGTGGCACTACTATAAAGTGAATCAGCTGCAGGTGTTCATGATGATTTGCTCTGAGGTTAGAAGAGATACTATTTTCCAGATAACCTGTGTACTATAATTTGAATTTTAAAACAAAATAATTATAGATATTTGATAATAACCTGTTATAGTTTATGCAGTTAATATTTTCAGTTGACAAAGTATAATAAAACAGTTTGTACATTTTCAAAAAGGAAGAGCACAAATGATGTAAAGACATCTTTAGGAAGCTATCTCAGCAAGTGTCAGCAGAGACCATACAAAGATGTCAACTTCTCTCCAATTGAATGGCAGTATATGTACCCCAGAGCTTAGAATCAGGGAGGAAATGAGCAAGAAGGAACCAGTAAGGATATAAAGTCTTTATTGACTGTGTGAGTTTACTAAAGTAAACATTTATAAAGTCAATAAATGTCATCTTAAATGACTAAGATTGCATATGCTGTTACCAAGTCAAATGGTGGCTCAACAGAAATGTAGTTCTAGTAAAATAAAGAATACTTTTATGCAGACTTGAATTCACGACTTGTGCTACAAGAAGTGATTCTTCTCAGGCTGAAGTCTACCAACAGTAAGTTAGCTATTCCAATCAAGTCTATTTTCTACAGAGAAAGTCCAGCCAGCCAGTGCTGAGTAAGTTACAAAGTCAGTTATACTACGGGTGATTCATTTACTGGATAGGTACATTGTTCTGATCTATTGGTTAGTTTGTATCTGGAATGATGGCATTAATGATACTATGACCACCAAAAACAGTTAAAATAATGTCCATAGAAGCTTTATTAATGGACAGAAATTCAAAACAACCCAAAAATCCATCAACAGGAGAATGAATAAACAAATTGTTGTCTATTTATACAATGGAATACTACTCAGCAGTAAAAAAAGAATAAGCTGACCATTTCCTGTTTCAGAACTAATATACAAAGAGTTTGGAATCCACCATTTCTGTTCTTACATAAAAAAAATCTGAAAATTGGGGCGCCTGGGTGGCTCAGTGGGTTAAAGCCTCTGCCTTCGGCTCAGGTCATGATCCCAGGCTCCTGGGATCAAGCCCCGCATCGGGTTCTCTGCTCAGCAGGGAGCCTGCTTCCTCCTCCTCTCTCTCTCTCTCTCTGCCTGCCTCTCTGCCTACTTGTGACCTCTGTCTGTCAAATAAATAAAATCTTAAAAAAAAAAAATCTGAAAATTGAAAACCAATGACTTTTCTTGGACCCCATCAGACAGCTGAAGTTTCAGGGCAAACTATCACCCTGGAATCTGAAGGGACAGATAAATATAATGGCACACAAGATCTACTTACAAGAACCAAAGCCACTGGAGCCATAAACTGGTAGGAAGATTTAACTGATAGGTTTGATGAATTGTTAGAGACTGAATGTAGACTGGTGTGAGAGTGAGAAATTCTTGGGAGTTATATTTTGACAGAAATCCCATGCTTTTGGAGGTATTACTTTCAGGAATATCATGCTGAAGATCCAAGAATGATCTCACTGTGGAGATGTATGTGCAAAGGTCACAGCTCAGAGTTGTATGCCCAGAAATTCAATAACTTAGATAAAATAGACCAGTTCCTTGGAAGGCACAAAATTACCAAACCTTACACAGGGAAAATTTGAAAATTGAATAGACCTATATCTACTGAAGAAACTGAATCAATAATTAATAATTTTCAGAAAAAGAAAGTACCAGGCTCAGATGATTTCACTAGTGAATTCTACTGGACATTTAAAGAAGAAATGATACCCTATCAAATTCTGGCTCTTTTGAAGAAATCGTTTCTGAGGTCATTGTTTGATTTTCGTTCTGAGATGGGAAGAGCTCTTCCCAGCTGCCCGATTTCCTGGTTCTTTTCCACAAACCAGCTAGTCTACAATTTAGCCTCTATCTTGAATATCCTCCCCATATCCTTTTGCCACATCCTTTGCAGTTCTTCAGAGCACTTTTAGACTTGAACTTCTTCGCCCTCTTGCAAATGAAGTTGATTTTGGGAGGATGACTTTGTTTTTGGCCTGTTTCTCCCCAGAGGCAAAATGTTTGAGCCAGGGCTCTAGAGCTGAGGACAGAAATGACAACAAGCTTGGAACTAACTGACACACCCACTCCAGAGGCTGAGCACTCAGTGGGTGGGGATTAGAAGGCTGGGGGTAGTGGGGGTACTTCTCCAATTGCCTCTCCTGGCAATGGAAGGGCAATTGTTGTTCCAGTGTTCCCAGCATGCTACTTTCAAGACAAAACTTCTGTTCCCCTAGTGGGGGCTAAAGGAATGGAGAAGAAGGGAACCCCGCCTCTCAACCGTATTCAACAGGGACTTGACGGAGTCTTCCATGGGGAATCTGTGTTTAGGTAGATAGAAATTCTCTGACCTTCTAGTGACATTAATTTCTGTTGAAACCACTGATAATCAGAATTTAGATTATATGGGTGCTGAATATATATACATATATATGTATGTATATACACAAATAATAAAGTATTATTTGTGTTTATTGCTGTCTAATTTATGTTATTCTACCATATTTTCTTTTTTAACTAGAAAGGAAATAAGTTGGGAAGAAGACTAGGCTTATATTAACATGTCTAGGGACAAGTCTCGAAGGAGAGCAGAAGAATATGAGGAAGCAGAGAATTTTTAATTAATGATAAGGGCTATAAAATATTGGATTAATAGATTAGCACATCATATCTTTCTCATTATTTTGTCAGAACAAAATAAAGAGTGTTAAACATAGTTTTAATATTGCCACTGCTTAGATGGTGTTAGCATTCAAGCTGCTCCTGCAATGTTTACATTGCAGATTTTACATCAGTAACATTAACCGCTTATGAAATACTGGCACATACATGATGGTTTTTAATTCTTTTTCTCTCCTGTAAAGTAGACAAAACTGAGGGTCCACCCAGCAGAGATGGTAAAGGGCAGATCCTAGACTCAAATCCTCACCCATTCCTGGTGCTTACTTCATTCAATAATCTCCCAGACCATGTACATTATTAATAACTTGCACTACCCTGTAGAAGGACTCCCTTCCTTGGCTGCTGGATCATCTCTATCATGACTGCATTTGGAGTTTAAAACCTGCAGGTCTGGTAAGACAATAAAGGATACCCAAGTCTCTTACTCCTGTTAAAAAATGAACTGAGGCATATTAAAAATTTTAAGAATTTATTTGAGCAAAAATCGATTAGGATGGGGCAGTGCCAAAGTAGGAGTGGTTAGGAGCGCTCCCCTGACAGAAGCTTGGCTGGAGAGTTTTATAGAGAAAAGGCAGAAGCAAAATAAGGAAATTATTGATCTGCTACAGCTTAAAGCCTCCTTGGCTCTTTGTGATCAGCTGTCCTTAGATTTCAAATTCATAACCTTGAGGCATTTACAGGCTTAAATTTTGGTTGGCTGGGTCAGACTCCCTGGCAGTCTAATGGCCTCTTGGTTTAATTAATTTAATGCTCCAGTTGCCTAATCTTAGTTCTTGGTTGGACCTCTTCTCTGACCACTTTTTACCTCCATTATTAGAAGTTGTCTTTCCTAAGAGTGTCATAACATCCTAAGTTTACCTCTGTTAACTACTTATCATCTGTCTATAAGTAGCTCCTCTCACTAGAATTAGCACAGAGCCAAGGCGCATACTAGGTAATCAAAGAAAGTTGGTTGGGTGAAGAAATGGTTGATAACATAGATCTGTATTCTTCTACCTCCTGTTAATTGCTTTCTGTTCTGCAGTGGTGAGTTTTTTCACCCTTGCTTAGCCTGTTGGTCATTATCATTATGGCTTTTTATCCCCTTGTGTGAACTACCGTCAATTTATAGGCTTCTGGGCTTACTAAGGTGTTCCCAGAGAGACTGGAGAGAGTAAGTAAATGTTGTGCCAACTTTCAAGAAGCAATGTGATGTTGATGCTTTTGTGTTTTAGGAGATTAATACATATTTGCTTAATGAATAGACAAAGGGAGAAGAGTTAACTTTCCCAATGATGAGGACACATTTTCAGGGGTAGAATCCAAAGTAAATTCTGTTCCTCAACTCTAACTGAAGCAGGAGAGGGTAGCTCTTACCAGAAACTATGTAATTCTATGAAGGCCTGTGTGCAGATCTGAGCAACTGGGGGAACCTGAGTAAAATTTACCCAGTTCTCTAATAGCTAACATTAAGGTTGGGAAACATTTTTTAAAAATAAAGTTATATTTACAAGTTTT
The DNA here is from genome assembly GCF_030435805.1 of Mustela lutreola. NCBI lineage: Eukaryota > Metazoa > Chordata > Mammalia > Carnivora > Mustelidae > Mustela > Mustela lutreola. The sequence goes on from NC_081300.1 coordinate 37,708,260, forward strand.
AAAACCTATACTATATCAGAATTCTATATTTATTTATATATTACACATCACATAGTATATATTTTACACATTCCATATTATATAAGTAATACAATGATGCCATTAAAATGATACGTGCAAATCAATATTTACTCATATGTAAAGAAAATTGCACTATATCAAGCCAATGACTAAGTTGTACAAAATATGCTTCTGTGTTTATTTTTTAAAGATTTTTTATTTATTTGAGAGAAAGAGCATATGAACTGGGGAGAAGAGCAAGGGAGAAGGATAAGCAGGCTCCCTGCTGCACAGCACAGGGGCTCCATCCCAGGACCCTGAGATCGTGACCCGAGCCTAAGGCAGATGCTTAACCGACTGAGTCACCCATGTGCCCCTTGTTTAAAAAATAAGCATGTATAGGAAACTCTCTGGAAGATGTATACCAAAATGTTAACTGTGGGTGCCTCTAGGCAATGAGATTAAAGGTTTTGCTTTCTTCTTTGAATTATTTTAGTATCTGCATTTTTTTAAAGATTTTATTTATTTATTTGACAGACAGAGATCACAAGTAGGCAGAGAGGCAGGCAGAGAGAGAGGAGGAAGCAGGCTCCCCGCTGAGCAGAGAACTTGATTCGGGGCTCGACCCCAGGACCTTGGGATCATGACCTGAGCTGAAGGCAGAGGCTTAACCCACTGAGCCAGCCAGGCGCCCCAGTATCTGCATTTTTAAAAAGGAAATAATCTTTGAAGTTTAAAAAACAGAACAGTACAGTTAGTCTCAATTAGTGGTATGTGTTCAGTGTCACCTGTTGTTAATAATCAGTGGCACTAAATGGTCTCTGGGGCTTAGCCAGGAGAGAGTGATGATAGTATCTGGCGCATAGATAAGAAAGAAGGATGGAGAAAAGGAAACAAACAAACAAAAAATGAGAACGGGTTGGCTAAGAACAAAATTCTTCCAGAAATCTTTGCAAGTCATAGATTCCCAAAGAAGGCTTTCTTTCCTTCTTAAACATTTCTCTTTAACAACATTGCCTGAAGGATGTAGGATCCCCAAGATTGTGGCAACAATAAGAAAGTGCTCTAATTCAGTGGTAGAGTAGAAGAAAGGAAGAGAAGAAGATGGTCAATCTGGGACAGTGCTCCTTGACTTCTATCAAGGAAAGTACCACAACACCTGCTTATCTGGTTTTTAAGTTCTAGAGCAATGTGGAATCAATTATTTTGAAATTTGCTTGTATTAGCTACTTGAAATTTATTCAGTGTCTTTCAACAGATTAAACACATGTTAAACGAAGTCAAATATCTATTTTTAATATATTCCATCCTTCATGAAATCAGTTGTTTTGCAGAATATGGTGATTTTGAACTACTCAAATTCACTAATTATGTTTTAAAAATATAATTAAATAATGGCACCATATTTTTAAAGTAAAATCAGTTTGAAAGTATTAGTCTGAACACTACATTTTTTTTTAGGGATAAACTCTCTGGGGCTGGGGGAATAATCCATAGGAGACCTGCAATTTTTATGGTATTATTGTTGACAAATAGAAAAGAACTATAATGAATGAATAAAACATAGAATCAAGAAATTATACAGAGCTTGAATATTCACTCCACATCATTATTAATTCTACAAAATAATGGTAATATTGTACTAGTATTACTGTGTTGTACAAAAATAATAAATTTAATAATATGATAAAAGTGATGCTAAGTTCAATGAGTAGTAAATAATATTATTAATATTTTTCAAATGGTTATGTTGATAGTAGATTATTAAGGACATTGACATCTAAGGGATTAACTGAGCTGACTGAACATTTTGATGACATCTGATTTCTGGGTTTATTGCTTAACTTCCTTGATTGTGTCTGAGGCAATTTTCCTGGAAACCCCTGGACCCCGATTTGGATAGTTGCCCCAGATGAAATTTAAGCTTATACTTGTTTACAAAAATTATGCTTTCCCTATTTTGGCGACCTCCAAAGGGAAAAAGATGATAAACATAACAATTGCATTATTTTTGTTTTTTTCTATAGTGTAAAATATCATTATTAAAATAACCAATAGTAATAATTAACAACTATTAAGTGTGTAGACCTGGCAATTCACAGACCTGTACCCCTGGGGATAAACATTATATGTTTATAAAAAATTAAAAATTAAAAAAAAAGAAAAGAAAACAACAAAAATAATTAACAACTATCTACTTTCTAACATTTGTATACAGATTTTAACAATTTTATGATTCAGAAAACTTGTTAAACAAATTCAGACATCTAACTACAGCTCTATATTTTCCTCACCAAACTTCATCTGCTCCCCATCTTGTTCTTTTTTTTTTTTTTTCCCCCTAGGTTTCATCTGGAAGTTTGGATAATCACTCACGCTGAACTTTGATTAGTCAAAATTATTCTGTCTCTAGCTCTGATTTTTAACTCCATATTTCACATTTTAAATCTTATTTATAACTCTTCAGGGAAAAATTACTAAGTTGCCTTTCCAAAGCTCCTATTATTTATGTGAAGATGTTAGGTGACCATAAACTTTAACTGGATATTAGTGTTAGTTATTGTCATTTTTTTTTTTGAAAAAAGAAAAAAATGATATTTGAAAGTAGCAGATGGATGTACTATAGATCATCAGAAGGGATACAGATCATTGCTACCATTCATGCATCTTGATATGACTCACATTTAGTGGGAAATAAATGATTAACATAAAAGCTGCAGCAAGACAGTGAGTGAAAATAATTTTTGACATGACTATAATTTTTATGGTTTGAATGAAGAAATAGCCACAAAGAAAAGGCTTTCCTGGTACACGAAAAGGTTTTTCTGATGTGTAGTGACTACATGCATTGGTTTTGGATGCAGGTGGACCTGAATTATTTTTCAAAACTGTATTAATTTTTAATCACACGGTGCCTCATGAATAAATTTTCCTGATAAGAATTCAAACACAACAGATAAACATAAAGCACCCTTGACTGTCTTTCCTCACCCCTGATCCTAGTCCCTTTGCAAGAATAATTATTGCTATCAGTTTGGACATATTCCCCCAGAAATTTTCTAAAACATAGAGATATTCCTATAAATATATATATGTTATAGGTGTTAGCAGATATAAAAAGACCTCCATAGAAAATCATTAATATTTTATTCAATCAAAATTATATGTCAGGAATTTGTCCATAGCCAGCCATGAATACAAATGATTGTTTCTATTTATTTGTTATGAAAAACAGTATACATAGTAGTGAAATACCCTTGTGTCAGCTTCTTTATGCAAATAGGGGAGGAGTAATACTGCTGTTTTCTGGTGTATGGGCATTATTTGGGTTTACTGAGCACTAATATGTCTGGAACACTTTCCCCAGTTTCTGAATCAAAGAACTGAGACATAGGGTGAGTAAGTATTTACTTACTTACTTACTTACTTATTTATTTATTTTTAGAGAGGGAAGGGTGGAGGAGGAGCAGAGGGCGAGAGAGAATCTTAAACAGACTCTACGCCCAGCCCAGAGCCTAAAGCAGGGCTCCATCTCACAACCCTGAGATCATGACCTGAGCCAAAATCAAGAGTTGGATGCTTTACTGACTGAGCCACCCAGGTGCCCCAAGAGTAAGTATTTCTAATAAGAAGATAGAAACTAAATTGTGAGAGATTAAGTAATTTACCACAGATTATATAGAGATTAAGTGGCAGAGCAGGGATCTGCCCCTGGAGCGTTCTGAGCTCTTCACCGTGTTGCTGTGCTGTCTCTGGAGTGGATCCCCCCACACTGAACACATAACAGAACAGACAGACTTGCACTCTCCCTCTGGTCATGGGTGAGCATCCATTAGCCCTCAGCTTCACCAATACTTGCTATCATTAAATGGTTAAATACTTGCCAATCAGACAGGCAAAAAATAGTACCTCATTATTTTAATTTGCATTTCCCAGATTTTTGGTGATGTTGAACATCTTCTTACAGTTTATCATACATTTGTAGTCCCTTTTCTGGGATTTATTTTAAATAGATCTGGGATGTGAGGGCGATCTTTTTGCAACATCTGTCACCTCACTGATCACCAAGGTTGATTTGCCTGCTCGGTTGGCTAGCCTGGGGTCCCCTTAAGCCTTCACCACTCCATGTGCATCCCTCCCCAAGCTACTGCACAAGGTCAGAGAAGACAACCATCCCCGGTAAGGGATACCCCCGATCTTACATCAAGAGTATCTGGGTAGCTGTGCTACCCTGCTAGACTCTCCCAACAAACTCTCAAGGTCCATTGTAGGAGAATGTAGGGTAAAAAAGTATAAAACAATGATCTGAAAACTGAAGGATTAGATGTAAAGATGAAATGAATCCATAGGCTGGATGTCTCTTCTCTCTCTCCACACACACATACACTCACACACCAAAGAGTTGGTAAGTGTTTCTGTATGTTTCCAGATAAGTACCTATAGCATATTAAACTATATAATCAGTATGTGCACACGTACCATACAAATGGTTTACAGACATACTATGTGGCCTGGGTGTTGATGAAGGACACATTCTGTGCAGGTCATTGTCAGCTGGTCCCCATCTAGCTTCATTGTCTGTCTTTCTATGCCCCAGGCTGGGAGAATGGCCAGTACAGGACTGCCTCTCACTGGCTCCTGTGTGCCCTTTGGCTTCTCGCTATGTTCAGCCAATGTTGGGGCCTGTAAGCAGATCAGAGGGCAGCAGCAGAAACAACCTCCATAGTTATCTCTTTGTGTCTCCACAGCTGTCTCGCTATGGATGTGGCAGGACTTGCCTCCACCGTGGCCACAGCTCTTGCTGGGCAGGGCTCCAGCTCTGGCGGCATTCAAGTTATACAGTTTTCTCCCCTTGCCTTTTGAGGCCCAGGGCTTGTCAGAGCTTCCCACTGTTCTACCTCCTGGGGGTTTCCCACCCTTTACTGGTCCCTGTCACTCTGCCCACTTGTAGTCCTTCTCTGAAAATCTCCTTGGCTATGTGATCTGGAGTAGCTCCTCAAGTTTTTGCTGCGACATTGCTGGGCACAACTTCTAATTAGAGTACAAATGACATTTTAATCTAGAGTAGCTAGGAAAATCTCTTTCCTGATTTTGGTCCAAATCCTCTTCTTACAGAAAATCAGATTCTGCATAATCCACTTATTATTCCACATCCAGTAGACGCATGCCAATCCATGCTGTACTGACTATTTGCTCTTCTCATCGCTGTGATTCTTTCCAGCAGGAGTGAAATGGAAAGTCCCAACTGATGTTTACACAGTGTCACCAATTGTTTTGTGCAGGCTAAACTTGTGCCCCAAAGGGCACATGTATTTTTTACTTTGGAGAATTTCAAGCACATATAAAGGTAGATAGAATAATGTAGCAAACCCATACCTACCCCAAACTCAGATTCAATAATTATCAACACATAGCCAATCTCATTTCATCTATACCTGCATCCACTTGCTCTCTTCTCGTGTTTTTTTTTTTTTTTTAAAGATTTTATTTATTTACTTGTCAGAGAGAGAGCGAGAGCGAGCACAGGCAGACAGAGTGGAAGGCAGATTCAGAGGGAGAAGCAGGCTCCCCGCGGAGCAAGGAGCCCAATGTGGGACTCTATCCCAGGATGCTGGGATCATGACCCGAGCCGAAGGCAGCTGCTTAACCAACTGAGCCACCCAGGCATCCCTCGTGTTATTTTAAAGAAATCTCAGAGATTGTAGCACTTCCTCCATAAATATCTTGGTAGATGTCCTTGATATCATCAAATATGTAGTGCTCAAAAGTCCACTTGTCTTGTATTACATGTTTAATAGTTTGAATTAAGACTCCTCATTTCAGTTGATTATCATGTTTGTAATTTTCATTGGATCCACTGGTTTCTCACCCATTTCCTTTTTTCCCTTGCGATTTGTTGGTTGAAGACACAGAGTCAGTTTGAAGAATTTCCCATAATTTGAAATTTGCTCTTTGCATGTCCGTATTGTTTTGTAGCATATCTCTCTAAACTCCATATTTCCTGTAAGTCAGTAATTGAAAAGCGGTAAGGGTTCTATCAGATTCACATTAGTCGCGTATGCCTTTTTTTTTAATTATTTTTTTTATTTTTTATTTTTTATAAACATATATTTTTATCCCCAGGGGTACAGGTCTGTGAATCACCAGGTTTACACACTTCACAGCTAGACCCTCAACTCTACAGTCAACTCATCTTCGACAAAGCAGGAAAGACTGTCCAATGGAAAAAAGACAGCCTCTTCAATAAGTGGTGCTGGGAAAATTGGACAGCCACATGCAGTCACGTATGCCTTTTTAAGGCAATTTAAAAAAGTGGTATTGTGGGGGCGCCTGGGTGGTTCAGTGGGTTAAGTCTCTGCCTTCAGCTCAGGCCATGATCTCAGGGTCCTGGGATGGAGTCCCGCATCAGGCTCTCTGCTAGGCAGGGAGCCTGCTTCCTTCTCTCTTTCTCTCTCTGCCTGCCTCTCTGCCTACTTGTGATCTCTCTCTGTCAAATAAATAAATAAATAATCTTAAAAAAAAAAAAAAAAGTGGTGTGTATTCTTTAATCAAGAAACTTTTAATCTCTAGTTACCCTTATTTTATGGACGTTTGATTCTGAAAGCCTAGGTCTGCTTGGACTTGCAAAATGGTAGTGACTGCATTCTATTATTTCTTCATTTATTGTCTGGAATATTTCTGTTAAGAAAAATCTAAAAGCAAAATTTTCCTTTGACTACTATTTGTTTATCTGGTGGTATAGTTTATACTGGGAAGTCAGGAGAAATGATCAATTTTTTAAAAATTTTTACTATTTTTAAAACCTTGAGTTGGTATATCCTCTAATGGTGACTAATTTATTTTAATATAATTATGAATTCATGAAATTAGACACATTACTATGTTTCAGTTATTATCTTTAATGGGAATCAAATTGTCCCATCTTTGGCTTCTTTAAGTTAGCTGTAAGTCTTGTTGACATAACCCCAACAGTCTGATAGTTTTCTTGCTATCTGGTATTCCAAACTCATCTTATACATATATGGCCCTAGATTTGGAATCAGCCCATTCTGCCAGGATTCCTGTTTTCTGTTTTTCCTTTTTTTTTTTTAATTGGAAAATTATTTTTCAAGATGAGAATCTGAGCATTAGGGGTATTTATTGCCACTGATTTCTCTTTGTTTCTTTCTATTGGCAGAAATCAAGGGTAAAAAAAAAACAATGTATTTTGAGTTCTTTTACCTACAATTCAAATTTAGATCTACATTTGAGTCACTTTTCTACTGCATAGAATGTAGGTCTGAAATTCATTGTAAATAAGAATTAAAACATTGTCTGTTTCTTTGTCCAAAAATGCATATTTAACAATTCCAGAATACAATTACCAGTTGTGTTTCTATCTCTTCTGTGCTTTTGGTCACCTGAAGCTGACTTTCTAATAGGTTTCTCAGGATAGGTCCTCATTTCTTAAATTCCTGGATGTTTATAAAACTTCATGGCTTTTATAGTAAAAAGTGATTATCTGGTATTCTATCCTAATACTTAGTACTGCACAGTACCCCTTAGAGAAGATAACCCTGAAAATGGCCTCTTTTGGTATACAAACGGCACATCCCTGATGCACTTTCTTTTCTTTTTTTTTTTTTTTTAAGATTTTATTTATTTATTTTACAGAGAGAGATCATAAGTAGACAGAGAGGCAGGCAGAGAGAGAGAGGGAAGCAGGCTCTCCGCTGAACAGAGAGCCCGATGTGGGACTCAATCCCAGAACCCGGGGATCATGACCTGAGCCGAAGGCAGCGGCTTAACCCACTGAGCCACCCAGGCGCCCCCCTGATGCACTTTCTAATCAGGAACTTCTCTGGTTTTAGCAGTCCTTTCAAATTCTTACATCTTTCTTCTTTAATTCTCATTGAACCTCAATATATATGTCCTTAATTTTGCACATGTCCTCAAAAATATTAAAATCTAGTGAATTTTTACAATCACTTGATATTTTCTTTTATTTGGGAGAGGGAGGGGCAAAAGGACAAGGAGAGAGAGAATCTTAAGAGAGAATCTTAAGCAGGCTTCACTGAGCCTGCCTTGGGGCTTAGTTTCACAACCCTGAGATTATGATGAGCCGAAATCAAGTTGGACACTTAACTGACCAAGCCACCCAGGCACCACCAACTTGATATTTTTTTAAGAGCACATTTTAAAGGAACAAATTATAATTTATGCAAAGCATGTAATATAGAGAGTATACATTACATATTGTTAGGAATTTGTGTGTGTATGTATAGCAGTATATACCATATATATCTGTTGTGAGAGGTTGCTCACAGGAGAGAGAAGAGGTGAAGAGGGAAGACAGACTCCATTTTGGGTATAATAAATGTAAGGGAAAATACTTTAGGTAATTTATAAATGCATAAACACACATAGACACATATGTAGTACATACATGTTTTTTGTGTATAATGTGTACTTTCCTAAAGGGATTTCACCTAAAGGCAACACACACATACCAACATATCTATAGAAGCTTTCTCACAGACTGAACCATAAAAATGTCACAGGCTCCACAGAGACTGGTATTTTTTATTTCTTTGAGTCGAGATACTGTGTTAATAAATAGAATCAAATTAAAATGTGCTTCCAAATATGTATCTTCTCTTAAAGTTGTTAGTTATTTCCAAGTGACTCTAAAATATTTTCACTTAAATGAATTATACCTCAAGTTAAGTCCAGCTTTCTTCTTAACCACCTCCTTCTCTCATCAGCAATGCACACATATACCAAAATATCTCCGAAAACAGTTCCCTTCCACATTTCTCATTTCTGTCTGGTCCATTCTTGTAATCCACCAGGCCCACAACTTGAGCATCATCTGGGGTTCTTTTCTGTCCTCTCTTACATCTTACATATTCAATCTGTCATATCTCCCTTGGGAAGACTCCTTGGATTCCCTTCTTTATCTCCAGTTCCCCTGTATACTCTTGAGTATGCAGCATTTTTAACACCAAAGCCATGTTTATTTCTCATTGGAATGAGATTGGGTTTTGCAACCACAGAGCCCTTGGTTCAAATTCTGGCTCTCCCACTTATAATTTATATTTTATTAATGACTTAATCTTTCTGTTGTTGAGTTTTTTGTTTGTTTTTTTTTTTAAGATTTTATTTATATGACAGACAGAGATCACACGTAGGCAGAGAGGCAGGCAGAGAGAGAGGAGGAAGCAGGCTCCCCACAGAGCAGAGAGCCTGATGCAGGGCTCGATCCCAGGACGCGGGGATCATGACCTGAGCTGAAGGCAGAGGCTTTAACCCACTGAACCACCCAGGCACCCCTGTTATTGAGTTTCTTCATCAGAATATCTAGGTAACATTAATTCCTTATGAGGCTAATATGAATACAAAGGTAAATAATGGTTCTGACCAAAGCCTTGTGCCTGACATAAAGTGGATGTGGAGCTACATATTCTGTTGTCTTCCTCTTTTAACAACTTGCAGCACTTCACTGATAAGCATGATGTGGCTGTAAGAACTCTGAGGGTCCTTTTTCCTTTATCCATGGTGAATATAAAGAAATTTAGCAACCAAATAGTCTATTTCTCTCTCTCTTTTCTCTCCCTTGATTTCATGCCCCAAATCCAAACTGACCTTTTATCTTTCCCCAACCCTGATTTTCACATTGTCCTTCATTCAAATGAGTGGATCTTGGATTGATTCTGTGTCCTCCTGTCCCTGCCTTAATAATCTGCTTCATGATCCAGTCCTTCCTAGACCAAGGTACCTGCTTCGCTTTCAACAGTATCCTCCTAAAGGCCGGGTGTTCTCGGTCCTTGCTTGTTCATTGGAGCTCTGCCAACCATCGGCAGGATTTCCTGATATGAACCACCAGTGCTGCTTATCTGTGTACTGGTATCTTTAAGGATCACATAATCCCGGATTTCTCACTGACTTGCTTGCAAATCCTATTTTGTCCATGTTGGATTGCCTTGATGTCACTCCCTTATAAAACTTCTGCTTGCCACATCAAGAATCCACCTCAAATATGCTACTAGGTTTATCTGCTCAGTGTCTGGTCCTTCCAAAGTTGTAGCCCTGATTCAAAAATATGACTGTCTTTGTCTGTTCTCATTCTCCCTAATTAACAGGATATGGACTACTATGTAACATCATTAGCTTGACCTTGGAGTTTTGAAACAACTTTTCTGTTCTCCCTGTACCCACATATCCTTTTCTGTGCTCAAAGTGTCCAGCTGACTGAAGCCAGACTAACCTTCAAAGCACACAGCTCTTGCTTTTTTACTCCTTACTCACTGACTGACCATGCTTCTCTGTTAGATCGTGTCCAGTGTCAAAGCCTGTCTTTGAAGTTCCTCTGTAAACTGACTCTTTTGAGAAAATTGATCTTACTCTTGGAGGCACCCTTCACTCCCTCAGGCCTGTCTACACTGGCCTCTAGCCAGTTATAATCTTTCTTATCATTCTGCCATTGCTTGGGCTGTTCCAAGAAGAAGTATCTTCCATTCTTCCCTCCTACAATGAAATACCACCTTTTCTTGAGTCCTGGTCAAGCTTCATCTTTCTCAGAAGGTTCTCTAACATTGCCCCTGCTCATAGTCGTCTTTTTTTCTCAACTCCTACAGTCTTTATACAATACCATTTACCTTGAGAGTGTACTTAATTATGCAGCTAATTAAAATATATTAGACACAGCTCAGTTAATGATGTCCACAGTGTGGACCAAATCAGAAACCTGGCAGTCATTCTGGAACTTTCTCCAATCCTTTCATATTGTATTCTTATAAGTTTCCCCCAAATCTGTCCTGAATTAATCTCTTGCTATGTGTTCTTCCCCCTGCCAGAGCACTCCTCATTTCTCTCCTGGTTAGGTGAACCTCCCTGCTAACTGGCTTCCCTCTCTTCAGTCTTGACTCACACATATCTGTACTCCATGTAACAACCAGAGCAATGTTTCTAAAAGGAAAGTTCCTCATTTAAAACATTCATTGGCTTTCGAGTGCTCTTAGAGCAAAATCCCAAGTCATTCACATAGCTCAAAACACCTGTATACTCTGGTCCCAGCCGACTTCCCCAAGTTTACTTGTAACATTTCCCTACCTCTCCCCATCCTGTGTCCTTTGTACAGCATGCTCCAGGCCCTCTGAACTCCTCACAGTTCCTCTGTGAGCATGCTCTGTCCTTCCTCAGGGCCTTTGGACCTGTTAGTCTCCCTCTGCTAGGCTTCCCATCTGACTCTCTTCTCCTGGTGAAGCCAGAAAGCTTCTCTGAGTCACCAAATCAAGGAGGGTCACCCTGATTTTTTTCTTCTGTACCAGAGCTTATGGTTCTTTTCATGCAATTTAGCCTACTGCTTGTGACTGCCCCTTTCCTGCCCCCAGACAGTAAGCTTCCTAAAGACAATGGCTCTGTCTTATCCAGTATTTTATTCTCACTGCCCATCACAGTTCCCTGCACAGAATAGACATACAGTAAATAATTATCCGAGGAAATGACTGGAAGAAGGGGAGGAAGAACTGAGAAATGGGTGAAAGAAAAACAAGAGAGAGAGGGAGGGAAAGATTGCTCTCTCTTCTAAATTTTGAGCTCTTTAAAGCAGGCAGGATCTGTATCTTGTACTTCATTTGAGTACACACTCTGTTAATTGATTAATAAGAGCCAAGACCTACTTAGAGTCTTTATAGATATTCTCACTGCTGGAAACCTTTTCCCCTAGGTGTTCACACGTCAGTCACCTTCACTTTATTCTACATTTTGCTCCAATATGGCCATTCTTGGACTTTTTCTTCCACCCATTCCATTCCCATTTCCAGCACACACTGTCACATCGTTCTCTTGTTTCTTATACAGGCTCCTAAACTACTGCATTAGTTTCCTATTGCTGCATAACAATTTACCAGAAACGTAGCAACTTAAATCAGTACACATTTATTAGCCAACATTTTGTAGGTCCCCAGTTTGTCATGGTGTGGTTGAATCCTCTGCTTCCTGTCTGCTTAGGTCTGGAATCAAGGTGTAAGCAGGGCTGAATTTTCTCTGGAGACTCAGGAAAATCTGCTTTGGGGCTCATTCAGGCTGTTGGTAGAAGTTAGTTCATTACAGTTGTACAAGTGGGTCTCAGTTTTCTCGCTGGCATCTCTCCGCTCCCGGAGGGTGTTCCCATGTCCTTGCCATACGGCCTCCCTCAGCAGCAGCATCAGAGAATGTTCCTCACATTGAATCCTGCCACACTTCAAATCTCTGACTTCCCTGTGTTTGACCTCCACATGCAGATAAAAGATTTATGTTATTAAGTCAGGCCCATTCAGATAATCTCCCTATCTTAAATTCAACTGATTTGGGACCTTAACTACATCTATAAATCACCCTTGCCACATAAGGTAACATAGTCACAGGAGTGATTTCTGTTTTATTGACATTTCTACCTCAACTCAAGTCCAGGGCACTGGAGCTTGTAAGAGCAGGAGCAGCATAAGAGCAGGAGTCATTGGAGGATATTTTACAGTTCTGTCTACCACAAACACCATACAATATCCTTGTTTACTATTATAACATAGCTATATAATATATTATAAATAATACAACTATAATAATAGTAACAATTACTATTATTATTTTGGTGTCAGTCTCCCTCCATTAGAGGGAAAGCTGAATGAGAGCCAGGATTTCTGTATGTTTTGTTGACTGTTGTATCCCATTGGTGGTTGGGATACTGCTAGATCATGTCACAGATGCTCAATAAATACATCCTGAGTGAATAAATGTGTCATATGCGTAAATATTAATTTTCTTTTTAAATCTTGAAGGTATTTTGAAAAATGTTTGATGTGCAAAAATGAAGTTCCAGTATTTGAATGGATATTAGTTCAACTCATATATTTTTAACAACTACTTCATAATTATTTATGTCAAAAGAGATAATTGGTGGTAGTTTTCTATATAGGCTCCCCTTTTGTTACCTAGAAATAAAGCAGAGCTACCCTAGCTGATGAGATAATTTGTAGTAACTTTCACAAAACACCAATGTCATTCATGTTTTATTTTCTTTAATCTCTCTTCTTCTTTTAATCTCTCTTCTTTTCTTGAAAAGCCAGAAGAAGTTGGCATACATTCTCTCTCTCTCTCTCCACATACTACTAGGACACTCTTAAGAATTGATTTGGCATGGCTTTAATTCATCTCAGTCTTCAAGCCTTCAACACCAGTTGGTCTAATGAAGGAATTAGTTATGCATGTAGGGTGGGAAATCAGGTTTATATATAACACTCTAAGAGAAAATAAAAAGTGAAGATACAGCACAAGTACTATTAAATGAAAGGAATATATTAAGGTGTGCTATTCTGGTAAAATAACACATTCTACAAAAGGAGAGGCTTATCTTAAGAAGCACATACCTAAATATGAAGCAGTTACATATTATTATAAAAACAAGATTTTCAAGAATGTGAATCAATTTCTCCTTTATCACATGCTTGCATTTTTCTACTCACAATTATTTTGATTTGTTGTTTTGGGTAGCACACATGGAGTGACTTTTTTAAAGTGGGCCATGTTGAATCAGTGGTTCCATATAAATATATACAAACTGGTGTGTGTTATATTAGTTATGATTATATGACTATATACAATGTCCTCAAGTTTTATCCATGTTGTCACACACAGCAGGATTTTCTTCTTTTTTAAATGGCTGAATAATATTTCATTTTTTATGCAGTTGTATCACATTGTTAAAATCTGTTATCCATTGATGGACACTTAGGTTGTTTCCAGCAACATATTTCTTTCTTTCTTTTTATTTATTTATTTATTTATTTGACAGAGAGAAATCACAAGTAGTCAGAGAGGCAGGCAGAGAGAGAGAAAGGGAAGCAGGCTCCCCGCTGAGCAGAGAGCCCGATGCGGGACTCGATCCCAGGACCCTGAGATCATGACCCGAGCCGAAGGCAGTGGCCCAACCCACCGAGCCACCCAGGCGCCCCGACAGCAACATATTTCTTAATAATCAAAAGGTCACAGGAAAAAAAAAAGGAACTGCCTTTAAGACAGCTATCAAGAACTGTGAAGGATTTGAGTTTCTATCCTGCTTGCAAGTTAACAAATTAGCTTGATATAGTTTCCAAAATGCTGGGTTAAAGACAGAGGACTCTATTACCCATGACACGATAAGCAGCATGAGCAACAGCATATTTGCATCAGTTCCTCTTGACTCCAACTACCAGGGGGTCAAAACAGATAAGCCCAAAGAAACGAATGCCAGAGGTGGCATGAAGAAAAACCCTGAGTTTAGGAAACCTGAATCTTCTATGGAGGACAATAAGTATGACTTCTCTGCTTTAGATGAAGACATTGTCTCTGTTTCCAAGGTTTTTTGCTATTCTTCTAGAATAGTTCAGAAAATGGGCCATCAGTGCCTTACTTCACGAGAAGTAAGAAATGTGAGAGACTCATGAGGCATCATCTCCAAATAAGAACCTACCATAAGGAGAGTAATTAGATGAAATCCTTTATTTGCCCCACCTTTGAGATTAACTGTACCATTCATACCAAGGCTGTGCTCCTCCTGACTTTCCTGGACGGCTCCCCACCAATTATCAAGCATAGCAGGGAGAAATCCAGACCATTGCTGCTCAAGATGGAACTCTTTCAATTACTCTACTGAGTAATATTTACTCTGGGGCTCCCCATCAGCTTTGCTCTAATTTTCTCAAAACTGCAATTCAGTCTGAGGCTTTTCCTGTGTATCCTCCCTCCTTCCCTCACTTCTTTCACGGTTGGCATGTCCGCATCATAATCTGAAGCCTCTCCACACCTACTCCTGTTCCCTCTCCTTTTTTCTCTTCACAGGTGTTTTCCCCAAGAAAATGCTTATGTATCTAATTCTGTATTGATATTTGCTTCTTAGAGAACCTGAACTGACACAGCAAATGCTAAGAATGGCCTGAGAAAATTGGCAATAAAACCAGGGTTTGGGATTGGATCCCTCAATCTCTAGCTGGAATGTGACACATAAATAATCCCTGGTGAAAGATGAAAAAAGATGATGAATTATTTGCTTAAAAATTCAGCAGTGATGATAAATTGCTAAATTCTTTTCCTGAAACCAATACTACACTATATGTTAACTAACTTGAATTTAAATAAATAAAAAATACATTTAAGAAAAGGAAAAAATTAAAAATTGAAGTGAAGGGCGCCTGAGTGGCTCAGTTGGTTAAGCAACTGCCTTCGGCTCAGGTCACGGTCCCGGAGTCCCGGGATCGAGTCCCACATCGGGCTCCCAGCTCCATGGGGAGTCTGCTTCTCCCTCTGACCTTCTCGCCTCTCATGCTCTCTCTCACTGTCTTCTCTCAAAAAAAAAAAAAAAAAAAATTGAAGTGAAAGTTATAAACCATAAAAGAAAGAGAATTCTCTGGTGGTGATCTTGGAAAATACTCCAGCAGAGGGGAACTCCTTGGCCAGTGTGATAATGAAGGTATTTGAGAGACATTGAGGGAATAATTCCTCCAAAGACAGTGCAGTTGACTGCTTATTAAAAAGTTGTATTGATGACCTGCAGAGTTATAATGAGAAATTGAAGACAGTTAAACAATAATTAAAAGTAAAGTGTTAGAGACAGTGAACTCTTTTGTAAGCAACTGAACAGACCCTCACTTCTTGCAGTAGAGGCACCAATACAAAGAAAAACAACACAGGATTTAAATATTACAGTCATGTAGCTCCAGAGACATTGAAATGCTGAGGTGAGGTCTATGCTCTAGTTTGGGAATTTGTACCCTAAAGTATGGAATGGATGTTTTCAAGGCTTATGGCTCTGAAGATGACTCCAAACTCCTAGAGGCCCACTGTACACCCTATTAAGAGTTCAAACTTCTTCCAAGAGGAAGACACTGTCTTTTAAGTCAACAGGTGATTCCTTCAGGAGTTGCTCCTAACTACTTTCATGTTACTAGGTGAAATCCCAATATGACCTGGCTGGGGGAAAAGCTGGAATTGTAAGACAGAAAAGTGATCCACTTCAAAGAAGCTGCAGAAATTGGTAGGGGTGAGGGGAATATTAGCAGGAGTTGGAAGAGGTCTGATATCTAGAAGAGGTCTGATATAATATTGGATTGGCCTATTGGTTTTACAACTGAGGCACCAGTCCCAAGGGAACACTCTGAAATGATGGGGTGCCATTCTTCAAATCACAGTATATATACTAATCAGAGACCTCTATATAGCTCTGTATTTCCAATAGGAATAGTTCATGAGTCTGGAAGCCAGTGGTTAAGGTAAGATTAGTCCCAGTTATCAACCCCAAGGATCTACTAGAAGGTATTGTCCCTTCCATCCTTCTAACTCTTGGAGCTGCATGTTTGAAGGTCCTGGTTTTCGAAGGGTTGTATTCTTGATAGGAGACATGCATGATCATATCTGAACTATAAGCTACAGATACTGCCTTGGCACTTTTGACTCCTTGTTCCTAGGAATGAAAAAGCAAGGAGTCAATAAACAGGTAATTGACCCGATCAGCAGGAGGAAGTAAGCCTGCTTTTACAGTGGGGGCAGGGATAAATACATGTGGAACCAAGGTGATCCATTTGGAAATCTCTTGGTACTTCCTGCCCAGTTCTAAGTGTGAGTGGAAACTGCAATTACTCCACCCAAAGAAGGATATATCTACCTAATGAGTTACATCCCTCAGGAATGAAGTTTGGGATAAGCTACTCTCAGGCATTTCAAGTCCTCTTGTTCAGTAAGCTACCTTTAGAAGTTGGGTTGGGTAAGCTACAAGACTTGTGGAGTGATAACCAATGGTGATGGGAGCTTTAAATGAATAGCAGGGAAATATAGTGGACTTCTTGTGGCCTAGAAACCAAATATGGAGATGGAGATTGCAGTTTGTCCCTCTTAGAAGGAGAGACTCACAGACATTGTGGAGAAACTGCTCTCTGAAAATAAATGAAAAAATGAATCTTTGTGGCAGATAGGGTGGGCTCTGGCATTGATGGGAATTCGCCAGTCAGATCCTTCTAAAAGAGAAAATATCCCATGAGGAGTACAGTTAGCTGACAAATTCAGAATCTGCTGCAGAATTCTTGCCTTGGCCTTTCTCTTGTTGGGCTGGTCCTAGGGAACAACTGAACATGGTAAGGATACAGAGCCAAGCCATCTAGCTCAATGAAAGTCTTCTCTAATAGGAGATATTTTCTGAGGCTTCCTTCAGACTTGCCAAGATTTTCAGAGTCTACCTCAGTCTTCTGTTTCTACACAATATTCCTTTTTTCCTTCTTTCTTTTCACAGGAGTTATCACAGAATTTCAGTCTGAAAGTTCTTGAGCTCTTTTGGTTTTCTCTCAACTTTCCTCTTCACTTAATAAATCTCTTGCACATGTAATTTCATTTAAAAATATGCATTAGGGCACAAACAATGAATCATGGAACACTACCTCAGAAACTAACATAATAAAAAAATAAAATTAAAATACGCTTTTGGGGAACCTAAGGTGATACAACAACTTAACAAGATTTGTGGCATGCAGATAAAGCCATGCTTTGGGGAAAATCTTCACATTACATACTTATGTAGAGTATAAGTATTCTTCTATACTTATAGAAGAAGAAAGGTCTGAAGTCAATGATATAATCTTCTACTTAAAATAGGAAATAAACAAACCCAAAGTATACAGAGGAAAGAAATAATTAAAAGGTAGCAAAATTGGGGAGGGTATGTGATTTAGTGAGTGCTGTGAAGTGTGTAAACCTGGTGATTCACAGACCTGTACCCCTGGGGATAAAAATATATGTTTATAAAAAATAAAAAATTTAAAAAAAAAAAAAAGGTAGCAAAATTTAATGAAATAGACAATGTAAAACACAATAGAATCAAATTTAAAAAACTTTGAAATGATCAATAAATTTGATAAACTTCTAGTCAAACTAGTCAAGAAAACAAAAAGAGGACATAATTACCAGTATGTGAATGAAGCAGGAAACATCACTGCAAATCTCACAAGCATTCAAAGGATAAGAAGAAATTTATCTGAATGATGCATGCCAACAAAATCAAAAAGATGATGTCATGGAACAGTTATTGAAACACACATCCTACCAAAGCTCACTCATGAAGAAATATTTAGCCTGACTAATAAGTACATATCTATTAAAGAAATTTAATTACTTACCCAAACCTTCTCACAGAGAAACTCCAAACCCAGATGGCTTTGCTTGTGAATTCTACCAAACTTTGGGGAAAAAACAATACAAGCTGACAATCTCTATTTAGGAAGTAGAATACATGGACATTCTTTTCAGCTAATTTTGTGAGGCCAGCATTATCCTGGAGAAGAGGCCTCCAGACCAATATTCCTCATGAGAATAAATGCAAAAATCCTTAATATGAGTTTAGTTAATTGAATACAACAATAAATATCATGACCAAATGATGTTTATCCCACGATAATGTAAGATTGGTTCAACAATTAAAAATTAATCAATGCAATTCACCATATTAACAGATTGTATGATTATCTCAATAGAGAAAAAATATTTGTCAAACTTCAACATTCATTCCTGATAGAAGCTCTTAGAAAACTTAGAAGGGAACTTCCTCAAACTGATAAAGGGCATCTGTGAAAAACCTCTTTCTAAAACTATTGTTGATGGTCTAAGAACAAGCTGTGGTTATCTGTTCTCATCACTTCCATTGAATGGTGTATGGGAGATCCTAGCCAATGAAATGTCAGAAAAATACATAAAAGGAAAATGAATTGTCAAGGAAATAGTAAAGCTCTCTTTATTTTCAGTAATGGTGTTATGTTTATAAACACACACACACTAAAATTTAGGAGTAGTAGGTAAAAATGAACTATATCATATATTTACCACTTTTATCTAGTTTGCTATTAATTAGGGGGTTGGAGCTACACTATGTGAGAGAGTGGGGTGGGAAAGGGCAGAAAAAAGGGGGAGAGAGAAACCTAAGCAAGATACATGCCAAGCATTGAGCCCAATGCAGGACCCTGAGATCGTGATCTGAGCAGAAACCAAGAGTCAGACACTTAACCTACTGAGCCTCCCAGCTGCTCCCTACAATGTTTTGTTGTTGTTGTTTTTTGTTTTGTTTTATCAAAACAAACTGAAGTGTTGAAAGAACTGATTTCATTGGATAGAATAACACGAATGCTTGAACCATATTCTTCAAAAACCAAATAGCATCAAAATATCAATGGACATAAAACACTATCCCACGAAGTCAGTCACGGAAGTGCAACAACTAATCTTAGAAAACAACCTGATCAATGAAATATGGGGAAAATGGCATACAGAATGAGCAAGTGTGGTATTTACTTTCTTCCCTCAGAGTTACCCATATAATTTAAACATTAGTTTTAGTAGGTAGTGATTTAAAAACCCAGAGGGTAGAGTTTAACTTCCATATTCTTTATATTTTATTTGTTTTATAAAGGAGAGGAAACACAGACATGGCTGTGGGGTTCATAATTTAGCTTTTAAACACAGATTGTATGAAACTATGGTGGAACAATGAGTAAATACAGATAATGACCACTCACCAAGGTGATTTCTGGCTTTTCAACCTCAATTATCAGATTGGATCATCGTGGCTCATAAATTCTGTTCTAAAATGTTCTAATGGAAATAATGTAATTCTTATGATCTTGGCTATAACATTACATATTTTGACAACAAGCCCTTTCTATCTTTGGAATTATATTTTGAACAGTCAGAAAATGTTGGCTTGACAAAATGGTAAGTAAAATTGTTTCAAATATTTTATACCTTAAACACCATAAAGAAATTTTGTCCTAATTCTTAATTTACAACTAATGAATAGACCGCGATGTCTTCATATAATTTTTCATATTCGGAGATTGACTATCTGTTTTCTAAGGAGTAAGTTAAATGCATCTCTGCTGTGTTTCCTATTGTTTTAGGAAAGTAAATGTAAAGAAAGTGTTTTCTCTTTCACTGTTTTAGTCTGGGTATGTGTCTACATTGTGACCAATAACCTCTATTGTTTTGGGTCACATTGTGAAGCAGAGAAGACATGCAAATCAGGTCATACAAACTAGTTTTGCCTGTGTCATACACTTATTTTTTATTCACGGACATTTTAACTTGGGGGGGGGTCTTATTTATTTTATCAGTAAAATGTAAATAATAATAATTCTCCCAAATATCTCAGGTATTAAACATGTAAAAATTATTTGATCTGTGTAAAGATCTCATTAAATGGGTCATCTATATTTGATGAAATCTTGAGCCTCCACATCCTGCCATGAATTTGTATCTTGAAATGAGAGATTATGGAAGAGTGGAAGAACATCTTTCTTAGAATCAGGCAGGCCTATGTTGGAATCCGAGTTCTATCATTTACTAACTGTGAAATCTCTGGCAGTTGACTCAGACCTTTTGAGTTAATCTGTTAAACAAGGTCAGTAACTTCTTTTGGAGCTTGGGGTATTAAAGTTAATATATAATGTACCTGGTGCACAGTATTTATGCTTAGTACAGGTGCACTTAATTTGAGGTGCGTAATTGTCTTTCTTCTATGCTTCAGAGAACATTTCAGAGCTAGAAACAGAATGAGGACTATCTGTCTCATCACTTCATGTACTCTGAACTTAACGTGGAACATGGAGGCAGCATCCGTAGGGATATCACCTTGCAGAGCAGCATAGTGACCTGTAACATAATGCTAGAACCTCCAGTACCTCCTCCCCTGTACAAGTGGGTAATAATACCATCTTCCCAGGGGGTCAAAAAATATATATATTCCTCTGTCTGGTATATAGTTAATGATTGATAAACATGTAATCGCTTGACTGAACTTAATAAAGAAAGAGAACATTATATTTCTAAAGTTTCTACCACCGCCCATCAGTGAATTTATTCTTTCTCTTCCCTGCATCAGAACTCGGACATGCCCCATAGCTTTTCTCAGAAGAATAAATTTCATCTGAGTAATGTAAACACACCTCTCTAGTATAATAAACAACATTTTAAAATCACTCAGTGTAGTTTCTCCCCTTTTCCCAGCTCAGATGGGAAGCCTAGAGGGGAGAATGGGAGCAGGACTGCCCTTCTTGCTTCCTCTCCTTCCCTACCTCCTCCTCAAGTCCTAGCTGTCCTCTATCTGGTAGCCCAGGGTTATTGAGCCCTGGGGAAGACATTAGGGACAATACCTGCATCGCAAGACTGTTTCTTTAGGAGCTGATGCACAGCCGTTAATTCTTTCTCTCATGAATGTACTTTTTGTGTGTTTTAGAGATCCTGCCAGGGCATCCCTTGTTCACATAAATGCCTCTCTTCCGGCTAAAGCTATTTTCCACTCTCCTTTACCTGCTGGTGTTCTGGCTTCTACCTAGCTTCGCACATTATCTCCTTTGGGATTCCTCTGTTCTCCAGAGAAATAATTCCCTTGAGGGGAATTCATTCTAAAATGACCTCAGTTTTGTGTTTTCTCACAGATTAGCAAAGATTAGTTTGGCCCAAGGTAAAATCCATGCTTCCTTGCTCCACATTTTGTTGAAACACAGTGCATTCCCAATACTACTTATTTTTTTTTTTCTCTCTCTCTCTTTCTCTTCCTGTTTCAGGTTTAAATTCCATGGGGTGCTTATCAGACTCTCAGAGTGACCCCGTTGGAGACTGTCAGCTAACCTCATCCTCTCCTGCAACGGATGGGTGGGGTAGAAGATAGCCACAGCCCCCACCACCAACTACCCCCAAACTCATTTCCTCTTGGCTTCATTTGCAAATTCTTCAGTCCTTCACTTCCTTGGGAGGGAGCCTTTGACACTTAGAAGACATCTCCAAAGTCCTCTTTCCCCCTCTCATACAAGATTGGAAGGAGGGTCTGTCAAGTTGGTAGAGCCAGTTTCACAAAGCAGAAGCACGTTTTGCATATAGACTGTTACTATACAATCTGAAAAGTATTTGAGGCCTGTTGTATTATTCTCAGCCCAAGGCGGAGTAATTCCCATTTTAGAATTTTGTTAGAAATATTGAATATTGCAACTCAAATTAAAATCGGTTGCCTCATGCCCAGACGTAGTACCATTCTTCTTCTTGTCTTTTTTTCTGCTGCAAGAACAATTAGATTAATTTTATTAAGAAAATTTAAAAAAAATTAACGATTGGGTTCCTAGTCAGATACTGTCCATTTTTTTCCAGATTTACAGAAAAATAACTAACATACATCACTGTATATGTTTAAGGTGTCCAGCATGATGGTTTGATTTACATATAGTGTGAAGTGACTATACACTAGGCTTAGTTAACATCCATCATCTCATGTAGGTACAATAGAAAGAAAAAAAGTTCTTGTGATGAGAATTCTTGGGATCTATTCTCTCAGGACCCCTGTGTACTGGATATACCGCAAAGCAGTGCTAGCTACAGGCATCATGTTGTATATCACATCCCTAATACTTGTTATAACTGGACCCATTGAACACTTTGCTCCAATTTCTCCTCCCCCAGTATTGTCCTCACCCCCAATCTGATCTTATTTTCTGAGTTTGGTGTTTGGGGCTTTTTTAAAAAAGGTTTTATTTATTTATTTGAGAGAGAGTATGAGAGGGGAGAAGGTCAGAGGGAGAAACAGACTCCTCATGGACCTGGGAGCCCGATGTGGGACTCAATTCTGGGACTCCATGATCATGACCTGAGCCAAAGACAGTTGCTTAACCTACTGAGCCACCCAGGTGCCCCAGGGGCTTTGGTTTTTATTTTGTTGTTGTTATCAAGATTCCACATGTAAGTGAGATCATATGATTATTTGTCATTTTCTGTCTGACTTATTTCATTTAACAAAATGTCTTTAAAGTACATCCATGTTATCTCAAATGGGAGGATTTCCTTTTTCTCCCCAATAGCCTATTAAGATTTGTGTGTGTGTGTGTGTGTGTGTGTGTGTGTGTGTGTATGTGTGTGTACATATATCACAACTTCTTTATCATTTCACCTACTGAGGCACACTTAGATATTTCTATGTCTTGGCTATTGTAAATAATGCTGCTGTGAATATGGGGGTGGTAGTTACCTTTCTACATTACTGCTTTTTTTTTCCTTTGGATATCTTCCCAGAAGTGGAATTACTAGATCATATGGTAGTTCTATTTTTAATTTTTTGAGGAACCTCCCTACTGTTTTCCACAGTGGCTACACCAGTTTGCATTCCCACCAACAGGGCACAAACCTCCCTTTTCTCCATATCCACGTCAGCATTTGTCATCTCTCTCTCTCTCCCTCTTTTTTTTTTTTTTTAAGAGAGAGAGAGCGTGTGAACATGAGCAGGGAGGTACAGAAGGAGAAGGTTAGAAGACTTTTTTTTTTTTAAGATTTTACTTATTTATTTTAGAGAGAGACTGTGCACGAGCAGAGCGGGGCAGGGGGACGAGAGGGGAGCAGAGAAAGAAGGAAAAGGAATTTCAAGCAGACTCCCTGTGAGGAGACTGAGGCAGGGCTTGATCCCATGATTCTGAGATCATGACCTGACCTGAAATCAAGAGTCTGAGGCTTAACTACCTGAACCACCCAGGTGCCACTTGTCATCTCTTGTCTTTTTGATGATGGCTATTTTAACAGATAGATGAGGTGATATTTCATTGTGGTTTTAATTTGCATTATCTGAATGACTAGTGATATGGAGTATCTGTTGGCCATTTATATATCTTCTTTGGAAAAATGTCTATTCAGGTATTTTGCCCATTTTTAAATTCAATTATTTGGTTTTTTGCTTTGAATTTTAAGAGTTCTTTATATATTTTGCATATTAATCCCTTGTCAGATATATGGCTTACAAATATTTTTTCTCATTCTGTAGGTTCTTTCACTTATTGATGGTTTATTTTGCTGTGAGGAAGCTCTTTAGCTTGATGTAGTCCCACTTGTTTTAAATTTTTTTAAATTTGTGTATTAGATGAGATTTCCAAAAAATCATTACCAAGACCCATGTCAAGGAGCTTTTTTCCTATGTTTTCTTCAAGGCATTTCATGGCTTCAGGTGTTACATGTAAGACTTTAATCTATTTCAAGTTAAATATTATGAACACCATTCTTACTTAGAAGAAATGCAATGCCAGCACCTGGAAAAGAGAAAAACAGCATTAAACTGTAATTTAAAACTTTATAGCTTTGGTCTCACTTAAAAACTTCAAACTTGGAATTATATTGCATTAATTATGCTACCACATTATTACTATCATTGGTAGCAGTTATGAGAAAATAGTATTAGTTGATCAGTGGACTTTCATAGCTTTTATGAAAGAGTATTTGCATGGGAGACAGAATTAGATGGGATGAATAAACGATTTTCTTCAATCAGCGTAGTTTAAAGTTGCATGATCAGTCCATAGATTTTTTTTTAATGGCATAGAGGTGTTTCTCTTTGATTAAAAAAGATTATTTTAAAACCAATTCTCTAAGTAAACCTTCAAAAGACTTGTTTGCTGTGATAGGCTATGCCATGAAGAAACATTGTGAACTTCTCCTTGACATAGGCATGGTCAGAGAGTCATTGTACTTGATTATAGAAAATGTGTTCTCCAGGGGTGCTCTCTGCCTTTGGCTCAGGTCATGATCCCAGGGTGGGACTTCAGCTCAGGTCATGATCCCTGGTGGGATCGAGCCTTGCATCAGGCTCTCTGCTCAGCAGGGAGCCTGCCTCCCTTCCTCACACTCTGCCTGCCTCTCTGCCTACTTGTGATCTCTGTATGTCAAATAAACAAATAAAATCTTAAAAAAAAAAAAAAGAAAGAAAAAGAAAATGTGTTCCCCAGTGAATTAATTCCTTTAAAAAAAAACAACCAGTCAACCAACTAGCTAATACTTGGACGAGGAAAGGCATTAGCATTTTTGCAAGTCTAACAGTTGAGCATATGTCATGTTCTAAGCACTACCATGGTAGAGTTTATGGGTTAGTCAAGGATAATAAGAATGAACCTGTCCAAATGATGGCCAGAGGTGGCAGAGATACTGGCAGGGTAGGAATAGGGATTTAGGAGCTTGAATTTCAGTATGACTACCCATTAGAATTTGGGGTGGGAGGAGGAGTATCATCTGTGGAAAAGATTAAAGGTAAAGAGTGGAGGTGAGATCGTACAGTCTTCTTAATGAGTTTAGATGTTCTCTGAGGAATGACAGACAGTCAGGTAAGAAGTCTAGGTTATATAATAACCTGATGTGTCTTGACTTCCTTTATAGATTGTAAATCCCTCAATGGCAGGGCTCACTTTTCCCATGCTTTCAATGATATCAGCATTTTTATCTAGAATTGTGCACAAAGTAGGGGCTAGAAAATATTCTCACGAATGATGATGAGGAAGACTTTCTTCTAGAAAATTAGTTTTATGACTGCACATAACTATAAGTTGTCCCTATAAGCTACTGGATTTTAGGTTAAAAGAGAATGTAGTATATACTTAAAAAAAAAACAAACAAACATGTGTGTCATTTTCTCTTTGAGACCTTGGGAAAAAATAAGGATGGCATTAAAAAAAAACACTTTAATACTAGCCAGAACTAAGTTTTTAATTTTTCTTGCTATGTGACTTTGGATCTTATCCATCTTTGTCCATGAAGCAAAGGCATTAATACTTAATTCACAATACTTTATTCAATACTTAATTCATAAAATGGTCAGGAATGTCAGATGACAAAATGTGTATAGTGTATATGTGTATAGTACAGTACCTGATTCAAGAAATAATAGTGATATTCTATATATACATAATATTTTAAATATTTTGGCTTCACAACCTTAATAAAATGTTTTATGTTCATGGTGACATTTGCTCAAATAATAGAAAAAAATTTTTTGACTGATTTTAAAGTAATACAACTCAAAGTATAATTTTTTTTCCAAAATTTAATTTTAGTTTATGTTACCCATGGTCAGTAAGTAAAAAGTATTGAATAAAGGTCTTGTGCCAGTCATCTGAGGAAGAAAATAGAATGACGTTCACCGCCAGGGGACTGGTGAGGCAGGAAGGTTATACAGGACACGGCTATTTGTGCTCCAAAGAACAGCTCTTAGACATTGAGGGAACTCACTGAGTTGAGATGACTAAACCTAGGGTTTCTTTGGAAATGTTCAAGGCAATGTGTCTCAATTTTGTTTTGAGAACATTTAGTTGAGAAAATTTTAAAGCAATTTCTGCAATTAACAAAATTTATGTGCTACTGGTTTAACATTAGCAATGAAAATTAAAGTTAGAAAACAGATTACATGCTTACTTCTTCCAGGATACAAACAACTATTAAATACAGTCTTATGTTTGGGGCGGGGGGTTGGGGGCTGGAGAGAAATTCCCAATTGCTCTACCACCTATTTTAAACAAAAGCTTCGGAAAGAGTATGTTTCGAGGAATAAATGCACAAGCAGTCTTCCTTTATCACGTGGCTCAGTGACTGCCCTAGAGATTCTGTTTTCCTCATTAGGAGTTGCCCTTTCACAATTTCTCTCTCTTAAAATATTAGGATTGAGACGAATGAATGGAAGGCAATACAGGAGCAATGTCGCATTGTGGCAGAAATAATGGAACAGCAGCAGATGCAACCTATAGCAGAATCCATGGCCCTTTTGTTCTTTTCTCATTCTTGGATGTCTGCTCAGGATGACCAGCTCAGAGAAGGGAGTCTTACCTAACCCCCTGTGGTGGATAATCGTGTCCGCCAAAAAGATACATTGGGAGTCCTGATTCCCCACAGAGACACGGGGACACAGAGACACGGGGAAGAAGCACATATGACGTCAGAGGCAAGGATTGGAGTGACAGAGCTGCCAGTCCAGGAATACCAGGGATTTCTGGCAGCTACCAGCAGTCAGGAAGAGGCAGTGAAAGAGTCCTCCTTAGAGCCTTCAAAGGTCGCCACAAACACCTGGGTTTCAGAATTCTGGCCTCTAGAACTGTGAGAGAATAGATTTCTGTTGTTTCAAGCCAACCAATTTGTGGTTCTCAGGGCAGCTTTAGGGAACTAATACACCCCAGAGCAGGTCTATTCCCCTGTAATAAGCCTCTTTGAGCTTCCTCAAAGCTCAAAGCTGTCTCTTCCTCAAAGCCCTTTCAAAATTAAAGGGAACATTTCTTTTCCTTTTTTTTTTTTTTTTTTAAAAAGCAGGCAATTCTGAGGGAAGGTACCATGAATATTTTGTTTATCCCCATAACCTCTGCGCTGCTATATTGCCTGGAACAAATAGGTATTCAAAGATTTTTAAAAAGATTTTATTTATTTATTTGAGAGAGAGAGAGTGCACAAAGGGCAGACGGAGGGAGGAAGAGGGAGAGGGAGAAGCAGATCCCGCTGAGCAAGGAGCCTGATGTGGGGCTCCATCCCAGGACCCTGGGCTCATGACCTGAGCTGAAAGCAGATGTTTCACTGACTGAGCCATCGATACATATTTTTTGAAATGCAGAAATAAACCAATCTGCTGTGTTAGCTCTTAGACGCATGCATGTCATAACCCTATATAATACCAAAGTCAGGTCTGTTGGTTTCTATGTCAGTTAAAACTCTGTTAGTGACATGCAATGGAAAACAAAATTTAAACAGCTAAAACAAACAAATGAACAAAAGAGTTATACACTGGCTTTATCTTCAAAGGCCAGCAGTACAGCTAGTTCTGGGTGAGGACTGATCCAGCCACCTGTTCAAACAGTATCACCAAGGTCTGGCTTCTCTTTGTCTCTCTGCTCTGCTTCCACTTGGGTCAGCTTTATTCCCAGGCTCTGTATGGTTTCCCCCTCTGATTACAGAGGACCTATGGCAAGCTTCATACTGTTAAAGCCTACCACCTAGAAAGAGATCAATCATTGTAGCTTGTGCGCATGTCATGAGACTTGTTCTCTGTATTTCCATTCTTGAGCCAATTGCAGAGCTTCATTCAAAGACTGGAAATAGGGGTCTAGGGGTCATTCCTGTCCCAGTCACACGGCTAAGGATTTGGGAGGAATAACTTTCTAAGGAAAAGCAGAGTATTATTGATGGAGAATAGAAGGTATAGATGCCACGTGGCAACCAATTTATTTCTAACAGTTTGTTGTGACAATGACCACAGTGCGATCCCCTAAGGTTGAAAATATTTAGCTTTGATGATCAGAAATTTTGTATCACAGAATTAACTAGGTGATTATTAGAGTTGGCTTTAAAATGAGTGGAAGTATTTCAACACGTGAATGTGAAGTCAGTGTTCTAGACTTGGTTTTAGAATGCCTACTCAATTAACTGTCTTGTTACTATTATATTTCACAGAGGATATGAAGAGTACAATAACATGATTTTTATCTCTAATATTTATATACCTCTCTTAACCTACTTAACATAAACTCATGTACCTAGCAGGAGATAAACTATTAGTGATTATAGTCACTGTCATCATAGAATTCAGTCTCAAATTTTAATATGCATTCTTCAAATGATTCATAAACATAATTTTGTCACTAATATTAAACTTTAAAAAAATAACTGACCTTAAGGTGATGTAAAAATTTTGATAAAACTGAGAAGTAAAACATTGTCTACATTTTCTATATATACATGGCTACGCATTACATAATAATAAAATTTTAGTAAGAAATTTATTTGACCCCTATCTGAGCCTTGGAAATTTTTGGTGTATATTAAGATTAAAGAAGACTGTTTTCTTGATGCTTTACATCATCGACATGCAAAAGTATAATGACACCATCTTTAATTGACTACTTACACATACACACAAAATATAAATACAAAAAAACATGCCTTTGGTATCAGGGATGCAGGATGCTGTAATATACAAAAAAAGGGCATTGATTTATTTTTTATTATATATAACTGCTTTTTTCATGTCTGTTAAAAGGAAATAAACAGCCTAGATGTATATGCATATACAGCACTTTCTATAAGGAGAGAGGAGTTTATGTGGCAGTCTTGAACATTCTGTCTCTAGAGAGGGTTTCTCTATTAAGATGCACTCATAGACTTCCCTTTAACTTGAGTGAAATATTTTTTTAGAACATTCGATGATCTGCTATTTTATGTTCACTGGATAGATTTTTCTACTTAACTTCCTAAATGTCTGATTTATCAGAGATTTGCCTTGCCTAGTGGGCAGAAATATTGATGTGTGTTCTAATTTAAATTAATAAACTGGCATTCTGATTTTCTAAACACTGCCCTGTGAGTTTGACAAATTTGAGTCTTACCTATTTGGGAAGAACGCGTGAAACTGCATTCCTGGAGGAGTCCAGGTGGGGCCAAACATGGTACCATGGTGGCTGCTCCAGGATGTGGCTCATGGAGAGGAATTGCCTGAGTATCCTGCTGTCTCCTTCTTTAGTTGCATGTACTAGGATCATTAACTTAAGAAACAGTAATAGTGGGGGAGGGAGGCAATTTCACTTTTAAGGAAAACCAAAAGAGAAAATAACATGTCATAAACAAGTTTAGACAGTATTCAGAATCCTCAGTCAAGACATTTCACTGGAACTAGAAAAATAAAACAGTGTTACTATAACACATCGACCAGGGTCTTTACTGGCCATAATTTTTTGCCTGCAGGATGTATATGTAATTAATTTTGAGTCTAAACTCAAGATTTTGTGTTAATTTGACAGAAATAAAATGTATTTATGTGACAAGAGGAAAATAATTCACCATGTGTAGCAAGTTTTTTCAGGGATTTTTTTTTTTTTAAACTTTCTACTCAATGTGTATTTCAAATTAGGAGGAAAGAAACAAATAGAATAAAAAAGATTTTTTAGGGGCACCTGGGTGGCTCAGTGGGTTAAGCCTCTGCTTTCGGCTCGGGTCATGATCTCAGGGTCCTGGGATCGAGCCCCGTGTCGGGCTCTCTGCTCATCAGGGAGCCTGCTTCCCCCTCTCTCTCTGCCCGCCTCTCTGCCTACCTGTGACCCTTCTATCTGTCAAATAAATAAATAAAATCTTTAAAAAAAAATAAAAAAAGATTTTTTAAAAAATAAATGAATAAATAAATAATAGTATTTTTAAGAATTTGGATGATTGTTTCTGAACAGTTGATTCATTTAAACAGTCTTGGGAAAACTTCATGACCAAAGTCACTTACAGGCAAGCAGAAATGTCAATTTCTACTACTCGTACTTTAACTGTTAAGGCAGCACATAGTGAATATAACATGTGATTGCTTTATTCTTACTATTCATTCATCCATGCATTCCACATTATGTACCAGAACACAGGGATAAGGAAGACAGCCAGATCTGTTCTCACAGAGCTTACAATCTAGTAGAGAAGCCAGGCAATTATATAACGGATTCCCATAAAGTATGATAAGGGCTCACCATGTAGCATGTAGGTTTTCTACCAGTTCTAGTTAAAACAGAGCAGTTCTCAACTGTTTTTCTGCCATAACCCCCTGAAGGATGATATTTCCAGTGAGACAACACTTATTTGGACAATAGTCAAGGTTATGTTGTTATCATCAAGGCTGCTAGTTTCATTCTTTTTCCTCACATCAGAAAAGTATATTGGAATCTGAGTGAATGGGAATAATACATATAGATAAAATTCAATTAACTTGGATGTAAATAAAAATAGCTTGAAAGCACATCATTCTTAAACTGACCTTGCTCTGAACTTCAAAATGGATCATGCCCACTATTATCTTAGAACCACTTAAATACTGAATATCCAACTAGCTCCCGTGTTAGCTGTTACTTTAGAGAATTGCTTTTGAAATACACTGATTTGAGAGAAAATGTTTATGGTAAGGATGATAGGAAAGGGAATATTTTATTTAGCTGACACACAATATCGTATTAGTTTTAGACATACATGGTGATTCGGAAAGTCTATGCATAATGCTGAGCTCACTCACCATAGTGCAGCTCCCACCTGTCACCACACAACACTATTACAGCACCACAGACTGTGTTCCTTATGCTGTATCTTTTATTCCCATGACTTATTCACTCCATAACTGGAAGTCTGTACCTCCCACTCCCCGTCACCCATTTGGTTCATCCTCCAACCCCCACTCCTTTGTCAACCATCAGTTTGTTCTCTGTATTTATGGGTCTTTTTCTGCTTTCTTTGTTCATCTGTTTTGTTTTTTAGCTTCCACATGGAAATGAAATCATATGGTGTTAGTCTTTCTCTGTTTGACTTATTTCACTTAGCATAATACCTTCTAGATCTACCTATGTTGTCCCAAATGTCAAGATCTTATTCTTTTTTTATGGCTGAGTCATATTCCATTATATATATATATATATATATTTATATATTATGTGTGTGTGTGTGAGTATTGCCTCTTCTTTTTCTATTCATCTATCAATGAACACTTAGGGTGCCTCCATATCTTGAGTATTGCAAATAATACTGCAGTAAACATAGTGGTGCACATATCTTTTTGATTTAGTATTTTCATTTTCTTTGGGCAAATGCCTAGTAGTGAATAATACCTTTTTTTTTTAAAAGATTTTATTTATTTATTTTTTTGAGAGAGAGAGAGTGCACACAAGCAGGGGAGCATCAGGTAGATGGAGAAACAGGTTCCCCACTGAGCAGGGAGCCCAATGAGGGGCCCAATCCCAGGACCCTGGGATCATGACCTGAGCCAAAGGCAGTCATTTAACTGACTAAGCCACCCAAGCACCCTGTGAATAATGTCTTTTATGTATGAAGAATTCAAATAAGTTGACAAGAAACTTCCCAAAGAAAATGGGCAAATGGCCTAAGTAGATTATGCATAGGTTAATAAAGCCAATGACTAATAATACATAAATAAATATTAAGCCCCAGTACCAACTAAAATATGCAAATAAAAATAACTACATGCCAGATATTATTTTTCACATACTGAATGAGGAAAGATTATAAAGAAAAATAGCACCAATCACTGGTGGTGCTATAGTTGAATAGGGACTCAGACTTTTGGTGATCATATACATTGGTACAACATTTTTAAATTCATTGCTCTTATGAATATTTAATTGTAAGAAAAATTATTAGGAAAATAACTTTGGGCTTCATGGACTAACTGAAAAGGTGAGATTTTTTAAAAAAAATATTGCAGATATATTTGAAAGTCTATCTCTTCTGATCTAAAACTTACTTGCCACGTTTCCTTTCTACAGATGACTACCATTCTCAAGTTGAGTGTAATGTTCGTACCATTGTGCTTATTTATTTTTGCCACATATACGCATATTGGCCAACAATTATATACCATATAAAGTGGTTTTGAACATTACCCAGATTATATTTATGATATTATATTTATTATTATGGAAGCTACTTTTTTTCCCAATGACAATATTATTTTTGAGTTACGTATTAGTGATGTTGGTACCTGTAGATATACTTCATGTAAAAATTTGTACAATATTGCATTATATAAATATTCTAATTTATAACTGTGTATAAATAAATACATATATAATATTTATCTGGTTCCATTCACTTATCAGTAGACATTTGTGTGGTTCTCAAGTTTTTTGTATTATGAATAATGCTGGATTTAATAGTCACATAAATATCTCCTCTTGCACAGTTTTACAAAGAGAAGTGTTGGGCTGTGCGGCAGATTGCAAAGAGAATATAATATAAGATAATGAACTTAACCTATAGTTTTGATATTATAAATCTATATTATTACTGCTTGGCTACCTTACAGAGCAGTCTACCATGATTTTAGACATTTGCATTTTGGGAAGAGAGCATTGCACATGACTAACAGATGAAGGCAGCCCAGTGGGCATCCTACACTTCATGTGCAGAAAGGTAGCCAAGATATTCTGCTAATAAAGATCAACTGACACATGGATTCTTCTGGGCCACTGCCCCAGCTTAATCCCAATCATTTCCTTGGAGGCAGGTGTAGTTTTTAAGAGATAAGCCTCTTGGAGGTGCCTTCTTATTTTTGATAAAGAGCATTTTCTTCGGGTTTTTTGAAATCTTCATTTGTTCTCTCATTCTGTGTTCTCTCACAGCCATCAGACCAGCTTCTACACAGATTGCCTTGATGTTGGCACCAGAGAGGTAGGTCATCTTTAGCCAAGATCAAGTTGCTCCCATTTATGTCACTGACTAGTGTCATCCTGCCAGTGTGAGTCCAAAAGTGGAAACTTGACCTTCCCAGGAACCAGGTGGCTCTTTGTAATATTATTTCTGTGGGAAAGAATATTTCAAAATTTAAACAAAACTAAATTAATGGACAATGTGCTTTTAAGATGAGAACTACTTATCTTTTTAATTCTTGCTCTAGAACTTAGTAATATTATAACAAAAACTAAACTTTGGACAAAATGTTAACATGAGGTACATTCATCTCTAAAAACTTGTAAGTGCAACCTACGAAGGTAAGTGCAAAGAAAAGCCCATTTCCTAGTATGTAAGAGAATCAAAGGAAGAATATGGGAGCTATTTTTCACTGCAGCCTATAATCATTGTTCCAATTTCTGAGGACCAAGGGTAAACTAAAATGTGGGATAATGGAGATTCATTATCATGACTTAAAGGAAAGAAATTACTCTCGCATAAATTCTGGGTAATTTGTCTCTTTCAAGCTATCTAGTAATGAATTTCTATTTGTTTATGGATTGGGTAGGAACAGTTTTTTCACAAGTGACCAGGGCCACTTGCCATCTTTCATCTGACTTCATTTATCTGAAGCTTCTGCAGATCTGGAATTTTTATTTCTGCTTAGCCCCCAAGAAGACAGGTAAATATTGCATTTTCTATTTAGTGCCTGAGAAAGTATAACCATTTTTAATGGTTAATTTGTGACTAATTTAATTTAGTCACAAATATACTATTTCAGCCTATATCAAGAAAGACCCAAGTGGAATTGTCAGTTGATGGTAAAAACCTGAACTATGGAATTTAATGTGATCTAATAATAATAAAGAAAAAAGTTTAACCACTTCCTAGTAACAGAATATTTATGTTAAAAATTCTCATACACTAGAGGGAAAGACTTTTCATGTTCATGTTTTCCTAAACAGAGAAATGGTAAATTATTCGTTCTCTGTGATTTATTGATTCTTCATAAAAGATATATACTGCCTGTGGGAGATTCAAGGAAACAATGAAGTTCATCAATTCTTTATACTACACAATTCCAAAACTCCTAAGACTCAAATTGGAGTTAGTAGCTATAGTAACTTTAAAAAAATCCAATAACTAGGTTTATTATTAGTTTCTAATTAATGATCTAAAACTAAACCAACTTCTCAGAGATGCTTATGATTGCATTCTGCAAGTTTCATTTAAAAGGAATAAATAAAA
Source organism: Mustela lutreola (assembly GCF_030435805.1). Taxonomy (NCBI): domain Eukaryota; kingdom Metazoa; phylum Chordata; class Mammalia; order Carnivora; family Mustelidae; genus Mustela; species Mustela lutreola. Next base: position 37,742,505 of record NC_081300.1, read on the forward strand.
GCCTGCCTAATCTCTTTAAAAATATGGAAATTGGGCAAGTAAATATAACTTTTTGAAGATTACTGATGATTGGAATAAAAACTTAAAAGATAAAGTTAAAGGATTTGAATAAAACTGTTACGTATTTTGCATTTTTTTGCATTACTCTGAGTAATCAAGAAATTTATTCCTGACCGCACACATTTTTCTGCTGAATTGTATTATACTTTTAGATAGCAAAGAAGCAGTGAAATAAAAAGTACTGTGTAAATAAGATTAAGCTGTTCTCTAACTATGCTATTAAAATTTATACAGAAGTACCAAGATATTATGGGTTCATGAGCAAAAGCATAGAATGGGAGGGCGTACATGAACAGAAGTGTTGCTTAGCACCACAAACTTCCTTGAGGCCTTTCAAATTCTTCCTTCCCATGGGCTATAAATAAAAAAAAATTGAGAACTGTTAAAACCACATGAAAACAGCTATGAAAATGATAAAATATAAATCATGGTTTTATTCAATAAAAAATGTAAAAGATCAGAAATATTCTATTAAGTCTGAAAATAAAATCACAGAAAAGATGTGAGTGCCTTTTTCTGGAAGGATTCTTTCCTGTCACACAGTCAAGTAATAGCACCCAATTCCCTATAATTTTAATCACCTATGGCTCCGAATTTCAGAATTTTTATCAATGCAATGATTTACCTACAATAATCGAAATGTCAAAAAATGTATGTACTGTGATTTAATGCTCTGAAGAAATTGATATCTTTATATCTGCATCTATTGGCTATTTATTCCTATTGGTCTCTCTCTTGAGATGTGGTGGAGGGTAATGGTTAAGAAGACGAATTCTGAGCTTATGGTTTGAATCTGAGCCCCACATTTACTAGCTGTGTAACCTAGTACAAGTTCCTTATCCATTTTGTACCTCACTTTCCTACTGTATAAATGGTGATAATATTGTACCTTTTGCCTAGGTTTTTTCTTGAGCATTAACTCTATTAATACAGTTGACCCTTGCACAACAAGGGTTTGCATTGCAAGGCTCCACTTGTATGCAGATTTTTTTTTAATATCACAGTACTGTGAATATATTTTCTTTTCCTTATGATTTTCTTTTCTCTTTTTAAAAAGATATTATTTATTTACGTGAAAGAGAGAAAGAGAGAGCTTGAGCATGAGTAAGGGGAGGGGCAGAGGGAGAGTGAGAAGCAGGCTCCCCGCTGAGCAGGGAGAACTACAGGATCTGGGGCTAGATCCCAGGACCAGGACCTGAGCAGAATGCGGATACTTAACTGACTGAGCCAACCAGGCGCCCCTTCTTATGATTTTCTTAATGATGTTTTCTTTTCTCTAGCTTGCTTTATTGTAGGACTACAGTACATAATGCATTGAACATGCAAAATATGGGTTAATTGACTATTTATGTTATCAATAAAGCTTCTGGTTAATAGTAGGCTATTAATAGCTGAATTTGGGGGAAGTGAAAAGTTATATGTGAATTTTCAGTTATGAGTGGGGGTGTTGGTTCCCCTAACACCCACATTGTTCAAGGGTCAACTGTGTATAGAAAATGCTTGGGAAAGTGTCTGACACATGATAAACACTACTATAGTAGTTGCTATTGTCATCTCTGTGTTTAAATATGGTATATACCTTTTTTGTTTTGTTTCATTTTAAAGGCTAGCCTCTCTAAAAGAGAAATAGTGAGTGCTAGCAAAAGGTAGAGAGATAAGCAAGGTAAGGAAAAAAATCTTTGATTATGAGGGACAGAGGTGGCCATGACAAAGCAGGCTGGCTCAGGAGTCAGTCACTATGTGGATCACCAGGGTGAACTCAACAGATATAGACATTAATGTCTTACTCACAGGAATCTGGGTTTGTTTTGGAAACTGGGAGAGAATCAGACATAATTCTGTTTTTTTAGGCTGGGTCTTACTTCTAGTCTGCTCTCAGTGAGTTGCACTGAGTAGGTCCCCCTGGGAGGAAGCTTTCAGTTTTCCATGTCTACACCAACTTTGGTACAGTACCCAGATTTAGTATTTGGAGGCTCAAATGTGTCCTACATTTCTATTTTTCTTTTTTTTAAAGATTTTATTTATTTATTTGACACAGAGAGAGAGAGATCACAAGTAGGCAGAGAGGCAGGCAGAGAGAGAAAGGGGGACGCAGACTCCCCGCTGAGCAGAGAGCCTGATGCGGGGCTCGATCCCAGGACCCTGAGATCATGACCTGAGCCGAAGGCAGAGGCTTTAACCCACTGAGCCACTCAGGCACCCCTGTCCTACATTTCTTATCCACAGATATAAGTCATTATATGTGGGTGCTCCCTCTTAGTCCCATCAAAACTAAAGGAAAGGTCTTTATTTTGCCACTTGCCTTCTTTTTCTTCTTACATAGTTGCTTCAGAATTTGGAAGATAACTTAATGGATGAAATTCATTGAGCCTCTCAGACCCTGAGTCTATTCTTCTATTTTTGTCCAAAGAAAACATGAAAAGAACAAGAAAACATCATTTCTAGACTGAGGTTTTTCACAAGAAATTTGCAAACATGGCATGCTGTTCATTTTTTTGGTAAAGAAAGGCACCAAGATTTTACTGTTCCTGAGGAGAACAGACAAAAGTCACACTTCATGAACCCTAATGGCTCCCCACGTGACAGATGTATGCCATTATTTTTAAAAGTTAGAACTTCAAGTATATAAAGGGAAATATGAACCTAACATCTACCCAGATTGAACAAGAACTTAATGCTTGGTGAAACCAACAAAGAAATTTTGCCCATACATCAAGGAGATGACAGTAAAGAGAAAATTCTAGGGGCTCAGACATGGGAAGGGTAGAAAACTTTTCTTGAAGAAATCAGTACTTTCTTCTGATATATGCTGAGAGAATAGATAAGGTGGCTTAACACCAGTTGAGAACAGGGGGCTAACAAATGGAGGACAAACGTGTACCTAAACTTGAGACATTTCAAGGTGAGAGAAGACTTAAAAATAGCAACATTCTTTTTTTTTTTTTAAACTTTTATTTATATATTTGACAGACAGGCAACACATGTAGGCAGAGAGGCAGGCAAAGAGAGAGGAAGGAACAGGCTTCCTGCTGAGCAGAGAGCCCGATGTGGGGCTTGATCCCATGACCCTGAGATCATGACCTGAGTGGAAGGCAGGGGCTTTAACCCAGTGAGCCACCCAGGTACCCCCAAAATGGCAACATTCTATGTACTAAAGCCTAAAAATAATTCAATTTACTATCTTGATGATTTAAGTAATTATTTTTTGGTTTTACCTTTTTTCTCATCATACATAATCGTGAATAGAAATTGGTATATTCTATGCCTATGTGTTTCTGTGATTATTTATTTTTATGTGAAATTAAACCCCAAAAAATGAATGTAGTGTCATATTCTTGCCTACCTCAGTAATCAAGCCTAATCTACAAATGGCTTACAATTATTGACACTTTGTATCTGCAAGACATTGGTTTAAACACTTTCTTTACCTCATTTAATTCTTATAATAATCCTTTTATATAGTTACCAATATCAACCCCATTTTACACATGAAGAAATTTATTTTTAGAGGGGCTAACAGACTTGCAAAGGCCATACAATTTTTCTGCAGTGAAGACCCAAAGTGTCATTAAGCATCACAGTATACTCTCTGATGTAGGCCTAACTACTACATCAGAAACAGGTTAGCAGTCGCCTAGGGAGGCATATTGGTTACAAAGCTGATAAAAGGAAAAGATAATTTATTTATGCCAGTAATAGATTCTGGATATACCTCATAGAAAAAAAAGTTCTAAGAATGAAAACTACTAACATTAACTAAAACGAAGCAAGGCCTAATGAGATAACGCATCATTGCATGGGGAAAAAAAACAAACAAAAACAACTCAATGCAAATTCAGTGATGTGATATGTTAGAGTTTATGGTTGGTTTTTATGGTTGGCCACATCATGGAAGGCAGGACTTCCAGAATGGTAGGGTGAAGAGTTTGGCAGACTCCCTGTCACCCCCATAAAGGCAACCACTTAACTAGATACAATTATTACAACAGTCACTTAAAGCCTCTGGAAAGTATCCTGAGGACATCCAGCAAATGGAAAAAACAGTTATTCAAGAAAATATACAAAATCACTGTTAAGGACAGTGAACATCTATGGCATTTAAGCTACAGTGTGTTCCTCTGCCTCTGTCCCCATCTTAAATGGAAACTCTGTTCTCTAGGAGCTCTACTGTGGGAAATGAAGTCAAAGTGTTAAAAGCTAACAATATATAGAAAATCTTAAAAGGGGTAGGAGAAAAACAGCTCATCATGTATAAGGAAACTCAGAAGATCAACAGCTGTTTCCTTATTAGGAACAATAAAGGTCAGAAGGAAGTCAGGTGGCATTCAAAGCACTAAAAGCAAAAACTACATCAGCCAAAATCCTTACATCCATAGCTATTTTTCAAAACTGAAGGGTATTGAATTCTTTTTCCTCAAACCAGAAAACAACATGTTAGAACACTATTAATGAAATAAGATCATAATTAAACTGAATTTTATTGGTAATGGTTCAGAAGTAGGAAAAAAAATCTATCAAGCATTCAGGTGTTTATGAATATAGCTACTACTATGGATATTTGCAAATATCTGAATATTTGAATTTTATAATTTTGAGTTCAGTGTGTGGCATCATATCTTTAAGCATCAGGGTGTCTGGACATAAATAAAATCTTTTCCCCTAATTAGAGATAGGAAGACTAATTGGTACATGTAATAGAACACAGTACTTTTTGTAAGACTATATGTCACTTATATTTGCTTAAAATATGCATATGGGAATTCCAAAAGTTATAACCTGTTAGGCTCTGTCAATAAAAAAAGTAGTATCTATATCATTGCCTTCTTGTTTAAGTGATTGAGTTTACAGATTTTGAATGTTTCTTTTAATAACTGAGTAGAGGACAGTTATGTTTGGGCTGGCATTTACAGGTTTTCTAAATCAGCATCCAATCTCAGCCTACCAGATTGCTAAAATTTTTCAAAGCATACTTAAAGTATTCATTATAGGCCAAATTTAGGTGGATTTTTAAAAGTTCTTCATTTTCCTCACACTTACTCTCTGGATCTCAAATGAAAATAAAGATAGTCATTGGGGATCCCAAATACTGTTCACAGACCAGTAGAAGTTGAAAATGTTTTCTTTGATCCATAATGATATGGAAGAAGTAAGGACACTTAGGAAACTTCTCTAATAACAAAATTAATCCAATTACAGTTTCCAAATTATACCTTAAAATAAATTTCTTTTATGAAATTACAGTAATAATCTATGGTCCTATTTACCCTTTAAATATTTTCTGGCCATAAGAAAATGCAAAAATTGAGAACCATTGGTTTATATGATTACGAACTACACAGAATAACAAGGGCTTTTGCATTTAATTAATCAGAAAGGGGACACAAAACATACCAAAGATCAATCTCCTTTACCTTTAACTTTTGCTCCTACAACAGATACCACAGGAAAAGCATGTATAGTAACTATCTAGCAATATCCAAAGATACACTTCAGCAAAAAATTTATTTAAACGTTCACTCTGACGGGAGAAAAGGACACCTGACATGCAGTACTAAACAATCTGTCCCAGTGAAAGCAAATAACACTCACACGAAACATAACAATGTTGCCATTGTGTGGACATCCCCTGTAGCTGAAAAATTCTTCAAGTTGGCAACATGAATGTAACATCTGATCATGGGATTTGTTTTTCTCTTTTTAGGAATTTTAGTATTGGAGAGTTCAATTTCAGACTGCAATGCTTCCTGGCAAAATGAAAACGGCATCATTTGGTTAAAGGTTAAAATATCTGTTCTCTGTCCTTTTCTGTCACCATCCCCTGCACCCCCAACCCCAGCCTGGTCAGGATGTTTGTTGATATCACCAAAAAACTATGCAATTAGAGAGAACTATCTATCTGATCAGTAATTAGGGGAGTATGACATTCTGCAAGACAAAAAAATTCATGGACAATGCTGATCTTTTCCCTTTTCCTTCTGTTGCTTCTTGCACTGTCAAATCATTTCTTTCTGTTATTCTCCTCTTGTTTGTATAGGTTCTGCCTATGCTTTCTGCTGACTTACAGCATCTGGACCCTGCTTCTTCAGGGTGTATTTTAATATCTATTTCATCATCAAACTTTAAGATAGAATTTTGTGTACTGTTGATTTTTAATCACCTTAACCCTTGGAAGGCAGATTTCCTTTACTGGTCACCTAATAAATCATTATAGTTTTTCTTAAATTAGTTTTCCTTGAGCAAGGTGATCATTCTGTTTCATCTGCGGTGGCCAGGGAAGGCTGGTCTTGTAGAACAGATTGTGGTAATTCATAAGACTCACTGAAACAGATGCACTCTGAATGCATGTCCTATAAGAGGGTAATAGAGGGTTTGTGGGAACGATTAATAGTGGCTATGACAGACATTAAGCCATTAACCTGTCTAGCAGAACAAGGGACCTAGTAAGTTGTGCTAAATGCTTGGCTTACATTACTTAAATCAATCATCATACAAATCCTATAAAATAGGAAGTATTCTCCATGTTTTATAAACAAAGAAATTGAGATCAGAGAACTTTCCCAAGGTAATATGGATATGAAAAGTTAGAAATAATCTAGATTCATGTTTAATCTCTGTGTTTCTTTCTCCAAGGGAGTCCTTCTTTTTCCTTCCCATATTTCTCAGTGATTCATCCTAGGACTTGTAAGTAATTTGATTTTAACAGGATTCTTAACTTACGCTGATACAACCAGTTAAAGACTTGATCCTGGTTTTTGGGAAAGTCTAAATTTCAAAGTTATATAACATGAGGTCTCTATATGAAACATGGATTTTTCTCTGGAATACAAGTTTTTCAAGTGTTGGTTATTATTAGCATGACATCAACTATTCATGGAGGCTTAGAAGCTACAGTATGCATTCGCAAGGTATGTAAATTATAAATTACCATGTAAGTATATGTAAGCCATTATTTTAGTACTACTCTCACTAATATATGCCTACAGGAATTGCTAGAAATGCACCTTAGCAAGAATGGTATCAATTTGGCATTCAAAATCAGATATATAAATTGTTACAAAACTGCTAGTACTCTGTGCCTTAAAGGTTATTACAAAGGCTGCTACAGAGTTACAAATTGGGGGGAAATTGTAAAAACTAAAATCTGTCACAATTTTAACACTCAGAAATAATACATTTTATATTTTGGCATATTCAGTTTTTGTATTTATATACCCATGCACACATATTTTCTATCTTTCACAAAACTGACACTCTAATGAATATTTTGAACCCATTTAAGATTTTATTTGAGAGAGAGAGTACATGAGTGAGAGGGAGAGGGTGGGAGAATCTGAAGCAGATTCCACACGGAGCACAGAGCCCAATGTGGGATCACGACCTGAGCCAAAACCAAGAGCTGGATGTCCAACTGACTGAGCCACCCAGGTGCCTTGAATATTTGAATCCCTTTAATATTTTATGTATCATCATCATTTTCTTGTGTCATTAAGTACATTTCAAAGCATCATCTCAATGACTGCATGTTACTCAAGTGTATGAAATTGACCATACTACATTAAGATAACAGAGAGTATAGGGGCCCCTGGGTGGCTCAGTGGGTTAAGGCCTCTGCCTTCGACTTAGGTCATGATCCCAGGGTCCTGGGATCGAGCCCCACATCGGGCTCTCTGCTCGGCAGGGAGCCTGCTTCCCTTCCTCTCTCTCTCTGCCTGCCTCTCTGCCTACTTGTGATCTCTGTCTGTCAAATAAATAAAATCTTAAAAAAAAAAAAAAGATAACAGAGAGTATCATGAATTTCAGTATCTTTATGCAGGAGCCAGTTTCCTTTTCTCTATATTATCTCAAGTTTATTATGTATGCCAAATAGATACACTCTCGTAAGTATTTACGTTAACATTTCACAGATACCCAGAGATAAATTCTGACTACAATATTTGAGACCTTTGATGTAGCCTCAGCTGTTCCTTATTTCTTCACTGAGCAAAATGCATTGTCCTTAGGGTAAGGAGTTTTTCCAAATGCTGCTGAGTATTAGTCAAACTTAACTGTTTTCTGCTCCGTATTTATAGGAGGCTCCAAGTTCTCATGCCTTCAGGCTTTTGTTTAAGTGCTTGGATCTGACTACCTTTTTTTTTTTTTTTTTTCCAATTCCTCATGTGTAAATTCTTCCTTTCTTCAAGGTCCACCTCATGTTTTATTCACTCAAAGAAATTTTCTGTCTACCAAGCAACCAGAAGGACCTAATTCTCTCTTAGCCATCACAGCTCTTTACCTATGTGTCAGTTTTTCTTAAGACACACATTTCTTTCTTGAATTAATGGTGGCTAATGGATGGGGCTTGGAGGGGCTTAGTACCTAGCAGCTACTTATTTTCTACCTGAGGTTTGAACCAAATAAGAAGTAAGAATCCAGCAGATGGGAATCAAATAGCCTCTTGCTCTCTTATAAAGCCAAAATTCGCTTCCTAGAACTGTGTGCCCAACTTGTCACCAGCAACACTGATCCTGTGGAATTTCTGGCACAGAGAAAGACCCCGTTCTGTCTTCCTGGAGGCAGCTGACTTAGCCAGTGGAAGGGGAGGAAGGAAGTGGACTTTGAATACTCAGTTTCTCTCTGACACTCCTGTCAGGTAACTTATTTCAGCTCTGTGGGAAATACTAGGGAATGAGGCAAAAGATGAAGAGTATTTAGTGACAGTCCTTCCTCACAAAAACCACATGAGGTGTATTGAAATATATACCTAATGCTGCTTAGGTTTTTGATTCTTTAATTCCTTGGGCTTCGTCATGAAGTCTCTGGTCACCCAGAAGTGTCTGGAAAGGTGTTTGCAGCCTACTGGGAAGTCCTTCTCCTACCTTCCTGAGGCTGCTTCCTGTATAGCACACCTTTATGGATTTCCTAGGGATGCTATTGGGTGAATATTTTTTGTCAGAAGACTCAGAAATGTACCAAAACAGTTGGCTGCTTTGTGTTCTTAAGATTTTATTTTTATTTATTTATTTCGAGAGAAAGAAGCAGAGACCACATGTGGGATGAGGAGCAGAGGGAGAAGCAGACTCCCCACCAAGCAGGGACCCTGATTGTGAGGCTTGATTCCAGGATTCTGGGATCATGACCTGAACCAAAGACAAATGCTTAACTGATTTTGAGCCCCCAGGTGTCGCAGTGTGTTACTTGAAAAGCTTCCAAGGTGCCTCTATAACCAAAACTGAAACCTCACTCCCTGTTCATTCCCCACCCCAAATTACATCCAGGCTTGTCCCCCAGGAGAGTCAGGACTCCTCAGTTGCTGCATGTGGGGCTGAAGTTCACTGGAATGGGTCCAGTTCCTTCCAGGCTCTGATGTGCCTCATTGCTGAGGAGTTTCCAGGTCACACATACTTATCACAACACTGACTCTCACTTACGACATTGAAATTGAGTCACACATTGCTAATGTGTCATGAAGTCGTCTCAGGCAAATATGTGTTGGAAAGTAGAGACACAGTGACACCTGAAGGGGGGAGGTGGCTGGACAGGGAAAACCCCAATTTCTCCTTCTCCAGATCCTAGTCGAAGCCAGCTGTCTAGAGCTCATGAACTGCAGTCAACTGGAAGAACTTTCCAGTGTGACAGATTCATTGCACCTGGGGAGTGGAAATTTACCTGTTCTCTCATCATGTAAGTGGCATTTAAGACATGGTGAATTTTCCTAAAAAAAAAAAAAAAAACAATTGCAATTCTGGCTGCCCCAGGGAAGGGGTTTAATTTGAGGAGGGTTTTTTGTTTCCTTTCTTTCCTTTCTTTTCTTTTCTTTTCTTTTCTTTCTTTCTTTCTTTCTTTCTTTCTTTCTTTCTTTCTTTCTTTCTTTCCTTCTTTCTCTTTCTTTCTTTTTGAGGAATTTTTTTTTATGCCTCACCTTCAGGATCCTTTCATTTCCATCCTCTCCTTTGAGCCCCAGGGATGTGTTAGAAGAGGACATCTCCAGAAATTTGCAAGTCGTATTTTTAGTTCTGCGCCTCTGTCATGTGCTTCTAAACTTTTATGAATGTTTCAGGCCCTGCCTGAAATAGCAAGAAGAGCTAGGCATCTATTTATTATCAAGTGAGAGAGGATAGTGACCTGGATCCAGGCAGCAGTGGTGGACGTGAGTGAGAGGACCGAATCTTGATGTATTTTGAAGACGGAGCAGCCAGGATTTCATGATAGGTGGCCTGTGTGGTGTGGAAGGAAAGGGAACCATTACAGAGAATCTGATGTTTTTGGCCTCAGCTCTTGAAGAAAGGGGCTGCTACCTGGAAGGAGCACCTCACCCATCCACAAATGCTATTGGTATCTTCAGCTCGGTCCTATTGATTCTGTCCTTCAGATCCATCCAGGGATTTTTATAATCACCCGGTGTATCTGTTCCTGTCTTTGAGGGTTATTTCTCAGTTACTTACATTGTGGATTCTCTATTTTGGTCTCTGTGAGCACACTTCTTAACAGATACTGGCTCCCCTGCGGCAGGCAAGGTCTTCACTGTTTTTCTACTGTGGATCATTTTGTGAAGTCTGGTGTAGCCTAAGGGGTATCTTCAGAATAATGCTTTTAAATACATAAAATAAAGTACATAGATTTTAAAGGAACCCAATAATATTTTTAAAATACTTATCATCAGGGCACCTGTGTAGCCTTTGGCTCAGGTCATGGTCTCAGGGTACTGGGATCGAGTCCCGCATCAGGGTCTCTGCTCAGTGGGGAGCCTCCTTCCTCCTCTCTCTCTGCCTGCCTCTCTGCCTGCTTGTGATCTCTCTCTCTGTCAAATAAATAAAATAAAAATCTTAAAAAAAAACACTTATAAAGAAATGTTTAAAATTTGTTTCCATAGTTATATATGTGGGTTTTTTTCCATTTTTATTTATTTTATTTTTTAAAAATTTTAAAATAATATATAATGTATTATTAGCCCCAGGGGTACAAGTCTGTGAGTCATCAGGCTTACACACTTCACAGCACTCACCATAGCACATACCTTCCCCAATGTCCATAACCCAACCACCCTCTCCATACCCCTCTTCCCCCCAGCAACCCTCAGGGTTTTTTTTGTGAGATTAAGAGTATTTTTATCCCATCTTGTTTCATTTTTTCCTTCCCTACCCCCCAACTCCCCCACTTTACCTCTCAAATTCCTCATATCAGGAGACCATATGATAATTGTCTTTCTCTGATTGACTTATTTCGCTTAGCATAATACCCTCTAGTATCTACGTCATTGCAAATGGCAAGATTTCATTTCTTTTGATGGCTGCATAGTATTCCATCATATATATATATGATGCACACACATCTTCTTTATTCATTTATCTCTTTATGGACATCTAGGTTCTTTCCATACTTTGGCCATTGTGGATATTGCTGCTATAAACATTTGGGTGCACATGTCCCTTCAGATCACTACATTTGTATCTTTCAGTTAAATACCCAGTTGTGCAATTGCTAGGTCATAGGGTAGCTCTATTTTCAACTTTTTGAGGAACCTCCATGCTGTTTTCCAGAGTGGTTGTACCAGCTTGCATTCCCACCCACAGTGTAGGAGAGCTCCCCTTTCTCTATCTGCATCCTCGCCAACATCTGTCATTTCCTAACTTGTTAATTTTGGCTGTTCTGACTGGTGTGAGGTAGTATCTCATTATGTTTTTGATTTGTATTTCCCTGATGCTGAGTGATGTAGAGTACTTTTTCATGTGTCTTTTGGCCATCTGAATGTCTTTATTGCAAAAATGTCTGTTCATGTCCTCTGCCCATTTCTTGATTGGATTATTTGTTCTTTGGGTGTTGAGTTTGATATGTTCTTTATAGATTTTGGATACTAGCCCTTTAACTGATATGTCGTTTGCAAATATCTTCTCCCATTCTGTCAGTTGTCTTTTGGTTTTGTTGACTGTTTCCTGTGCTGTGCAAAAGCTTTTGATCTTGTTGAAGTCCCAATCATTCATTTTTGCCCTTGCTTCCCTTGCCTTTGGCGATGTTTCTAGGAAGAATTTGCTGAGGTCGAAGAGGTTGCTGCCTGTGTTCTTCTCAGGGATTTTGATGGATTCCTTTCTCACATGGAGGTCTTTCATCCATTTTGAGTCTATTTTTGAGTGTGGTATAAGGAAATGGTCCAGTTTCATTTTTCTGCATGTGGCTGTCCAATTTTCCCAACACTATGTATTCAAGAGACTGTCTTCTTTCCATTGGACATACTTTCCTGCTTTGTCAAAGATTAGTTGACCATAGAGTCGAGGGTCTATTTCTGGGCTCTCTATTCTGTTCCATTGATCTGTGTGTCTGTTTTTGTGCCGGTTATATATGTGCTTTTTGATTCATGGATGAAATCAAGTTATACATTGAGTCCAGTAACTACTTTAATTTCAAAGTAATGATAAACATAATGATATTTTGAGATCTTAGCAACAGGAAAAGGTAAGAAAATACATATCTATAACATTGGTGACAGAGTCGTAGGCACTGCAAATACTACTGTGGCTCATTGCCTATAGTTGTCATTGAAGGAAATGCTAAATTTTGGTTCTCCAACTGAAATTAGTTAGTGAAAATGCAGTGTTCTTTTGTCCCCGTGCAATTTTCTGGAACTGTTCTGAGAATAAAGGAGCTGATCTGAACACATGCTCTACAGTGGAGCATGTTTTAACTTGGCAGGGAGGTGCAGCTAGTATGAAGGTGAGAAGCACAGGTCCAACACCTGTTATACATAAAGCACCACACTCAATCTTGTAATGTACGTTATCCCATTTAATTGTCAAAACCATGTTGCATGTTGATTATTATTTCCATTTTATAGCTAGGGGAATTTGAGACATTAAAACACAGAGTGATTTACCCAAGTTCTTGTGACTTTAACTTGGAATATATAGAGATCCATGCCTGCCCCCTTCCAAAGGATATATGGTTTCATTTAGGAATCACTCAGGGCATTTGATTAGAAACCTTGTCACCTCCACGTGCCTATAAACTTCATTTCAAGGTTTAAGTTGAAATGGTCTCAGCATCTTCCATTGCCTTTGCAATGTTTCACATGTTCCTTTAAGCCTATTATATTTTGATCTGTAATCATTACAAAAACTGACTATCTTTAGAACACAAAAGAAATAGTAAAATATTTTTCAAATGCTTCTATGCTTGCATTTTTGTGGAAAAGCAATATAAAAATTAATGGGTGTGTTACTTGAGAATCTGATCTCTGGCAAGATCCTGGATAAACTTATCCAGTGTTAGCTACTGAGTTATATTGTGAATGAAAAGCCTTCCTGGAGAGCTTCGCCATTCCAGTGGATGTATTCTTGGTTATGTATTACATACACATGCTGTACAGGGAACGGCATCCAAATCTCTAAATTAATGATAATCACACTAAAAATAAACAGACTAATTAACATTAACTATAATGAAAACACAACTACTGTTCAGTGGTCCTGATTATATAGTTTACTTAGTAAAACACAGGCTTAGAAATTTCTTTAACTGAGAGGAGTTATGGTTGCTAACACTAAATCTTCCTTTTTTCTATTCAAGGCCTCTAGCATATTAATTGCATCATCAGCCCATTTATTGATTTTAATGCCTTGCAGTCTGCTAAAAATGAAATTCTCTCCAGTTGCTTTAGGATTCCTTGAAATTTAATACACACCATGATTTGGAGATAGAGAGGTTCCACTGGCCAGTTTTAATTAAAAAATACAATACAATGAAAAATAAAACTCTAGTTTCACCAAATTACTTTTTGTTCAGTGGGGAAAAAAATCCAGATAAATCAGACTTTCTTGCATTTACTTTACTAATGAGGAAATACAAGCCAAGCAGAATAAATCTCTTTTTGCTGAAATGGCAATTTGTTAGTGCTAGAAGTTTATTTCTTATTGATTAGGTAGTATATATAAAGAGACTCATTACTCTTGAGTGTTCTGACCTGGAGAGTGTTAACAGTGGACAATTTCAGAGGGATTTTGAGACATTCTAGGAGCCCACCGCCTAAGAATATGTGTATTTTGTTTTGTTGTTTATTTATTTTTGATATAGTCCTCAAAAAAAGAAGCAAGTAAACAAATACCAAAATTTTCAGTATATTTTTAAAATCCAGTTCAGCACTAGAAAAATATATTGAAAATACATTTTGTTCTAATAACATAAATTCCTCAAACCTAATGCTTGGGTTGGGTCCCAAAAAGCATAACACCTTAGATTATTGCAAAGAGTCCAGAATCTGAAAGACTTGAAAGCAGTAAGATTTTCAGGTACAGGGGTGCCTGGGTGGCTCAGTCGTTAAGCATCTTCCTTGGGCTCAGGTCATGATCCCAGGGTCCTGGGATGGAACCCTGCATTGGGCTTCCCCTCTCCCACACCCCAGCTTGTGTTCCCTCTCTTGCTGTGTCTCTCTCTGTCAAATACTAAAATAAAAAATAAAAATAAAAGATTTTCAGGTACAACCTGGTGTGTGAGCAGCAGCCTCTAGACTCTGAGGTAATATTTACACGTACAGTGTGGAAATTATTCCCGAACTATTCCCAATGTGACATTTGAGGAACATCTTTCTATTTTTTGCTATTTGGCAGAGTACGTGACAGAGACCAAAAAGTATGAGTCATTCTTATTTTTATTGTGTTGATGTGTGATTCAGTGGCTTGACACAGAGCTATCTTTGGCACTGTTTGAAGAGTTCTGTCTCTACTCAGTGGTTTGATGGGACATTCCTGAAGCCAGATTAACTCGTCCTGCTATATAGTTTGCTTTCCAGTAGAATCCTTTCGTATTACTGTAAGAAGTAGGCACAGCCAATGGTGAGCTTCAAAGGTTATGAGTCAAGGGAACTGACCTCAGCCTTTTGGTTTAGAAAGCTGATACTGTCAATTTATCCAAGCATCCTCAGGCTAGGGGAGGACTAGCACACAGGCTTAGGAGCCAGAGCCTTGGAACTAAGCAAGGGTTCCAGCTTAGGCAGATAAGAGCTTCCTAGATAAATGTGTTGAAACTCTTGGAGTTTGTTTTCTACATGTGGCATGGAGAGAGAATAAGGAGTGCACTCTGGGTGAGAGAAAGTGATAAAAGGTAAAAACCATCTGACAGAATGCCTGTCACATAGAAGGTGCTGGAAAAGGGAGGGTAGTAGTGTGGTAGCATGACACAATGTAAAGAGACCTGAAGTAGACTTTTATTTTAGAAATGTATGTCTGATAAAGAGAGTCGAGGGTAAATCCTAGAAGCAGAATGGATTTTCTGCTAGACTCTGAATGGCTAGGACAGTAAACCAACACAAAAGGCTGATTTATAAAGCAAAATGCTAATTTCCTCATTTGTGATAAGCTGAGTACAATATGTAGGTTCATTACATGTGATATTGATAGTCTCAACCTTTCCTGAAAATCATTCACGCAAATTATGGGAGGATACAATATAGTGTTAGCGATTTTCCAACCTAGGTTCTACCCGCAACTGCACTGTCATTCTGTCTCTTTGTAAGAGAAACAAAGATTGTGTTTTACGGGACAGTTAAGTAAATTGTGCGTTTCTCAGGCATCTAAAGGGCACTCAGATTATTATTGTCACGGGCACTTTATATCAGTGTAACTTAACAAATGGTACGTCAAAAAGAAGTGAAGATGGACAGGGCCTCTGGAACTGGGTAATTGATGTTCATTTTATATCAGTTCTGTTTTCCAGGTAAGTCTGTTTCAAGGGCCCATTCTTCCAGCTAGGGTCCCAGAGCAAAAAATCAATCTTTTCCTCCTCTCAGAGTTAACCAGCTCAATTATCATGTTCTGCTGGCCATAGCACACATCTCCCTTGACCCATGTAAAATCATGAAGCAAGCGTTCTTTCTATGTATAATGGACCAGGTCGTCTTGATAATCACCTGGCCTTTAGCCTGGAGCTCACCAGCCCCTTTCTCATATTGGTCCCAGTTAGAAGCACAGCTCACCATTGGCACTGGTTTTCATATGTGGTCCAGTGACCTCTTGCTCCAGAATCATTTGATCTGCGTGTTGGAAAGACTGATTCTGCCATTCAGTTTGGATGGTTAGAATCTCTTGGGATGGGTCCTAGGAATCTGTACAGCAACCATTGTGGGTGGTGGTGGTGATGGGAAGGCTTCTAGGATCCTTCACTCCTTCTACTGCCAAGAAGAGTTCCAAAATTCCCTGGAAGCACACTGTGTGCTGGGCACACCATTTTTGGGGGGTGGGGGGAACAAGCATGGTGCTCTAGGCTTGGCTCCCTCTCTAAAATTCATCTCCCAAGTGGCATAAATTTGTGAATGTATGCACATGTCCGTCCCCACTCATCAAGCAGAAAAATCAGAAAACACAACTGGGTCTAAGAAAGAGTTAGGATGGGAATCCCTAGGTTCTCAAGCAACCTAGTCCATTAAATTAAAACTGAGGGTGTTTAAAAATATTAACTAATTCATCAAAAATAAACTCATGAGAAGTTAACATAATTAACATATTTTTATTTGAAGAAACTGTATTTTTCCAAAATAAAATAGTGAAAAGAGAGATGTTATTTTTTACTTCTATAAATATTGTTAATGTCCACCTTAATGTCAGACTGTTCTTAACGTCTGCTTTTGTAGTTGATTTGTTGTGATATGCTGTTTTGTTTGAAGGACATGAAGAAAATGCGGCCCATATAGTCATGTAGTTCAAAAAGGGAGAATTATTTGAATAGCCTTTTCAGATAACTATGGATATTCTTGTATGATATGATACCAAAAGTTAAGAAGTGGTAGATTTTTAAAGTTCGGTTGTAGTATGTTACGTCAAACCGTATCAGTGAACTCTTTGTACTCTGCTACATTAAAACCCACAAAAGCTTTGAATGGATATTTTACCCCTTTGGGATTTTCTGACTTCACCCATTGACATTTGGAAAATACTAGTTCCCCTTAGTCCACAGCTCTTCCAAATACTGACATGTCTCATTTTATAATATGGAAAAATCACCATATTTGTGTCTTAGGGCTGTAGCCACAAAATATCTCAAACTGGGTGACTTAAAACAACAGAAATATATTGTCTTCAGGTCTGGAGGCTCAAAGTCAGAATTTGGGTTGTGAGTAGGGCCACACTCCCTCTGAAACCTGTATGGGAATCCTTTCTTGCCTCTTTCTACCTCTGGTGGTTTGCAGGCAATTGTACTTGCTCCTTGCCTGATCACTCTTGTCACGGAGTGTGTCTTCACATTGTCTTCCTCTGTGTAGGTCTGTTTCCCTGCACAATTTTCCCCCTTTTAAAAAGACACCTGTCATATTGGATTTGAGCTTACCCTAATGACCTCATTTTAATTTGATCGTGTTTATAAGGACCCTATTTCTAAATAAGGCCACATTCTGAGGTACTGGATGTTAAGACTTTAACATTTTCTTTCTTTTCAGGGGCATGATTCAAGCTACAACACTTGCAATCATTAATATCACCACTGAACTCATTCCAAAAATCTGCAATTATTATGAAGCTCATAGCAATGCATGTAAGTTTTCCAAAATTCCAATCTTTGCTTGGCAGCTTGCATTCTATCATTGGCAACAAACTTTCCGTTGTTTTCCTTGAAGTGACAGGCTCACTTTGTTCATTTTCAAGAAAGTGTCTGCCAAATGCCTAAGTTTCAATAACCATAGTTTGTCTGTTGTTCCTTCAAATAAAAATGGTGCTCTATAAAAATGTTGCTAGTTCAGCTTGGAACTCAAATCACTCTTCTCTGTGACTTTCTTAATGAAGAGTCAGGCTCTTGGTTAAAAAAAAAAAATCACCTGTATGTGATATTTCAGGTCTGACCCAAGGCCATTACAAAAGCTTTACCTAGCAGACCTCCCAGGAGAGCGCTGCCCCCCCCCCTCAAACCACACTCCGTGTGTGGCCCCTGTGTCACAGCCTCTGAATGGAGTTTCATGAAGGACTCAGACTCCCCTGAGCTGGCAGGCTCTTTGCATGATATTTGCTGTCCTCACCTGGGCACCTTCATTCTCGAGCTCTTTATAGGAAGGAGGCCTTGGGCAGAGGTCTTCCTCAGGTGCTTCTGCTTATGGGGGAGGAGGGGAAACTCTTAAACATAGTGCTCCCCACTCTAGCTCAGTAGCAGTCCCTTTGCACTGCAAGTCTGACTCTGAGCTCTTCCTCCAGACCTCAGAATCCAGGAAACCGCCCGAGCCTTCTGTTCAGGGTCTCATCAACGGTGAGATGACCGACCCACCTGGCCGAAGGACCCGACCACGCCCTTCCATGGCGGAAGATGGAACAGGGAGTTGGTGTTTTCTCCGGTTTTAGCCTCTCACTCACTCCCTCAGGGTAAGTAAAGACTTAACTCTTTTGTTTATGGCTTGTTCCTTCCGTGGGCCACTCTGACCCCTAACAACTCAGTTTGCTCTCCCAGCTCAGCTGAGCTCTGGACACTTGGAGGGCATTTCCCCTGCACCACCTGTAATACTTGGGGATGTAGCAGAAGTATTTTCTGTGTGCTTTTTAGACCTATAGACTATTAAAAAGCCATGTGCTTACAGGTTGAGTTTAATGATATCTTAATATATATATTACCAGGCAACCAAGGACATTCTAGAGTGAAACTGGTCTTTTTTTTTTTTTTCTTTCCCTTTTTCTTTTCTTTTCTTTTTTTTAATTGCAAGTTCATGACAGCAAAGATGACAATAACTGCTGGAACATTGTGCTGCCACTGCTTTGATTAGTTCTAAGCCTCCACTAGTTTTATCAACCCTTGCTTCTGTTACCATCAGTGCAAATAACAACACTGTGAAAGGCAAAGGACATTTTAGCATTGTTGGGAAAACAGTTTTGACCTCTAGGATCCTTATCCACAGCAAACGCGGTGAATTACTATGTGAATATCTTCTCTGCGCAGCATAACCTCCCCCTTGGTAGCCCATCCCCATGGTGTTAGAGAAACTGATGGGAGTTTTGAGGACTTGGGAATTCAGGATCTTAGCTAGTCCCTCTGCTCTAATATCGGGCAGCTTGTCAGGCTAAATGAGTTATGGATGTGCTCTTCAACTGCAAAGTTAGGCCCTGGCAAGTGCTCCCAGCAATATCCCAGAACCAAGAGAGGGTGCTATATGGATTTGTTTTCCTTGCGCCAAGCCCAAACAAGAGAAAGTATATACTTCCTTTTTCTTGTGGACCATCTTCCATGCAGAAAGAACACAGCATCCTCCACAGAAACAGACTTCAGTGAGTTTCTCATGCTGGCAAGGTTAGGGATGCGGGTTTTCCCAGAGACCGCTGCCACATCTTTCAGGGATTTCAAATCACGGCTGAGTGTTCCATTTGAAGTGTTTCTGCTTTGCAATCCTAGGGAACCTGGGATGACAGTAGCAGCTAGAGATCTACAATAAATGTAGACTTGACAAAAAATGGAAGGGATGTTTAGTTTTCTATTAGTATTTGTAAAACAAAAATTAAGTCATTCCACTCCCTTGCTCATAATCCTCTAGGAATGTTTGAGATGATAATCACACTTAACTGAGAACACAACACACAGCCCTTAGCCGACTACTCCAGCCCTGATTATCTTTCCAGTCTCATCTCTTGTGGGTTTCTGCCTGACTTGCCATGACCCAGCCATCCAGAACAGAACAGGTCACATTTTCTTGCGTTCCTCTATCGTGACCCATCCAAGTCCTTCAGCCTATGACAGCTTTCCTCCACCTCTCTGGACCCCTCTCAATTGGCCAAAGTGTAAGTCACCCTTTGGGACTTGGCCCATGCCCACGGAAAGTCTTTCCTGGTGTCTGACATTTTGATTTTATAGCATTTTGATGTTCTGAGTACTTGTGACTTTGGGATGTTTTCCATCACCAACAACCAATTCTCCGAATCTGGCCACCGACTTCGTGTCCTATAATTCTCTTGGGTTCTGACACTAACTACCTAGAGTTCACATCAGATTCCACAAGTTACAGGACTCAGTTCCACAACACTGTCCTCACATTAGGGGTCAATCACGAGTCCTGGGCCACCTGTCCTTCTGCCTGACCAGCTGTAAGTTGGGGCTTCCCACAGCTCACTCACCAGATTTGATAATTTGCTAAAACAGGTCACAGAACTCACAAAGACCTCTAACTTATGTTTTCTGGCTCATTATAGAGGATTCAGATGAATTGCTAGGTGAAGAGTATAGGGCAAAGTCTGGAAAGAACACAGGAGCTCCTGTCTCTGTGGAGTTGGGGTACACCATCCTTCCTACATATAGATGTGTTCACCAAATTTGAAACAACCCTATTGTTTAGGACTTTTTATGAAGGTTTCATTGCATAGGCCTGACTGATTAAATTATTAGCCACTGATTGATGATTAACCAACTCAGTCCCTAGTTCCTCTTGCCTCCCCAAAGATCGGGGCTGAGAATTTCAAGTTTCTAACCAAAGCTTGGTCTTTCCGGCCATTAGCCCCCATCCTGAAAGGATCTAGAGGCCTTCAAGAAAAGAAAGGATGCTTTTATTACCTTTATAATACAGGAAATGCCTATGGTTTTAGGAACCCTGTGCTAGTAACCAGGAACAAAGGCCAAACACCTTTTTATGATACCGAAGCCAAGGTGTTATACCTCATGTGTATCAGTCACTTATTCAATCCATTTCCATATTACCCTATCTCCGATTAGGGCTCAGGGCTAGGGTTATGTTCAAGGATATGATGAAGGGTCTATGGCCTATGTTGTTCGGTAATTTTGAAAAGGTAAAATTTAATTTAGAAAGTTTAGACTATAAAATGTCCATTGTCTATTATAGTTGCATCTAAACTTCCTGCTTTATAATGTAACCTCAGAGGCTGATTTGGTCATCAGAGAAAACAGAGTGGGCATCCTGGGCATACTTCTGTCCTAGCACTTACCACATTGTATCTTCATTTTTATACATATTTACTTATTCCATTGAATTTTAAGTAGGAAATCTTTCTTTTTCAATTTCCCCACAACCTACAAATAATTCATATTCCATCCTCTCTACCATATCCTCTGTTTCACACGTCAATCTATCATAACCCCCGTGACATATTATGGTGGTTATTTATTTACATAAATAAATTTTAACATAATTTTTACATAAATAAATAAAAGAATTTGACTTCTAGACACAAGCCTTTTGACTATTTAGACTACACTTTATTGGTCCTATATTCCCAATGCTCGTCATTCTGTCAACGTTCCTTGAATGCTGGAATACATGAATCGAGTGTCTGGTTCTCTACCCGTCACTTATATTTTCTTGTCACATACCCAAGCAGTTCCCCACACAGGGTGTTTTATATCTGCACTCCAGTAACCTGCCTCCCAATTTTGCTTCTTGGGTACGTGGACTACTACCTTCTCAGACTTCCTAATAACTGTGCTTCCTTGCTTGCCTCATCGCTAATAACCCTGTATCCTATTATTCATTCAGCTCAATTAATGCTCAATTAACGCATTCATCACCCACTACCAGAACCCTAGCAGATGTTCACCTGAATGGGCTTTTCTTGCATTGATTTCTGCTGGGCATGGGCTCTAATAGACCCACGATAGCTCCAATACTGAAGGCTTTAGGGAAGCTGGCCAGCTGAATGGCACTACTGAACTCCAAAATAGACAATTGCATCCCCCTAGACCATCTGGGCACTGTTCTAAGTAAGATTATATGATTTTCCTTTTCTTTCTATTGGTCGTGAAGATTAGCACCAGGTTTTAAAACATTCAAAGGGGGGCACCTGGGTGGCTCAGTGGGTTAAGCCTCTGCCTTCGGCTCAGGTCATGATCTCAGGGTCCTGGGTTCGAGCCCCAGTGCTGTGCAGCAGGAAGCCTGCTTATCCCTCTGCTCAGTTCTGTTCTTTGTTCTCTGTTCTCAGTTCTTAGTTCTCTGCTCAACAGGGAGCCTGCTTCCTTCTTTCTCTCTGCTTGCCTCTCTGCCTACTTGTGACCCCTCTCTCTCTTTTTCTCTGTCAAATAAATAAGTAAAATCCTTTAAAAAAAAAAAAGCAAATAAATAAAATATTCAAAGGTAACTTAACAGCCACAGTATTTTCAATAAAGAACTGGGTGGTTTTACAAAATAACCATTGTACTTCATCATATTCAAGTTAATTATAAAATCAAAGTTAGCATTGATTATAAGAGTGTGTCTAAATCATATTAATGGATGATTTTCTCTTCAGTGTGTCTTGCTCACTAATTTTCTTCCTTCAATATTTATTTATTGTCTACTACATTCCAGTTGTTTTTCTAGCAATCAAGCACTTTGCTGGCCCTCTGGGAGTTCCCAATGTAGTTGTCTAAGTGTGGTGTATGTGTAACATATTACATGATAATTGCCACAATATTTATATAATAACTGTCAGAATTTTTATTCACAAGTTCACTTGGAATATATTGCTTGAGCTTATACTGTGTGTCAGACACTGTTGTGATATTAATAAACCATGACTCCTAGAAGTTAGGTTGTTTTTAAATATTTGATTAACGATCCTGTTAAATCTCTTCATTCTTTTTATTAATAGCTTCAAAATTAATTTAAAAAAATCACCAAAATAGTGAAGTTTCAGTAATAAAGTAATAATGAGTTTGCAAGATGGGTGATATTTCATTAAGAGAAATTTTAGCTCTTCATACATTCTGTAAGGAAAAAAGGTCTCCTGGAAGAATGATTCAATTCCACTCTTTAAAAAGGGGACAAAATAGCATTGCACATGAGTCCTAGAAAAAAAAAATGTTTTAGTTTTACGTGGACCCTTGAAATGTGGGGGGAAAATGATTTACCTGTTTAAATGAGGTATTATTGCAGTGAACTTTGGAGGAGTTAGCTGGTTTGGCGTGAGAAGTGTTTACATTACTAAGTATACCAATAAAGAGTATAATCCAGGGGCGGCTGGGGGGCTCAGTGGGTTAAGCCTCTGCCTTTGGCTCAGGTCATAGTCTCAGGGTCCTGGGATCGAGCCCCTCCTCGGGATCTCTGCTCAGTGGGGAGTCTGCTTCCCACTCTCTCTGCCTGCCTCTCTGCCTACTTGTGATCTCTGTCAAATAAGTAACAAGAGTATAATCCACCATGTTCTCAGCATGAAAATATGTGATACAAACAGAGTTAAGGATGACTTCAAATCAGATGGAGAAGAGAGTGCAGAGGTATGGCTATGAATGGTTATTTCCTTATAGAACAAAATAAAAAGGCGCCTCCATGGTTTTTTTTTTTTTTTTCATGTATATAGTTATTTTTTGCACCAAAGGAGAATTCTGGTAGGAAAATAATGGTTATTTTTTTTTCTCCTAGTGAGAAAGGACAGCTTTCAAGCAAAGAGGTGAAAATTATCTTGATAACTCAGAATAAAAAAGAATTACCTTTGCCTGAAATATCAAATGGCTCAGAATTGGAAACCTGGGTGCTCTGGGGGCAGCACTGTCTGGTGACTCTGGCAGCATCCAAGCCTGAATGTGAGGGGACACATCTGATGGCATTCTTTGTTACAGACAAGCCAAACCTAGTAAGTCACACAGTATGTGGAATATTTACTTTTAATTAAAGACATTAGAAAGTTAAAACTATATTCAAGTTCCAAACTATAAATTTATGAGTACCTTCCTCACATAGGAAACTATTTTCCTGGAACTGTAAGAAAATAGAACATTATTTCTAGAATGATAATAGACACTCTGGAATAAATTGGCTCTGAGGGCTGTTAATCTGATATTCAATAGTCTTATTTTTATTAAAAAAATTTACTTACCAAAATTGTAATTTTTCATAATCAGAAAATCATTTTTCATAATTTGCATAATCGTTACAACAAAAAAGTCAGTGATCGAAAATGAAAATCAAGGGTTTATAGGTTTTTTTTAAACATTTTGACCTACTTGATTTCAGAGACCAAAGAATAGAGTTGCTTTTTTAATGCTTTTGGATTTATGCATAATACTGTATTCATTTCTGCCTTCTTACTGCTCCACTTCTATTGCCCCTGGGTATATTAACTGAAAAGATTAAAAACATAAATTATCATAACTAATAAAATGCTTCTATAAGCAATGTAAGAGAAAAAATTGTATTTCTATGGGAATGTGGTTCATATTGACCATGCTAATTACTACTCTGACCAAAATTATGTTTTCCTCGGATGGGCATATATATATATTTTTTAACAGAAGCAAATAGAAATTTTAAGTCTTTCACCTAACCCATTACTTAATTATTTATAGCCATCATAATAGCTTATATATTTTCTTTTCTTTCCATTTATTTGAATCAGTCCTTTTTTGTGATTGGCTGATATACCTCTCTAGACTTCCCCTTAGCCTGAATTGTGCAGACTGTATCTTTCCTGATATTGTTTAACATGTTACTTTGTGTTCTAAATTTTGGGTAAATTGAAGTTAGTTCTAGAGGCTTGATTGGATTCAGGTTCTATTGTGTTGGCAACATGGTGAATTCTCCTATCAGGAGACACTCAATCTTGAGCTATTTCTCTTCTGGTGATGCCAGTAACCATCAATATTTAGTGGCTAAATCCAATTGGGGGTTTAGAAAATGGTAACATTCCCAAACTTTCAAACTATACCCCCCCCCCCGGTCATATTTTTTTTTTTTTTTTGCTTAGGATACTATAAAAAGATTCTCTTTATCTTGTATTACAGTTTTTACCCAGTGGTATAACTCATACAGGAAACACAGGATAAATTCTTAGTATGTTCCCTTTACCTTCCTGTCTTCAAGATAATGAATTGATTCTTTATCATTCTCCAGAGGTGACCAATTAGACTTTTGATTTTACTACCTTTATGAACTCATGAATTTAGTAACACTTGGTTTCTCAATCCGCAGTTACTATTACCATTTTTGAAGCTACACATAGTTCATTTGGGGCCAGTTTGTACCTCTTTAAGCTGACTTCTACATCCTGTCGACATGACCTTAGTAGTCACTGATAGCTTCTTTGCTATAGGATATGGCAAGATATTTTAGATTTACTTTTATACATTACCTACTGTAGATCTGGAATTTCTTTGAGATCTGTGTTTCTTTTTAGAGGGGGATGTTTTTAGAGATCACAATCTGGGTGCTAAGGATGTTCATTGTTACTAGGTTCATCATGATTTTCAAATTTTTTTCAAGGGATATAGTGAGGAAAAACATACACTCTAAAATATATAAGTATAAACACATTTAATAGCAACATCATGATGTATATCATCATGAATTCTATTGTTACATCTCATTCAAATTCAGGACAATAGTGTTTTGTTGTGTTTTTGCCCAACATCTTCTGTCTGTATCTCTCTTGCCCACCTTAAGAATAGGGAGTCCTGATTTACAACTACACCAGGAATATAAAGAGAGTATTACAAAATTACTCAATTAGTTTATTCTACAATCCACATATAACTGCTTCAGAATAGCCATACCAATTTGCCCACTGTAACACATCTGCCAACAACATGATTAATGAAGAGTTTATGATTTTGTTTTCTTTTAACATTTTTTCCATCTTAAATTATATTCTAATAGGCAGAGAAATTACTGTGTTTAACGTCACTCAAAACAGTTCGTTTCACGTGATTATGCCACCAATTAGGTATATGATGCATATTTATTTTTACTTTATTTTCTGTTTTTAAGGGTTTTTGAAATTTTTAACTTTATAAGAGCCGACTTAACTTCACAGTTTTTCAGGGGAGGGATGAGTAAAAGAAATCAGGAATGATGAGAATCTAGGTTCAGCAAAGTCTAATAAATTATCCAAGTCAAAAAGTTAAACTTACATTTCTGTGTAAGCCTCAAGTTTTAACACCGTATTACCATAATGATTTTGAATCAATTTCCTGTCAATCTAAATGATCTAGTTCTAATCAGTCAGTTTTTGACTTTGACTGTAGGTTTTGCTGAAGGTTTAAATGAAGGAAAAATGAATTTTTACTTCCATGATGGTGACACAATATTTTCATAAAATTTGCAGATTGTTATATATTTATTCTGAGTTTGGATTTATAGAAGACATGTTTTATAAGAATATGTCTTGATCATCAGTTCCTTTTATCTGTAAAGTGGTGACAGCATTCATTCATTTACTTACTTAGCGACTATGTATTGAGTTTCTACTCTACTAGATGACATGTTAATTATTATTGGTAGAGAACCAGCAATAGGACACTTTCTACCCTCAAAGAAGTTGCACTCTGGATGAGAAGACAGAACTATAAACAAACAACTGTAATGCAGGATGATACATGTCACACTAGAGGTATATACTAGGTGATATAAGTACCTGTAGGCAGACAAGTCACCTGGTACAGCTGAGAAGCTGAAGGTGAACATCCTCATGAAGGGTTGACTTGGTTGAGTGCAGAAGGAGCAGTTAAAATTAGCCAGGTGGGAGGATGAGAGGAATAAGATATTTTCCATACGGAAGAGTAGAGAGGGTTAATATTTTGAAATACTATCTAATGTGTGTTTCTGTGTCTAGGACTCCTTTCCCCTGAAGCCTTTCCAACATTAGAATCAGATTTCAAAATAATAAAAATCCTCACCTATTAATGTTCTTAAAATTAATATTACACATGGGCTTTGCTAACTTATTAGGATCAAAGTTGAATTACTTTAAGGAAAAGCATTAGTGTCTTATTTTTAAGTTATGAAGAAAGAAGAAAATTCAGCCTTTATTTATAAAGCACAAAATAAAGTAAGATTTGGGAATTATTCAGCTGATTTCATCATTTCAGACTTTATTATTCAGCTGATTTCATTATTTCAAGCTGGACAGAATACAGTGATACAATTTGTTATGCAATATCATTCATGGTGTCATTGTGTAAGAAAGATCAATTTATTTTACTGTATTCTCTACATTCTATACATTATCTATCATTATAAAAAAGGTCTTATTGAACGTCTATAGCCATAATTATTTATTGTTGTAAGTATGTGGGTGTCAAAACCAATACATCTCAGTAATTCATTAAGTCTATACCTAGCAAAGTAACATTTGTTCATATGCTTTTATGTATGTAGATCTTAAAATTACATGGACTGTAAAATGAATTCTAATGTATTGTGCTTTAGACAGTTAGAATCAATCTAAATATGTATTCTTTAAAAAAAGGCTTTAAAGGTTTATTTCCTAGGAAAGGGAGGAAAAGAACTCAGAAAGAATGAAGAACCAATTTTTTCTTAGCTTTGAGTTTCATTATGTAATTTTTGATAAGTCCATAGCAGGCAGTATCTAAAAGCAATTCTGAATTACAAGAGGCAAGCACTTGAAAAGGAAAAATGCTTTGGAATGTTAAGGCCTTTTCTTTGCATGTCAAGTTTAAAGCCTGGCTGAATCAAGGCACTGAATTCCATATCTTAAGTCACACAGAAGAGAAAAAGGTAGATTGGCAAAAAATAGTTTTCCACTATTCAGAGAACAGATTGAGATCCTTCTGAATTGGGGAGGAGTCTGAAGATATAACTTGGTCAGAATAGAAAGAACATTTAGATCAGTGTAGAAATTCGGCTACCATCCTTTGGCCTCTTCCAAGGGGAACCTTGGAGAAGGAGGGGCAATGGAAATCCTAGATGGGTTTGGAGATCTGATTCAGGGGAGAGGTAATAATGTGGGCACAGTAGAAACGGTGGGGATGAGAGTTGGAGTGCCCTCTCAAGTCTCTCAGCTCCTATGAGACATAAGGGAGATCAGAAAGTTCCAATATGGGGGCACCTTGGTGGCTCAGTGGGTTAAAGCCTCTGCCTTCGGCTCAGGTCATGATCCCAGGGTCCTGGGATAGAGCCCCTCATTGAGCTCTTTGCTCAGCAGGGAGCCTGCTTCCTCCTCTCTCTCTGTCTATTTCTCTGCCTACTTGTGATCTTTGTCAATAAATCCATAAAATCTTAAAAAAAAAAAAAGTTCCAGTGTACCCAAGTAGAGTGCAGAAGATAGCTGGGGGAGGAGAGAGAGGGAAGGGTCGACCTATATGGGCTCAGAGGATTAGTAAAAAGAGACAAGATATGGGTTGATTCAATAGGAAAGATCATTAAGGGCTAACCTCCAACCCAATGACCACCATACTTTATCCATAGAGAGAACAGAAGTAGATAGGGTCATCAGCCAAGCAAGCTGAGGACAGCTACCAAGACAAGGAGAGACAGTCCTCCCATCAGCAGAGGTTAGGAATACAGGATGACACTGGGACCAGATGCTCCTTCCCAAATACAGTGAGGGCATGTATCACTCTGACAACAAGAGAAAGAGAAAGGTGATGGCTGAAAATTCAAGAAGCGTTCTTAAACCTAAAGTTTCCATAAGATACTTTCCTTAAAAGAAGATCCTTAGCAGGGTTTGGACCAACCCCTCAACTTCTTACTTGTAAACTCTTGGGTTGTCACAGCAAGACTTCTCCCGCACTGGCACAATTCCTGTAGCAAGGAAGCCTAGCTCTTTCTCTCTCTAGACCAGACAGTTCCTTTATATTTAAATCCCATGTTGTCCACAACCTGTCCAAAAAGAAATTCTTTGCCTCTAAATCTCCTTTTTTCAGTGAATGACGTACCCTTCTAGTAGGTGTCTAGACCCCTTACACTATACCCTGTCACTCCTAGTAGGTGTCCAGACCCCTTACACTATACTCTGTCACTCCATTGTCAGCCATTTAATGACTACTCTTAACACATGCTTAACAGATGCTCCCCCTTTTGTCCAACCCCTTTGCCTCTACATCATTTCAAGCTGGATGTAAGAACATGTTTCATCTATATTATTAAATAGTCTAATTGGCTTTCTTGATTTAAGCCTTGTTTCCTCCCCCACCAATATTCCCTAAAATATAGTCAGAAAGAAAACAGTCCAGTTTCATTCATTTCTATGTAGCTGTCCAGTTTTCCTTGCACCATTTATTGAAGAGACTGTCTTTTCCTCATTGTATATTCTTGACTCCTTACATGTAGATTAATTGACCATGTAAGTGGGGAGTTATTTCTGGCTTCTCTATTATGTCCCCATTGGTCTGTGTGTCTGTTTTTGTGCCTGTATCATACTGCTTTGATTTTTACAGTTTGGTAGTATATCTTGAAATCTGGGATTGATACCTCCAGCTTTTTATCTTCTTTCTCAAGACTCCTTTTGCTCTTCAGGGTCTTTTGTGGTTTCATACAAATTTTAGGATCGTTTGTTGTACTTCTGTGAAAAATGCTATTCGTATTTTAGTAGGGATTGCATTGTATTTGTAGATTGTTTTGGGTAGTATGAACATTTCAGAATGTTTTAGCAATGTTAATTCTTCCAGTCCATGAACATGGAACATGTTTCCATTTATTTGTGTCATATTCAATTTTTTTCATCACTTTTTTATAGTTTTCAGAGCACAGGTCTTTCACCTCCTAAGTTAAGTTCATTTCTAGGTATTTCATTCTTTTGGTGCTATTGTAAATGCAATTGTTTTCTTAACTTCTCTTTCTGCTACCTTGTTATCCCATACTTCTTCGTGCTTACCTCATGTCTTATTACTTCCTCAAGACTCTCTGCTCTGGTCACACTAAACCAGAGAAAAACACACTTTCTGTAAAAAGCCAGATAGTAAATATTTAGGCTTTGTAGACAAAAGGGTTTTGTCACAATGATTCAGCTCTGTCATTCTAACACAAATGCAGCTGTAGATAATAATATAAAGGAATGGGCAGGGAGAGGTAGTCCCATAAAATTTTATGAGCACTGAAATTTTAATTTCATATAATTGTCATGTACTATAAAATAGTATTCTTTTGATTTTTCCCCCCATGCATTTAAAAATCTAAAAAGTATGCTTAGCTCAGACTGCATGAAATAGATGGTGAGCTAGATTTGGGCCAAGGGCTTTAGTTTGCTAACCCTTGCACTAAACCACTCTTAGAGCGCTGAATATGCTGTGAGGTATCAGGTACATGTTCTTTTGGGGGGGTTTTGTTTTGTTTTGTTTAATTTTTTTTGCCTGACATGGTCCTGTTATTTAGGCTGTAGAGCTCTAACCTAAGTGGAGCTTAAATATAAATTAAACTTCGTCATCATCTCCTATAAAGAGTTCCCTAATTCTTATACTCCAAACTGGGGAGAAATTGATCACATCTTCTTTTATGATCGCAAGTATTTTGTTGACACTTCTGTGAGAGTATTTTGCATGCTTTATTTCAACTATTTAATTGTGTGTCTCTTCCTTTCACTAAGGGTAATGGTTTATGTTTTATTTATTTATTTTTTTGATATCTGGCTCCTTGGCACTTGTATTTTATGGGGTCATCAAGGAAAAGAACATGGGGAGACAAAGTCCTGTTTTGCAGGTAATCATGCCATGAGCAGAAAAAAATTCAGTATGTGCAGTGAGAGAAGCATCTTGGTTGGGAATAGAAAATAATCCAAATGAGAGATAAATATGCGACTGAATGAGTGCTATCTAAAATATAATTGACTAGGAAGTGCATTAAAATATACATTCCTTTTCAATTCAATTCAATTCTTTGGAAGTTGAAATAAAAACAAAGGTTCAATTGTACAAAATTAATCAAATTGTGGCTTTTTATGTTTTGCCCATTCTTGCATTTTACATGTCATCAAAAACTCAGGGTTGGTTTTTGAAATTTACATAAGTAAACAGAAGTTAAAAAGTTTAAATAGAATCCCATTGGTCTAGAGCTAAAATTTCATGTTATTGATTTAGAAAAGTCATTTCTCATTTTATAAATTGAGTTTATTTTCAAGAAGTTGACAAGGGAGACAAAAGTCCAGAGGCTTTCTGTGTTACTCTTTAATGTAGATGTTTCTCAGTATATAATTTGGAGTAAAATATATGTAATTATGTATAGAATTGCAGCCTGTCAGACAGATTGCTACACAACGTTTTGTTTGTAAAAATATGGATGCTCAAGGTAGACACCTGTTACAGTAGCAAGCCCAGAGCCATGATTAAATGAATGTCAACTCCATTAAGTTATTTGTAGGTAAAACATCTGAGAAAATTGTTTCTTATTGACTGCATGTGTAATGTGATGGTTAAACTTTCTTATTATTTATGAGAGTTTCTCTTTTTTCCAGTATTTTAGTGGAAGAGAGTTTTAGAAAAATGAAATGGATTTTGGCTGATGGTGGGGACTAAGATGATGGTGACCTTGTTTTGTGTTGCAGATTGATACTGCCTCACATCAAGAGTGAAGTTATCAAATATATTCCTCCTTCTAATTCCTCCTACTAATTTGCCCTCAAGTTCCTTGAGGAACTTTTAAAAATCCTTTGCCCTCCCAACTAAATATCTAACACAGTAGAGTGGACTCTCATTGTGAAAGTTGGGTCAGCAGCATGTTGGGGGTTAGAGTTTATGTTCTGAGGTTTGCATACAAAGCAAAAATTGAACCTGTGAAAATGCGCTCAAAAATATAAAACTAACAAAAAACAGAAGGCAGACAGAACACCTTCCAATAATTCTGGCACAGTTAGTTTTCCTGCAGCTTTGGAACAAATGAAGTACTTTGTTAGCATTTTAGGAACCCTAAGATGCTCTCTGTATTTTCTATGCTATCAGGATAGTGTTTAATGTATGGAATGGACTTCTTCTAACTTACATATGTATCCAGTGTGACCTTCTATGTGGTAGAGGTTCAATGAATATTTGTTGAATAATTGGTTGATTGAACAAGTGAAAATACTGCTTTTTCTGGAAGGTAACATAAAAAACCAAAAATCTCTATAATTTTCTCAGCCTTCTCTCTCATATAGGGTATTTATTTGCAAGGTCACTCCATGCTCTTTAGAAAAAAGGTTGAAGTATTTGTTTGGAAGCCAGGTGTTATTCTGCAACTCATGAAAGCTGGGAGCTACAGTCTTCTAGAGGTATGATTGTTAATAATAACTACAGATCTGACCTCAGTTCTGTCGGCAGCTTTATAGTTGGGGGGCCGATAAATGCACATAATTATTCTGGTAAAACCCCAGAGATCATCCCTGGGAAACCATCGTATCTTTGCAGTTTTGTTAAAATGTCCATGTCCATCAAAGGGTAGCAGATTGACACTTGTTAAATTAATAGTGCTTAAAAAATCTGACTTTTTCAGAATCCAGTGCAAGACAGTTGGCATGCTGCCTTTGCCAAAATAGGCTTGTTAAAGAAGTCCAGAAACGTACCATGAAATCCTAGTAACTACCAATGCTGTTATTTATTATTATTATTATTATTATTCTATGAAAGCATTTCCAAATTCATTGTTTCTTAAGGAAGTGATCATCCCCATCTGGGCATTAAAGAAACATGATCTATTATTTTATGGGCAAGAGATGAGCAAGATGGTCAGGGAAGCCAAGGAGCCCTGGAAAACTTAGGAAAACATTAAAAGCTGCAAAACATTAGGGAAACCAATAGGATTTTTTTTCATCCCTGATGTGAAATCAGAAACAAAATCTGAACAAAGTTGTAATAAAGGTGGTGCAGGCTAATGGTAATTTTAACAAGAGTGTTTTGCCATGAAAACTTGCCTTCTTAATTATAATGATGGATTTACAAGTACGAAGGTAATGGGTACCTATTCCATTCTTTAGAGGGAAAGTAAATCACCATTATAAATAAGAAACTATCCTTTTCCTTTGGGTGCTTCACATCTTAGCCATATAGTGTGTTTTTATTTTCTTAAATGAATCCTTTCACAATCCTAAGAGGATTTTTTTTTTTTTTTTTTTTTTTTTTTTTTTTTTTTTTTTTTTTTGTGGTGGAGACAGGTTTTGAAACTATGGTTAACCTTGAAATAAGGAAATAATAATTTATAAGTGATCTCTGCCTTCAAAAAGCTGATTCTGATTAAGGCAGAGACAAAACTATTCAAAAAATTCCATAGAAAAATAATTTATAGCAAAGTGAAATCATTATTTTGAGTAGGATAAGTGAGCAAACTCTGATAAGGAAAAAGAAATCTGTATTTTGGTTGGTTTTTCTTTTGGACAGATTAATTTATGCTTAGGGAAATATATATGCGCTTTTCAGATATATTTGCTTGAGTTGCATGCAACTAATTTCCATAAAAGTAAAAATTTCACTCATGATGGGAGAAACAGAGATATACACACAATAAACATCATTTCCTTAAATTTTCAGTGTTATTTATTTTGTAATGGGGAATACAAAATATGTAAAACACGTAAAAATAATGTATAAATCATTAAGTCATTTCTGTAACTTTCATGAATCTCTTACCTATATATCTTTCTAGGATATAAAAAGATCATTTGGAAAGTTAAGATAAAGTCTTTGCTGAACAAATTATAGAATCAATCACCAAGTAATAATAATATTTTATATTTACGTAGTGCTTTACAATTTACAGAGCACTTCCCTGTATGATATATATTATGGTTTTAAGCAATATCTTTCCTTTTTTTTTTTTTTAAAGATTTATTTATTTATTTATTTGACAGAGAGATCACAAGTAGACAGAGAGGCAGGCAGAGAGAGAGAGAGAGAGAGAGAGAAGCAGGCTCCCTGCTGAGCAGAGAACCCCATGCGGGACTCGATCCCAGGACCCTGAGATCATGACCCGAGCCGAAGGCAGCGGCTTAACCCACTGAGCCACCCAGGCGCCCAAGCAATATCTTTCCTTTAAATACAAATATATATACTAAAAGTTACCAAGGTAGCACAGGTGGAAGAATTAAAAAGAGAGAGCCAGTGAAAGATGATGAAATGAGTTAGCCCAGAAGATAGATGATGTATTAGAAGTCATTAGAGGACTTCAAGGAGCAAGGAATCAATTATCTTCATATCAGTTATGGGGAAGAAGTCAAATGAGACTCAGACTGAAATTTGTCCACTAGATTGAGCAATTGAAGGGAAAATGGGGAGAGGAGTAGAGAGACATTGTGGGCAAAGGAGGATTGACTGCGAAGCTACTAGAGTGTAAGCCTCTGACCCCTCAAATGCATGTTCTCCTTTTACATACTTAATTGCAGGTTCATAGTTTAGAATCTGTCTTCTTACATAGTCTCAAAACTGTGTAAGCTTTAGGTGCTACAAAGCCTGATCTATTTTTTGATTTTAGAGATGGAAGCCTGATGCAATGAGTTGAGATGTATGTGATATGGGAGAGGACGCGCTGGTGAGCGTGAACCATTCTTTCAAGATGCTTGCCTGGGGACAGTGGAGTTGTGTGTGTATACACGCAGTGCTGGCTTCAGGGGTGTATGACCACTATAGGGACACAGGGGCACACACTCAAAAATGTCCCACGTTTGGGATTTAATGCTCTTCCGTGGCTGTCTTGAGATTCTTGACAACTGTGTCTTTTAATTTTTAATTAATTTTACAATTGAGGGCTGATCCTGTAGGCTCACCTCCCCCACTACACTCTTAAGGAAGGGTTCTCTGTGACTTGCTCCCCACCCATCTGGTGCTCCAGGTCCACTTGGCCTCAGCATCCCTGCTGCCACTCTGCCTCTGAAAGGAGCTGGGGCATGAGCACAAGAAGGGTCAGTGTTGAGTTTGTACATCCTGCCATGACTTGGGGCTGGGCACAGTGACTGCTCTTCTCCTCTTGGGTTAGCAGCATCTTGGAGTGGTTGGTGGGTGGCCATCTAGAGGCCATATGTCAGTGAGGATTAGCTTATAGCTGATCTCGAATCCAAATACTTAGTGCTTCTCAATGTGGAGGTTTAGGGATAACACAGTTTCACCCATTTGTGTGGTGTGGGGTGACAGATCCATGGGAAAGGGAGATGACTGGTGACACTTTCCCAGATCCCACCCTTCCCTGGAGGATAGTGCATGGGTCCAGAGCTGGTGCAAGGGCATCTTGACAGTCCTAAGACTACAGGGAGTGCAGACGGCCCATGTGGTAGTGTGGGCTCCTAAGTGCCTATGTTGGTCTCCAATTCAAGGCTCTGTGGCTGGAGGGGTCCTCTCTT
Organism: Mustela lutreola; assembly: GCF_030435805.1. Taxonomy (NCBI): domain Eukaryota; kingdom Metazoa; phylum Chordata; class Mammalia; order Carnivora; family Mustelidae; genus Mustela; species Mustela lutreola. Next base: position 37,777,433 of record NC_081300.1, read on the forward strand.
CTTCCAGCTTTCCTGATTCTGGCTGCTTTTTGTCTCTTCCCGCCCACTGAAGGCTCCCTCGGGGATGAGCCACAAAATATGAATCTTGTAATTTTGGTGATATCACATACAACTTAAATACTCTGATATTTGCATTTAAAGCTGGCATTCACAACATAAAGATGAATGGTAAAATGTATGCTAAAAATTTAACATTTTAATTTTACTATATTTAGAATGCCATTAAATAGCAAATAAGAAACAGCATCAGTTGACAGCACAGAAGGCATGAAAAATGCTTTGCATGTACCTTTAAGTGTACTTTTCCTCTCTTACAAAAGGCCATATTTTCATTTTACACTGGATCCTGCAGATTTTGTGATTGACTTTGTGCGTATGTGCTGAGCACAAAGAGAAAAGTTGGAGACAGGAGAGCTGGAGAAAGCCATTGTGCTTGATGTGCTAAATTGGATTTTGATTAAGTTACCTGCCATCACCTTTGATAGAAGCAGAAAGTTTTGTGGAACTTCTTGCTTAGGTCAGTCAGGTGTGTCTGACTGGTAAAGCCTAGTTCCTATATGCCTGAGTCCTCGCTGCCGAGGAGAACAGGCATGTCACGATTTCTGTTGTCATCGTGCTACGTAGTCTCTGTTTCATGCTCTGGGTCATAAAACTGGGACTTGTCCAAACTTGGGAGGAAGTTCTGATGCTACAGCAGAAACAGTAGGCGCCTTACTCGTATCCTTTGAAACTTACCACTTGGGTATGCCCTGGATGACTCTGACATCCACTGGCCAGAGCCTTTGTTTAAAGTCTACTTCCAAAGCCAATAAAGGAAGCTCTGCTTATTCATGGGGCTTACCAGAAATCCTGGAGGGGACTAAGTGCCTGGGAAGACGGCCTCAGCAAATGACTGATAGGAGCTACCTCCCTCAAATCTCCCTCCTTGGGTGGGATAACTAGAACATGCTGCCTTCTAACATTTCCTAGAAGTGCCCAGGGAGAGTAAACCCTAATCTCTCACTGTGGCAGTGGACTTGATAACATACCCCCTGCCAGCTGCCTTCCCTTTTCAGATCCAATTCCTTCCCCCCTCATAATGATTCCTTTAGTTCCCAAATAATCACTTTGGACTTGAATCTTTTTCTCAGGGTCAACTCTTGAAAGAATTCTAACTAAGACAGATGCTTGAAAGCCAAAAAGCCAAAAACAAAACAAAACAAAAGCCTGCCTCTCCTCATGAGAGAAGTTGCATTTCTCTGCTGCAGTAGCAGCTCTGTGTACACACTTCTCGAATCACACTAATCTCACTGTAAAGTAGTATTTGTCTAGCTGGTCTCTTGGTTAGACTCACAAGATCTAAGACCAAGTACTTGCAGCTGTGGATGTGATGGGTGTCCAGAAAATGTCTGCCAATGCCCGATCGAATGAGCTTATGAATGGCTCCGTGTTTATCCCCCAAACAAGATGGCTCATGAAAGATGTTCACCTTGCTACTTTTATCTGAAATTCTGATGGAAGGGATTGTGATTGCCTCTGTGTTTTCCAATCTGCCCAATTTTATTTTTGGCCTAGTTACTGTGTAGACATCAGCATGTGATCAGCACTAATTCGTGCATGTGAGGGTGTGCAGAGAACAATGCCCTACTGTGTTTTGTTTTGTTTTGCTTTCTATCTGCTTGAAATTATGGAAAAATGTCTCCAAAATCTGTCTTCCACACGGCAGACTGTATTGAGCAGACAGCAGACATGAACTGGGTGGCAAATCTTGTTTCTCTTACCTGATGCCTCAAAGTTTTTAAAAGATCCAGGAGCATGTGTCTTATCAGAGACTCAGACAAACATATTGCTCTGTTCCGTGAGTTGGATCCTTGCATTTTCCATAGAGGTGTCCTTTAACATCTTTCTCACTGAGTTTTTATGCTGAATTTAAAGCCAGTGAAATATGCCAGCTCAGGGTTTCTCAAATCAGAGGATCTCTGTTTCCTAGAGAATAAGTTTGGCTCACAAGAGCTAATGCCACCCACATTCCAGAACCACACCAGAGTGTAGGCACCAAGTGAATGCCTATGCACATCCTTTACCTTCCCTGAATAAAAACGTCTTTGAAAATGCACCGGTTTGAAGGTCAAGTCTGATTTCTTTATACTTTCCCTAGTTTTTTGCATAATCTTTTTTCTCTTCCTTAAAACAATGAACAGGAAACCATGCAGATGGCAGAGTGTGTTAAAGACTTTAAGCTCTTAATACTGAAGGAAGCAGTGAATTCTTCAGGCACTCGAATACAGGAGAGTATGCTAAAGCAATGAAAGAAAATCTGCTTTTCATTGTTCCAAGTTAGAGATCATTTCTAGCTGGAATAATGGAACAGGAAAATGTGACTGCCTGGATAGGCAGTAGAGTATCTCTAGGATACGTATACAGGGAATAAACTGCTTCATTCTATCTACAATCCTAATCCCCTCTTGTGGGTAACATACCATATTCACAGATCCCAGGGATTAGGACATGGACATCTTTGGGGATCCTTATTATGTCTACCACAAGATGATTTATAAAACTACAAAAAAAAAAAAGCAAAATAACATAAACTAAAACTAACACTAATACAAGAAAAAAAGAAACTGATAGGGGCATAAAATGGATCTAGAAATTAAGGCAACAGAAAAATGCACTCCAATGAGTTCCTATACATTATACTTAGAGTTCTAAGTCCGTGATTCTTAAACGCTGGGTTTAAATCATACTCTTGAATGCTGTAATTTTGGTGGCATTCTTGAGGGGATTAAATGAATCAAAACAAGATTAATTCTGTCACCAGTAATTATATCACAGTCACTGCCCAGTATAATTGTATTTTTTATTAAAACAATCATAGTTAGAGAATTTGGCTGCCCTGAAGCACAGTCATTGCTTACATAGAGCTGCTCCCTGCTTCTGCCTTGTTCTCCCATGAAATCACGAGGCACAGGTCTTGCCTGTTCCATAAACATCTTCCTTTTGGTTCCAGCTTAATTTTTCCTTATGCCTCTCATCTTATTGCAGCAGATGAATCCCACTTTACACATTATTAAACAGTTTGCTCAGTCTAACATTCCATTTGATAAAAATGTCCATGAGAGTTGATATTCAACTGTAACAAAAAAAAAAAAAAAAAAATCTAAATGCTGGTCCAAATAATGGGTATAAATGATGCCATGCCAGAAGGTCAAAGCACACCACCCTAAGCTCTATCTAAGGAGAGATACTTCTGACCTGGAACATGATTCGTAGCATGAACAGGACAAAAACATTAGATTCTTCCGAGAAGGCCAACTATTCCTGATAATAATTAATATTCCTACTGTATTTACTGTGTCTCTGATATACCTAACACTCTTCTAAATACCTTTCCATACTGTAAATGATTTAATCTAGATGAGGGGCTTCTGTTTTGATTCCCATTTCACCAATAAAGAAATTAATGCACAGATAGGCTCATGGACCTCCCTTTGGACCTCCCCCACAGTTAATAATTAGCAAGCTGGGGTTTGAATTCAGCTAATCTGGCTTCAACTCTATGCTTTTGCCATCAATAACACTGCTGCAAAGAACAAAACCAAAAATGCATCTCCACAGGCCTCCTAGAAGATGACATTGTGCCAGACTTTATATGAAGCTTACTGTTTTGCATAACTCCATGTAACTGGATTATTTTTACCAAAGTAAGGGGATTGAAAAATGATACCTCCATCATTGAACATCTTATATTCTAGAAAGTTCTTTTGTCTAGCATGTTCTCCTCTTTGCTGTCTTCCCCATTTCATTGGTTAATTCCTTTTAACTGGTATCACCTCTTTAGGAAGCTTTCAGTACTCTCCTGTTTCCATTATTTAATTGCATTTTTGTGTCATGTGCACAAATAAAGTACTGCTCTTTTCCTTCACAACATTCGTTTTAGTTTGTAATTAATTTGTATGAACTTGGTTTTAATTTATTTTAATACGTGTGTCTTCTACCAGACTGTAACCTCCGTGAAAGAAGGAACCACATCTACTGTTTGCTCCCTATTGTACCCCTAGAAGTAGCACAGTCTCTGTCCCATGATAAGTGATTAAGAGGCCTTTGTGGATTGAATGTATGAAATCCTAATTTCTGGATACTTGTCCTTCATTTCACTTTCTATTTAGAAGCAATTTTTAACCTCAGATTATAGAACTAATTAATTACGTTACAAACATGACCTGACAATATTTTACCTCTGAAATTCTGTATTTATTACATTTAGCAAAACATACTCTTTACATAGATACAAGATGAAGAATGATCTTGACCTTAGTACTATTGACTGTTCCTTGTACATACCCCTCCTTGCCTCTCACTATATCCTACTTGCTTAGCTAAACCACATTCCAGTGAAATCCAATTTTTTGCCTCCACTGTCCTTCACCTGCAGAGCTGACCCAAGGCCTAAGAAAAGCACAACCCGTGATGATTGGTAATATCTTAAATCTATGGTCTCAGCTGTTTTAGTAACTATATGTTTTCTTAACATTTATTTATTTATTTATTTATTTTATTATGATGTTTTAGTAACTATATTGGGGAAAGAAAACCCACTTGGGAGGGGTGAATAGTACTGTTTAAAAAAAAAAAAAGTTTACTTGAATTCACAGGTACAAAAGCTCTGAGAAAGGAGTTAAGTAGCCCAAGCTTCTGGAAGGTGCAAGCATGTTGATTTCTGAGGGTGTATTGATTTGAGTACTGATGCGGATCACCTTTTCTATTAATTTGTCAAAATCTGGCTCTAGCTGGGAAAGCATAGCTGTGATTATTTTAAGGCTCCAGTACACAAATGGCTGTACAGTGAGTCCTGGAGCTCCGGGAGAGGAGAGGTCCACCTCCAGATGTCTCAAATGTTTATTGACTCTACGTTAGGGAAGTTCTTCCCTGAACTTGGCCAGTTGATGAATACCTCATGAGCTTTGGGAGTCTGGCTAAAGTTACACAGAAGGGGAAGGGCAGAAAAAATCCCGGGTGAGGGAATAGGAAAGAAGATGAAGGCGTCAAGAAAACTGGATTTCGGGTTTTAGAGGATGACCAAAATAGACGAAAATTGCAATGTACTTAGAATTCAAAACGAAGTGACTTTCTCAGTGTTTCTTTGTAAAATGTAGCTCGTATTTATATCAAAGTAATACATATTCATAGTTGTTCTTTTAAAAAAAAAAAAACAAGTTTATGAAAAACAGTGGTTTGCCTGCCTGGCTTTTGCCCACCCGGAAGTCAGCCTTTCTGGAGGCTACCACTTTCCACTCTTGGAACTGTTTCTTTTCTGCTCTATTTCTAATTCATATGCTCATGTTGTTTTTTATTTTTCAACCTCAGGCATTTTATTGAACCCAACTCTGAAAGAGAAACAATTAGCCCTTTTACCACGACATTCCCACCTACACATAACTTTGCTTTTTTCTCATTTTTCCGAATATACTCATTCTGCAACTTGGGGTTAAGTCAGTATTGCAATGTTTAGGTTATTGGAACTGTGAGTGGGCATTTGTGTACAGTTAAAATAATATTTTTATTTTTTTGATTCAATTCCCTAATGTTACAATTTTTTAATGTTTTACTTTAAGCTTTTAAGTTTAACTTACACATTTTAATATTCTATCCACAGTCTATTGGTATTCGTAGTTATTTATAAGGGGACTGTCATTGATGTTTGGTCCCTTTTACAGATTTAGTTCAACAATATCCTGTAATGAGCTTTTATTTCCTATTTAATATTTTAAATACTTTATTTTTCCAACTAATAAACCAAACTAAGAACTTAATCCTAATAAATTTAGCAAAGTAAACTTATAAATATGGTGATTCCCCAGTTATCCTAAACATTCCAACATGGCTGACACATTTTCTAAAATTTTCTTATACTTTCCATCTAAAAACCTTAAGACCCAATCAAATTCCAGAATATTGGGATTCATCTGTTGGATTCACTTATCTTGGAATGTCAAATTTCTAAATACCAAATTAAACCAAAGGTTTTGACATATTTGTTATGGACTAAATTTAATATTTTATACTTTACCCTAAGCTTCCCTGAGTCAAAGACTATAACATGAAGGAAAGAGTCACTTCTTTCCCATCTCAGTGGATTATGCTGACCAAGGTCAAAGCCTAAAGTTGCTGTTTTTTTGAGATAAGCCCTTAAAAGAAGAGTTGATCTTCTGGTCCATGTGCCTAGGATTCCAGTAACTATTTACTTAATTTTTAAGTTTAATTTGAGTCTGAATCCTTATTTTTCTATGCCCCCACAATCAAGTGGTTTAATCACTTCATTGGATCATTCTACTAGATAATTCTTAATTAAATTAAAAGAATTAAATTCTAATTAAAAATTAAAAGAATTCATTTTAATATTCTTCAAGTTTGCTAAGGTCACAATATCTACAGATGTTTAGATGACAATTTTATTTAGTTATTTATTTTTCTTCTTTTAACTTTTACTAGTAAAGGATAGTTGACATATAATGTTATATTAGTTTAAGGTGTGAAACATAATGATTCCATAATCCTATGTATTATGGAATCCTCACCATAGTGTAGTTACTGTTTGTCACCATACAACATTTTTATAATATTATTGACTTATATTCCTATGCTGTACTTTTCATCTCCATGACTTATTTCCTAAATGGAAGTTTATACCTCTTAATCCCCTTCACCTATTTCACCCAGTTTAGTTTTATTTTATATACTTCTCATGTTTTTATGTCATTCTAAATGACAATCACCATATAAATACTACTCTAGAACAATCTGATGTTCTACTATTTCATTTTCTATCTTGAAAATATTATTTTTCATTGTTTTTGCTTTGGTTTGTTACTCTGCTCCCACTCCAAGCCAGGCTCTTTTTTGTTTTATATATTAACATACCTAAAATCAGAACTCCAAAAAATATGTTTAGAAATACCTTGATCAATTTACTTTGCTTGCATTTCTTCTTTATAGATAATCAGTGTGATATAAATCCATGTCTACCTAAGTCTAAATTTCAATATATATAAAATAAAACATTAGTCACACTTAATTGGTCAACCATTTCTTTCTTAGTAGTATATAAAATGATGGTACATTTTAGAATCTAGGATATCTTAGATTTCATGAAACATACTGTCATTTATTCTAAAACTCTCTGAAAGAAGTGTAAAGTTCCTTTTGGTAATATTGCCAAGCACATCAGGTCATAATCTGGCATTTCTCTGTATTCTAGTCTCATCTCCTTGTTCTCTGAATCTCTTGGCCCAGCTTTTGCCATGGAACTTCCTTCTCTCTCCTCTTTTGAATCTTCTTCTTTTTTGGGTTATACCCTCATGGCAGAGCTCACTCTTGAGGTCTTGAATTTCTGAAAAATATTTTAGTCTCACTTCATTTAATAATAATAGTTCTTATTAGCAGTAGTAGTGATTTTTTTCTGTGCGGGTAGCCTTTTAAAAAAAGTTATTTCTTTTTTTCCAGAACATTCGTCATTTAGTTGCTGCTTAATCTAGATAAGCCCCGATTTTTGTTTCCTATTTTCTACTTTTTATTCTGTTTTTCTGTTTTCAAATAGGTTTTCTCAAACTTATCTTTTAAACCTTCTGTTGAATTTTTGATTTCTGCTACTTTATGCTTCATTTCCAAGGGCTCTCTCTTGCATTCTAAATGTTCCTTCAAAAAATTGTATTACTTCCTGGTCCTCTTCTTTATTTTATAATGTTAACTTTATTTTATTATAGAGGTTTCTTCTGCTACCTGTATCATTCCTGTTTTATCATGTTCCTGTTGGTTTGTTTTGCTCTTTCACATTAAGTGCTTTTTTCAAGGTCAGGATCCTGGGCTGGCCACTTTGCCCAGAGAGGAATCCTCCAACCCTTGTCTGGGAGCTACAAGCCCATTGCCAGTGATCAGTGAGCTAAATGGGGGGAAGGAAGCAGAGGAATGGGCTCAGTTAATCCCATATTTTATCATGGTGTTATACCTCCCCCCAACCCTATCTCTGGGTCTCAGGCTGGAGGTTCTCAGAGAAAAAGCTTCTGCCTTTAGCCTGGATTGTGGGGAAGATATGGCCTGAGTTAACAAGTAAAGACCTGGTACTTCTGCTGGGGTGTTTCGGCAGGGGAGAAAGGCACAAAATACACTTTAATAAGTGAGGGGAAATTTTAAACACAACTATTACAAGAAGGAAAACAAGATCCAGTCATGTGAACCTTCTTTCCTACCCTTTTTTATTCATTTGGCAAATATTAAGTATTTACTTTGTTCTTGTAAAAGACTGCCCAAATACAGCGATCATCCTGAAGCCAGTCACAATTCCTATTTTAAGAGCTTAGAGATAAGACTGGAGAACTTTCCAGAAATCTTTATGTAATTAATTAACTAAGTACATTTACATTAAGCACTATGGAGCAAAAGACAATGCTGTTTCAGAGTATTTAAGTGGAGGAATACCGTGTTCTGATGCTTGAGTGTGTGTATAGGACGAAGAGTTAACTAGATAGGGTTGGGAGACTAGAGACGGCATGGGGGCAAAGGGAATTCAAGATGTTTAAAGGACCTGTGGTCTAGAAATTGGAAGAGATTGGGCTTCCCTAGGAATGGAAATGAACTGAGAAACAAACTGAGGGTTTGGAGGGGAGAGGGGTGCGGGGTTGCTTGAGCCAGGTGGTGGGTATTAAGGAGGGCACGTATTGCATGGAGCACTGGGTGTGGTGCATAAACTATGAATCTTGGAACACTGAAAAAAACCTTAAATTTAAAAAAAAAAAAAGGAATGGAAATGAAGCTGATGTGGCTGGAATACAGTGAACCTGCCAGAGAGAAGCTATAGGGGAAGGAGAGAGGGTGGTGGGGCACTGTAGGCAGATTCCCCAAAGTTGGGCTAAAAATTCAGGGAGGAACTTGATCCAGTCTGTTTTTTAAAAGGTCACTGCCCTTGCTGATGAAGAATTTATTGAAGGGAGAACATTTAACTGCCGTGTGGGTGTAAAATTATATAATCTTACCAATAAATGATGTGGCAAAATAAATACAGAACCTATAAAAATTCACAGTCTGTTAATACAACTTCTACAATTTTGTCTAAAAAGTTAAAAAAAAAAAAAAAAAGACATAGAGGGGATGCCTGGGTGGCTCAGTGGGTTAAGCCGCTGCTTTCAGCTGGGGTCATGCTCTCAGGGTCCTGGGATCAAGCCTCCCCCCACCCCCCCACCTACCCCCCCAATCAGGCTCCCTACTCAGCAGGGAGTCTGCTTCCCTCTCTCTCTCTGCCTGTCTCTCTGCCTACTTTTGATCTCTGTCAAATAAATAAAATCTTTAAAAAAAATAAAGACATAGAGGTATATACACATACATACATATTCACAGTTGTTTATAAAAATGAAATATTAGTAACAGTTCAAAAATGAAATAACTATAGCAACAATAACTACATGTATTGACTGTTCTGTGTTTATAGCTATTTTTGTATATTAACTTTTAAACTTCATTATAATTTTTGGAGATAGGTAATATTAATATTCCAATTTACAGAGAAAGCACTGAAAGGTTAAGTATCTTTTCAAGGTCACAGATGTGGTGGGTGGGAGACCTGGGGTTCCCGCCAAGGCCGGGCTTTTTACCAGGACATGAAATTACCAAGTGGCAACCAGCTAAGCAGTGAGCAGACCAGATGATGGAATATTCCACAGTAAATATTATAGAATGGAGTCCTCAAAGACTATTTCGTGACTTAGGTAAAATGTTTGTAACACAGTATTTAGTGAAAGAAAGCAAGACACAAAATTGACTATGAATGCTTTATGATTATGTACGATAAAAGGTATACACAAATGTGACCGGATTGTTAATCTGTATCAGACTGGAATTCTTTTGAACCTTCCTCTCCTTCCGGGATCATAGACTTCTGTCATTCTCACTCCGAGAGGGCCTTTTTCCAAGCCCTTTTCACATGGTATGCATAGATCACCCACATCAGAAACAGCTCTAAAGACTGTAAATCTCAAAGACGGAAGTTGCAAGCTAATGAGGTGCTGCATAAAAATATTCACAGGCTTGCTTGAGGAGCAGGTTTTTCTACTCCCTGAAAGACTTTGAGCTGCGAAGAGGAAGAAGCAGTCAGAAAGCAGCAGCAGATGGGAGGAAGGAACTGAAAGACCTCCATCCCCAGGGAGGAAAATAGAGCCTTCCTTTGCAAGTACCAGGCAAGTGTAGACACTGACTTCAAGCCAAAGAGTCCTCTAGTTGCTAATTCAGGAATCTCACGACTATCGGCTTGGTACCTCGGAGCATCTTTCCTCATCCAGCTGCTACCTGCAGACCGTCCCCTGACTGATGGAAAATCTGGGAACTTCTAGGGGATTTAGATGCCCAGCAAGGCGAAGGCTGGAATAGGCTTTGAGCTGGGACAACAGCTAACAAACAGCTCCTAATACAGAGGCATAGAAACAAAGAAGAGGAAATACAGCAAAATATCAGCCAGGCTCATATGTCAATGGTAATGCTATTTTCTTTAAGCTTAATTGTATTCTCATGATATCCTCTAATGTGTAATATTTATAACCAGAGAAAATTTTAAAAGAAAGGAAAAAAAAAAAAACCTGGAATCTTCCTCAGGTTACGTACCTGTTCCGTGGCAACTTCATCTCCATACTGGGTTTGACCAAGACTTCACCTGTAGCCATGCTAAGGTTTCTCTTGCAAAGTCTGTCTGTTTTCCATTCAACTTATAAAGCAAATCAAAGGCCCAGAGCACTTCCCTGTAAGGCATTGGGAAGAGGCTGGCTGAAGACAAAGCATAAACTGACACCCCCACAACTTCCCCACCCACACACTCCTGGGGTGACCTTCTTCCAGGAATCTCCCAACTATCATAGTGTTATTGTCTTGCTAGAGGGAGGAAAACAAACTTGACAATGGCAAGACCTCTGGTATCTAGGGTCTCTCTTTGGTGCTCTTTAGCATATGAAAGTTCTCTTAAAGCCTCCCTTTTACTTACTACCCCAACCCCTTAGTATGTAATCAACGCACCCTCACAGCCTTGGGGCAGCAGCTCTTTCTGACCTGGGGTCCTATCCCCATGCTAGAGTAGAATCATGTTTTTGCACCAGAGACAGTCAAGAATTGGTCCTTGGCTCCAAGACCTCACTTACATTCTAAAACTTCATCACAGGCAGTAATAATTTTGCTTGGACACCCGAAGACATAGTCTAGAATGAGAGGAGCAATCTAAGGGGATCCTAAGCAATGAACTTGGAATTTTTTTTGGCTGTGTTGTACGTTGTATTGCCGGCCTGAATCTGGTCTATAATCTCTTCTCAGTACCTCCATCTAGAGTATTTATACTAGTCACACTTCTTCGTGTGACTAGTTAATGCCTGCCTCCTTTGTCCTTCTGTAGATTTGAAACTCTGTAAAAACAGAAATTCTGTTATTTTCTTACCACTGAATATTCAACCCCTGAGACTACATGTGGTGCATGGTTGTCTCCCATGAACACTGGCTGACTGAGTAAAAACCCAGACCTTATTTATCTATAGGGAAAGCGAGGTTCCCCCCACCTAGGCTATATTGCAGAGGTAAGCAAAAGTAAATATAACTCGTGGAAATTCTGACCTGTAATCAGGTTCCCCGCAGAGGCCTGCACGGCAGGGCTCTAGTCCATCCCCCATGTCATAGACAAAAGTCTGCTTCCTGGAGGATGTGGCCCCTCACCTGAGTTTTTAAGGGTGAAGAAGAATTAGCCAATTAAAACAGTGGATTAGAGGGTGTTAAAGTCCTGTGGTTGGGGAATGTGAGATTTGGGGGCGAAGTTTTTGATATGACCATGAGGTGGCAGTAGTGAGTACAACTTTATGGGCAACACTGACCGGTTCACATTCAGGGCAGAATCCTTCAGAAGCCTGTCAGAAGGCTTTGGCCCTGAGGTTGCTAGTCTGAAGGGCAGAAGGAGGGCCAGGAAACTTGGTGTGGGGGAAGGGCGGAGAGGGCCGGCACAGCGTTGGCCAGGGGACTTCCCACCTGGGACCAGGCATCCGCCTCCCAGAGCTCCAAAGGGCAGCAGCGACTTGGGGACTTTATGGCCCAGGGTTTACTTCTTTATTGCCAGCAGAAGTGAGGTGAGGTTTGGGGGTATGCAAAGCAGGCAGGCTGTAAATGGCTAAAAATCTGCTTTTTGTCTATTTTTAAAATAAATGGATGTATAAAAATTGGAATTTGGCATCACACAGCTTATGAGCTAACAGATCTCAGTCGGTTGGGAAAAAGTAAACAACCTAGGCATCAGGACCCAGAGGCCGGCTCTGGCTCATTTAGAGAGCAGGCTCTGCGGGCTGCCTGGTGGATGTGAGCAGTTGGGAGGTCTTGTAGAGCCGGGCTGGTGGACCCAGCAGAGCAGGGCAAGAAGTAGGCACAGAGGAGGCCTGTGTGTCCTTCTCAAAGAGTTGAACTCTCGACTAAACACAGTTTGGGGTGGGGGTGGGAGGTTATTGAAAGAACTTAATACTCCCAAGCCATCTGTACTGTGTAAAGATCTCTTCATGTGAATAAAATAGGTACCTTGACTTGAAAATACTGCCCCAGAGCCTTGCTACTCCAAATGTGGTGTTTGGACCAGCAGAATGGCTTCTGCCTGAGAGCTCCTGGTAAATGCACAAGGTTGCGTCCTACTCCAGCCCTGTGTTTTGTTTTTTATTTTGTTTTTTATTCCAATATAATTAACACATGGTGTAATATTAATTGCAGGTGTACAATATAGTGATTCAGCAACTCTATACATTACTCAGCGCTCATCAGGGTACGTGTACTCTCAGCCCTTCACCTGTCTCACCCCCCCCACCTCACCTCTAGTAACCATCTCTTGTTCTCTGTAGTCAAAAGTTTGTTTCCTCATTTGTACCTTTTATTTCCCCTTTGTTTACTAAATACCACCTATGAGGGCAGTCAGGTGCTGTCTGTCTTTCTTTGACTGACTGATTTCACTTAGCGTGATACCCTCCAGCTCCAACCACGTTGGTGCAGATGGCAAGATTTATTCCTTATTCATGTCCAGCCTTGTGTTTTCAACGAGATACCAGTGGATTACACTTCGAGCATCATTGGTCTAAAGTAAATGGCCGTGGATTTACCTTTACACTTTAAGTGCAGAATTATTCCGAAGTGGTTCACTCTCATTAATGTTTAGTTCCTTCCGAGTTGCATATGTACAATATTTAAAGGGCATGTCTTGCAATAAAAAACAGCAGTATCCCACCCAATCCTCCATTCTGGCTGCCCAAAGGCAATCACTTTCCACTTTTAGGGGGTAATTATTTCATATTATGAACATCATGTTTATACTTCTACATTTTCGTATTAGGCTTTATCTACCAATTTTTCAATATAAAAGGTGAGTATTTAGTATTCTTTCACCTCTGCCTTTCATCCTGCATAATAAAAATTCTCCCTTATCCTCCCTAATTAGAGTCATAATTTTTACTTAAATCAACATTCAGCATTTATCTTGATATGGCTATGAAAATCCTATTTACAATTGAGTTTAGCATGGTATCGTTCTCTTGCTTTTTTGTCATTTTCTTGGAGCCCCCCCCCCCGCCTCAAATGATTATCCATGCATCCACTGCCTTTGTCCTAAGAATAAAATTTCTCAAACAAATGAGATATTTTCTATCTGTTCTGGTTTGGAGTTACTTGAAAAGCTCTAAACCAGCCCAGTGGCTCTCAGAGCCCACTACCCAGCCATTAGCCTTAAAATCCTCTCAAAACCATCTTGGGAACACCCTCCATTTGTCTATTGAGGCTGGGTTCTTTTTCCCCTGAGTCCCACATTTCTCTTATATTTGTTTACTCCATCATTTTGGTGGCCCCTGTCATCCTAGGAATGCTCAGAAATGACATGTTTGAAATTTCACATCTTTATTCTACCTTAATTAGTATTTGGGGCTCCTACACCCCTCTGCCCAGAAGCTTTCAGAGTCTTCATTCTATCCTCACTCAAGTTCTCACAATTACAGTCCTGTACTCTGCTAGGGATCTCGCTCAATCTATAAAATTGGAGACTCAGCGGGCCCCTGTGTTCGTTTCATAAGCACTACAAAGTGTGGGGCTTAAACAACAGAAATTTGTTATTTTACAACTTTGGGGGCTGGAAGCCTGAGATCAGGATGTTGGCAGGGTTGGTTCCTTCTGAAGGCTGGGAGGGAGAATCTCTCATCACTCTCTGTTAGCTTCTGGAAGTTTTTTGGCAGTCTTTGGCACTCCTCGGCTTGTAGGTGATTCACCCAAATTTCTCCCTTTGTCTTAAAATGGACTTCTTGCTGTGTGCATCTGTATCTGTGTCCAAATTTCCCTTTTTTGTAAAGACACCAGTCATAATGGATTAAGGCCACCCCAGTGATGTCATCTTAATGTGATCATATCTTCCAAGACTGTATTTCTAAATAAAGTCGCATTCCGAGGCTTAGGACTTCCACATCTTTTGGAAGGACACAATTCAATCCATAACAGCTCCTTTGAACTAGAAATTGAATTCTTTGAGTTCTAGGAAACTTTCTTGAATATTTTATTTGAAAATTTTTTACCTGTCTTTTGTTCTCTCTATAATATTTGTTATTTGGATCATGGAACTTGTGAAATGATCTTCTAATTCTATTAACTTCCCCATTTCCTGTGTCTTAATTTTAACATCTGTATCTTCCAACATTTTTATTTATGTTTTTCTATCAGCTACAAACTCACAATACCCCATCAATCCACACATTGTCTACTTCCATGTGTATAATTGCCAGGAGTTCTTTTTGACTAATAATTTTGAATTTCTGAGTAATAATTTTTAATATCATTCTGCTTTTGTTTCAAGATGGCACTGTATTTCCTTTTCTCTTGACAATATTAAAGATCTGATTTGAAGTTTCCTTTATCCACTCTTGTTTGCTTCCTCACTTTCTTTTCGTTTCTTTCTTTGTCTTGGTATATTCTCTTTTCATTAGTCCTTAAACTGTTTCTCATACATAGGAATAGATACAAAGCTGAATTGATGCACTCTGTGTGTCTCCTGGGCTTGTTAATTGGTACACTTCAGTCTTGGGTGGTTGAGATATTCTGAGCCTTCAATGAGGAAGGGAAGAAAAGATTTAATATTTCACTGAGTTTCTCTGTTTTCTTATCTTACACACCTCAGCTCTATCTGGTGTTTGTTCTCTTGTGGTAGCTGGTACCTAAAGATGTCTTTGCCCTCCCCCACCAAATGAACCATACCACTGGTATTCACATGTTTAGATTGTACACTTGTCTTGATTCTGGATGGGCCTTGTGACTCTCTTCTGACCAACATAATGTGGGAGAAGTGATGCTATGTGACTTCCAACTCTATGTCATAGACTCTTTGTACTTTCCTCTGGATGTCTCAGAATGCTTGCTTGAGAAGAAGCCAACCTCCGGGGATGAATTTCAACTCACCGGAGACTGCCAAGTGGTGATGAGGACAGGCTGGCTCCACGGAGAAGCTATGTGTAAAGAAAGAGCATCTGGTCATTTGCTGGCTGTTCTAGTCATCCAGCAGAAGAGCCAGGCATGGGAGTGAGCCCTCCGTCTTGAACAGCCAATTCATTCAAGTCTTCAGAGACTCCAGCCCAGCCACCATCTGTTCATAACTGTATTAGAGAACTCCAGTGGGAATTGTCCAGCTGGGCCTGGTCAGCCCATAGGTATAATAGTAGATGATGATTCTGTGTTACTTACATTTGGGGAAGTGATTTGTTACAAGCCAATAGACCTCTCCCATTCAGCAGGACCCCTGTGTTATTCCCCTCCAAAGCCTGTGTCTCCAATTTTAAGTTGAGGTGAGACAGAGCTGGTCGGCTAGATCTGCAGAGTAAGGGCGGACAACCTGAGAGTCTAGCGGCCCCTTAAAATGGTACTTGAATTCACCCACTGAACACATCATCCCCACTTTCCAGCCACGCTATGACCCTTACGGCCATCATTTCTGAACCATTTGGTATTCTGTCATTATGTCAGGTTACTTCATGCACAGTTTCTAGCATGGAAGCTTAGAACTCACGTTTCTCAAGTTTTCTAAGCAGCTACCCCATCTCCATCTACTTTCTGGCTTCCAAAATTCTGTTTCAGTTATTCTCATGTTCTTTTTGTCTTTGTGATTTTATGGCCTTTAAGGATTACTTTGTTTTGGTGGAGAATCTCTAATCAAAAGTCCCCAGAAACCACTTTATTAAAGGGTATCACTCAATGCAGAACATTGTAAACAAAATGAAGAGTGACTTCAAACAGATTAACGCTCGTTACTTACCAAGAAGTAACTTTGAAGGCCCACTTTATAATTTGGGACATCACCTTCAACCACTGGGGTTCCCTGAAGGACTAGCCCAGGTAGGTTTTTAAGTCCATACTTAATAAGAGACAATACACTGACAGGCCAAGAAATGCTTAAAAGCACCCTGCCAGGGAGTCTGAATAAATATTATCTGAATCTATAATAAGACTTCAATATGGCTCCTCTTTCCCTCAATGCCTTTCTCTTCCCCTGAACTGTTCTGCTGCATTGTGGTTCTGTAATTCATGTATAATAAAGACATACTCAGAAGTAATTTGTTATAGTAGTTTTATTACAGCTCATTATGGAAGTATTTTTTTTTTCTGTCACAAGTAATAAAAATAACGACTCCCAGCTTCTTTCAAGTCACATTTTTTGAGAACTTAGCTAGGTACTCTTAAATTTTTTTAAAAAAATCATATTTTGCTTATGAAAAGCAATGTGACTGTCCACAAGTGGTTCAAGAGAGCAGGGAAGCTCCGGGAAGTTTTGAAGGACAGAATTAGGTAGCAAATAATTTAAGCAACATCAGTCTGTTAGGATTTCCCTTTAATTTTTATGTCTGAACATACAATTATAGTTTATTCAAGTCCTTAATATGATTTAATAAGAAATCCACAGACAGACCTTTACTTTTAAATGTAGTGTAACAAGGTAATCATGAGGCTTTAATTTCGTGTTAATTATCATAATATGCTTGTAGCACTCATAAAAATCCTCTGGAATCTCCAGGGAATGAAAGTATTACATTCTGCTGCCCCCTGGCAGACATTTTGTTTACAAAATAATGTGAACTGCCCTAAGGAAAATGAAAACAAGATAGAGGCTGCCCGGTCTGTACGCCTCCAGGGGAGATAGAATATTCTTTTCGGTGTTGGTCATCCTATGAGCAAATATTGTCTCTAGTTGAAATTTATTTGAATGAGGATTTTGCTGAAGCAGAACCAGCTCATCTAAATTCTTGGCTTCACTTTCTCTTAAGTGGGAAGAGTTCATATTAAATGAATGCCAAAAGAAGGTAAGTGTCATAATTAAATAATCAAAGAGAAATACTACCATCACGGTTTTAGGCACTTCATTATGAACCAAAACTGTGAGTCATGAGCAAGCTATATATAGGTAGAGTTGAGATATCCAGCCCATATACCTTCTAGAAGAGCAGAGGAATCAAGCTGGGCTGGTGGGAGGCGTGTAGATAACACCACCTGAATCACCTTGCCTATGTTATGTTGCTGTCACAACATATAAGAAATAACATGTGATCTGCAAACTCTCTACAGGAGAGTCTAATCCAAGTGATAAAAGATCTGTAGATGATTTCCAAAGCAGGAGCAAAATAAAAAATGTGAATACTTCATATGTGTTTCCTTTTTTTGCTTTTTTCCTTTTTCTGCCTTTCTTTTTCTTTTTCTGCTTGCTTTTTTTGAGTTGAAGAAGCAATGAGCTACCTTAATGGTGACAAAGGAGTAGAAATCTTCAAAGTCCTTGAGTTGTTTCAACTGACAGATTTGTGGGGAATACTTATCAAGAAGTCAAGCAGGAAATAACCTAGTTTTGCCTGCATCTCAGTGTTGTCAAGATGACTCTGGAGCTGGGAGGTGAGGAAAGATTGAGGGAGACCAGAGAAGGGTCTAATTTGAATATCAGTCAGTTTCTGCTGTTGCCTGCTCTGGTCCCCCAGGATTTTTACTGATTTCCAGATAGGATAGTTTTGTTTTAGGTTTTATTTCAGATGATCAGGTTTTCTTCCAAATCTACGGACTCTAAAACTGGGATTTACCAGGGAATCTTTATTTTAACATCTTCAGGTGATATTTAGGCAGAAATGGATCTTGGTGAAGTAGTTTTTGTTATACTTCCTGTTTTTAACTGTATTGTCTCTTGGAATTTGTTGGTAAAGAATATCCATATGATACCATATTGTAGACGGTGGCAAATTTCCTAGATTCTTCTCATGGCTCCTTGGACAAATACCAGACATGAATCCTATATGAGTATACTCAGTGTAAGAGCTGCCTGTGTTTAAAAAAAAAAAAAGTAATTGGAAGAGCTATGTAGGATTCTTCCTTTAATGAAAGCTTCTGAGAGATTCAGCCTGAGTTTTTATTCCAAGACTAGCATTGCTACTCTTAGCAATCTTTTTGTTTATGAAGTTCAATGTACTGTTCTCAGACTAATGAAAATAGGTTAGAGGGATTAGTACCAAAGTTCTAAAATACTTCTTTTTGTGCGGCTAGCCCTGAGTTAAATGATTTCTGCCTACATACAAATGTAGGCATACCTACCCAAATAAGTTTCTGACTTACATGTATTTCATTGTCTGTGTCATTGCTTGTCTATTTACACTGAATTATGTGATACATTTTTGTTATTTAGGGGTTTTCATTATTTATTATTATGCATTTTATTTTTCTCTATATTTTGGGTTATGTTTCTTGGAGAAGACATTTACTGAGGAAGGAGACTAAACAAACTGATCTCTGGAAACTCATTCCAATTCTCAGATACTATGATTGAATGATAACTTACAATTCTTAGAACTAGAATATTCCTGGAGATTCTATAGATCCTAAATAAGTAATTGGAACCATCTTTGATCGGTTATTTTTTTATTTTGTATGAGTAGATTTTATTCAGTTAAAGTGTTTTTAAGTTTGCTGAAAAATTGCACAGGAAGTTCCCCTATGCCTTCTGTATGCCTTTTCCTTCTATGGTTTCCCCTATTATAAACATCTTACAGTCATGTACATTTGGTATAATTGATAAACTAATATTGATAGGTTATTATCAATTAGGATCCATAGTGTACATTAAGTTTCACTCTTTGTGTTGTATAGTTTATAGTTTTTGAAAAAGGTATAATGCCACACATTTACCATTACAGTCTTGTACTGTGTAGAATAGTTTCACTGCCCTAAAAATCTGTGCTCCACTACCTTCTTCCCTCAGAATCCTTCGTAACCATCAATCCTTTTCCTGATTGTATACTTTTGCCTTTTCTAGAATGTCATGTAGTTGGAATCATACAGTACCAGCCTTTTTGAACTGACGTCTTTTACTTACTTTTACTAAGACTACTTAGTCTTACTTAGTATTTCAGGTTGTTTCTTCTTCTTTTATCTTGTCTTCCTATCCCTGAATAATATTGCATTGTATGGAGTGCCCCAGTTAATCTATTCACTTTTTAAATGGTATCCTGGTTACTTGCATTTTTGGGGCAATTATGAGTAAAGCTGTTATAAACATTACTATGCAGGATTTTGTGTCTCATAAACGTTGACCTCATTTGGGTAAATACCTAGGAGCATGGTTGCTGGATTGTATGGTAAGCCTATGTTTAGCTTTGTAGGAAACTGCCCAATTGTCTTTCAAAGTGGCTGTACCATTTTGCACTCCTACCAGCAATAAATGAGAGCTCCTGTTGCTTCACATTCTCACTAGCATTTGGTGTTAGTCTTTTGCATTTCAGCCATTCTTATAAGTATGTAGAACAGTATTCAATAAGCTGTTTTAATTTGTATTTTTTGATGACAAATACTATGGAGCATTTTTCATATGCTTATTTGCCACCTGTATAAATTCTTTGGTGAAGATTGTGTTCAGACCTTTTGATGCCTTTTTTTTTTTTAATTTTTTTTTTTTATTATTTCTTACAGTTGCATATTTTTTTTTAATTTTTTATTTTTTATAAACATATATTTTTTATATACATATATTTTTATCCCCAGGTCTGTGAATCACCAGGTTTACACACTTCACAGCACTCACCAAATCACATACCCTCCCCAATGTCCATAATCCCACCCCCTTCTCCCCAACCCCCTCCCCCCGGCAACCCTCAGTTTGTTTTGTGAGATTAAGAGTCATCAGGTAGTTTGTTTTCTTATTATTGAGTTTTAAAAGTTCTTTATATATTTCGGACATGCTCTTTGATCAGATATTTGTTTTACAAATATTTTCTCCCAGCTTATGGCTTGTCTTTTCATTCTGTTAACAGTGTCTTTCACAGAGCAGATGTTTTAAATTTTAATGAAGTTCAACTTATCAATTATTTATCTTATGGATTGAGTCTTAAAAACACGTCCATGCCCAAGGTCATCTAACTTTTCTTCTGTGTCCTATATTATCATCTAGAAATTTCATAGTTTTGCATTTACATTTATATCTATGACATACACTGAGTTAATTTTTGTGTTGGGTATAAAGTCCCTGTTTAAATTAAAAAAAATGTGTTTTGCATGTGGATGTCCAGTTATTCCAGTATCAGTTTTTGAAAAGACTATCCTCCATTGAATTGCCAGTGAGAGACTATTCCTCCATTGAATTGCCTTTTGCTCTCTTGTTGAAAATCAGCCAACTATATTTGTGTGGACCTATTTCTGGGCTCTCTTTTTCCATTGATCTATTTGTCTACTCTTTTGCTAATACTACACTGTTTCTCTTAAAAAGATTTTTAAATTTATTTTAGAGAGAGAATGTATGGCAGGGATGGGGAGGGACAGAGGGAAAGAGAGAATCTCAAGTAGAATCTCCCCTGAGCAAGGAGCCCAACACCTCTCAACCCAGGGCCCTGAGATCATGACCTGAGCTGAAATCAAGAGTCAGATGCTTAATGCATGAGCCACCCAGGTCCCCCAGTACTACTCTGTCTTGATTATTGTAAGAAGTCTTGAAGCTGTCCGTTCTCTGTGTTCCACTTTAGAATTCTGTTGGCTCTTCTGTGTCTTTTTCCTGTCCATATAAGTTTTAGAATCATTTGATTGACATCCACAAAATAACTTGCTGGAATTTTCATTGGGATTACATTGGATCTATAGATCAAGTTGGGGAAAACTGGCATCTTAACAATATTGAGTATTCTCACATAGAAAGATGAAATATCTCTCCATTTATATCTTGATTTTCTTTCATCAGTGTTTTAGAGTTTTTGTTGTTGTTTTTAAGAGAGAATGCAAGGTGGGAGAAGGTGAGGGAGAGAGAGAAAATCTTAAGCAGGCTCCAGGCTCAGCGTGGAGGCTGACAGGGGGGCACCCCTGTCCCTAGAGTTTTCTTATTCAAATTATCTTAGATTTATACTTAAGTGTTTTATTTTTGTGTGTTTATGTAAATGACAGGGTGTTTGTAGTTCAAATTCCATTTTTTTGTCTTTGATTTTGAGGAAAACAATTGGTTTTTGTATATTATCTATCTTGTAACCTTGCTATAACCTTGTATTATTTCCAGGATTTTATGTTGTTGTTGTTAATTCTTGGGGTTTTCTACAAAGACCATCATGTCATCTATGAACAAAACATTATTTCTTTTCTTGTTGTATGTCATTATCTAGGAATCCCATATGATGTTGAATAAGAATTGCTAGAGGGAACATCTTTTTTTTTTTTTTTTTAAGATTTTTCATTTAGTTATTTGACAGAGAGAGAGTGAGCTCACAAGTAGGCAGAGACACAGGCAGAAGGGGAGGGGGAAGCAGGCTCCCTGCTGAGCAGAGAGCCGGATGCAGGGCCCAATTCCAGGACCCTGAGATCATGACCTGAGCTGAAGGCAGAGGCTTTAACCCACTGAGCCACCCAGGCGCCCCAAGAGGGAACATCTTTACCTACTTCACAATCAAGAGGAGAAGTGTCTGATTTCTCATTATTAAGTCTGATGTCATCTGCAGGTTTTTTGTAGATGTTCTTTATCAAGTTGAGAAAGTTCCTTTCTATTCTTACTCTGCTGAGTTTTTATTATGAGTGGGTGTTGGATTTTTCCAAATGCTTAAGAAAAATCTATTGATATGATCATATGAGTTTTTTTCTTTAGTCTCTTGATTACATGAATAATTGATTTTTTTTTTCTGAATGTTGAACAAGCCTTGCATGCTAGAATAAATTGGTTGGTTATGTTGTATGCTTCTTTTTATACATTATTGGGTTCAATTTGCTAATAATTTGTTGAGAATTTTGGAATCTATGTTTAAGAGAGATACTGGTCTCTAGGTTTCCTTTCTTGTAATGTCTTTGATTGATTTTGGTGTTAAGCTAATGATGGTTTCATAGAATGGATTTCCAAGTATTTCCTCTTCTGTTTTCTGGTAGAAATTTTGGAGTATTTTTATTACCCTCCCTTAAGTGTTTGACAGAATTCACCAGTGAAACCATCTGGACCTGATGTTTTCTGTTTTAGAAGTTTATTACTTATTGGCTTGATTTTTTTTTTTAATCTATATATGTCTGTCAAGGTTATCTGTTTCTCTTATATGAGTTATGATCGATTTTATCTTTCAAGGAGTTGGTGTATTTTACCTAAGTTATCAAAATTTTGGACATAGAGTTGTTTATAATATTCTTTTCTCATTCTTTAATGTCTGTGAGCTCAGTAATGATACCTCCTCTTTCATTTCTGATATTAGTAATTTGTTATTTCTTTCTCTCCTCTTGGTTAACTTGGCCAGAAGTTTGTCAATTTTGTTGATCCATTCAAAGAACCAGCTTTTTGGGTTCACTGATTTTTCTCTATTGATTTTCCATTTTGGATTTTATTTCTCCTGTAATATTTATTATGTCTTTTTCTTTTCTTTTTTTTTTTTTTTTTTTTTTGATGCTTGTTTTGAATTTAATTTACTCTTCTTTTCCTGGTTCCCTAAAGCTAATTTATTATTGATTTTAGATCTTTCTTCTTTAGTAATACATGCATCTAATGCTATAAATCTCCCTCTAAGCAATGCTTTTCCTGCATTCCACAGTGAGCTGTATTTGCATTTTCATTTATTTGAAATTTTAAAAAATTTTCTTGAGATTTTTTTTTTTGACCTATGTACTGTTTTGAAAGGTGTTGTTTAGTATCCAGATTTTGGATTTCCAGCTTTTTTTTTTTTTTTTCCTGTTATAGAGTTCTAGTTTATGGAGTCTATGTAAATGTCTATCTCTGGACAATGGTGATAGCGACAAGCAACAAGGATATAATTGCCACCTTGCCTGTACAACCTCTTCATCTGACCCATCTGCCTGTTAAATTGAGACTCTGTAGTACAACCTTGACATTTCCCTCTGCCAAGGGCTTTCACCACCTGTGCAAATGTAACTGTGTTTATGTAGGTTGGAATGTCCAGCCTAGAGACCTCCAGAAGTCACCCTGCCCAACGATTTTGCTCTGATTCCTTACCATTTTTGTTCCTGCTTGTCTCGGGGGATTGGTGATAGCCAGCAGAAACTCCCGGTGACATATTCCTGCTAGGTTAGGGACATGTAGATAGACCTTCTGATATTCTAAAGGCATATGGGATCCTCCAGGGTATGGAGGAAGCCCCCATATTCACTCTGATCCATTCCTAGTTCTCTAGATGGTTTGGGTGCCCTTCTTCCTGGACCATGAGGAACAAAAGGTGAAAGTCATAGTGGGCTGTCCTGAGCCTTCCCCAACATGGCCTGAGCTCAGCCCAGCATACTTGAGCCTGTCAGGAGTCTCCCCACACCTGCATAGGTACCCTTTAAGGAAGGCATTGTTAACTGAGCCTGCCAGGAGACACAACCAGGAGTTTGTATGGTGTGGCCCAGACCCTGGTTGTGGAGGGCAGTAAGGCTTCCAGCTGACCAAGTGATCCAAAGAACCCATTGGAGCTTCATGTGGCTGACTATGGGCAAGGGCCTGACTTCCATGTGTGGGATCTCTGTTGATGAGTCAAAAATAGCCCCCCATGAGCAGGGACTGTGAATGCACCAAAATGTGCTTAATTTTGGTGAGTGTTCCATGTGAGCTTGAGAAGAATGCATATTTAGCTTTTGTTTGGATGATGTATTCTATAAATGTCAATTCAAACCACTTGACTGATGGTGTCAGCAAGTCTCTATATGCCTCTTTGTCATTGTATGTAGACACTTAACTTAGATTTTAGCCAATTTTTCATTGTGTCTTTGTAGTAGCTTCTTATGAATTATAACTCTCATTTACCTTTACTCCATGTGGTTTATTTTGGTGGGAAACATTCCCAGAAGTTGGTTGCAGTTCATGTAAAGCTAGCTCCAGGGGCATGAGGTCTGCATGTCCTATGTGGCCCATGGTCTGGGGCCTTCACATCTGGTTTAATGCTCTATTGTTCCTTCCTTAAATACTTAATAATTTTATCTTTGAACTTATGATTTGTGAGTGAAATCCAGCAGAACAATGAAGCACATTCATGAGTAGGGGAGGCAGACACAGTATCCATATCTACCTTTCCTTGCCACTTCATCGCATAGAGCCTTCAGGATACCCTACAAACACAGCACTTTGATGGAACCACCATGTGTAGTGTTTTAGCCAGACAGAAACAGAATACAAGTTAAACATGTTACATTGAGTAGGCAGGGACACTAAGAGGCCAGGGAGCCCATAATTTCCCTTAGAACAGGAACTTACTTCAAATAAAGGCAGTGGCATTTTAAAAACAAATAATCAAGGAACCCTATCATAACCTTTATCCCTTGCATGAGCCAACCACTGAAAAAGCAAATGATAACGCAGAGGGAAAGGCAAGCCATATGGCAACCCATTGTTCCTTTTCCTTTCAGTCCTTCCTTAACTCTTCAGTAAGCTGAAGATAGAGAATGTTGGTAGAATATATATATATATATATATATATATATATATATATATATGCAAAATAAAAACAGTTAAGTTAGTCTTGTATATAACCCTGGTGTTTTGATAAAAGTAAAATACATACACGTGCATGAGCTATAAATATGAATTGAGCAATTTAAGTGACTTCACATGTGAGTTAAGTATCCTTATGTTCGCATTTAAAATTGCTATTGAACAATATAAGGACAAACGGTTAAATTTGTGTTGATACTTAAAATTTTTAATTGTTCTTTAGTGTAACAATAGCAAAGCAATAAAGAGCACCATGGCAAATTAAAAGAAACACCTTGAAAGAACCGAAAAGGTTTTGTATCATAGTACCTTTAATCACATGCTTTTCTTCTTTTTATAGAAGGGCCCCACATTTTTATTTTGCACAGGGCCCTGCAAATTATGTAACCAGCTCTGAACTCTTGAAGAAACAATATTAATTAAATACAACAAAGAAGTTAGTTGTACTGAAATGGTGATTGCATTCAAACATTTGCTGAAAGTTAAAACTTACCTTGGCAGCAGAGAAACTGCATAAGATTTTACAAAGACAGTGATAGATTTTTTTTGACAATTCACAAACAAAAACTGGGGCACCTGGGTGACTCAGTGGGTTAAAGCTGCTGCCTTCAGCTCAGGTCATGACTCCTAGAGTTCTGGGATCGAGCCCCAAATCTGGTTTTTTGCTCGGCCGGGAGCCTGCTTCCTTCTGTCTCTCTGCCTACTTGTGATCTCTGTCAAATAAATAAATAAAATCTTTTAAAAAAAAAAACACTTTTGTACCTAAGGAGAAATATAAAATTTTAATGATAAATCAGTAAAGTGCTTGTAAAGATGACAGGTCAGGAAATAATTTTATATTTAACAAGATTTTCCAAATCATTATGTAAAGCATCCTAATAGACAAACTGGCAACAATTATCAGCAGGCAATTTATAAAAGAAGAAATACAAAATATGAATCACCATAGGAAAAACATACCTTTAAAAATAAATTTAAATGAGTTTTTGTTTGTTTTAAATACCAAGTTGACATTGGCTGATGTGCAATGAAATAATCATACACATTCACTGCTTCTGGACAAATCCAACTCACTAAAGACTCATTGGAGGACCGTTTGGCAACGTGTGTTAGGAGCCTTCAAAGAAATCATTATGCTTTGATCCATATTTAATTTCTAGGAATTCTAGTTAAGCAAATTAAGAGAGATTTATTGAAAGGTTTTTGTGGCAGGGGTGCTTATTACTTTTCAATATATTTTTTAAAGCTTTTATTTATTTACTTGAGAGAGAGTGAGATGGAGAGCATGAGAGGAGAGGGTCCAAGGGAGAAACAGATTCCCCGCTGAGCAGGGAGCCCAATGCAGGATGATGCGGGATTCTATCCCAGGACTCCAAGATCATGACATGAGCCAAAGACAATCACTTAACCAACTGAGCCACCCAGGCGCTCTTATTTTTCAATATTACAAGTAAGGTATGGTGGTAGTTTTAAAATAGATCTATACATTTTTCACCTGCTCCCTCCAAAAGGTGAAGCCCAAATCATCTCCCCTCGATTGAGGGCAGGGCTTACTGCCTTGGTTCTAAGTAGATTACGGTAGAAGTGATGTTGTGTGACTAGGTTATAAAGGCATCATGGGTTCATCCTTGCTTGCTGTCTTGGTTTATTTGCTCTGGGGGAAGACACTCAAGCAACCTTCTGGAAAGGCCCAATCAGCAAAGAATTGGAGTGTCCTGCTGGGAGTCTGTGGGTAAGCTGTCTTATAAGTGACTCCTCCAGCTCAGCAGGTTCTCCAGCAGATTTGATGCATCTCAAAATATCAGTAGTGGGTAGGAATGCTGTACGGAATCTTTGACAGGATCTTATAGGGAATCACAGAGATCATGATATGGGAACAAAGTATTGCCATTTCATGTCATTTGAGCTGCCAATCAAACTGGTGTTGTTTGACCCACCACCCTATAAATTTGTACACTTAAAGCAGCACTCATTATCAAACGTAAGGAGTAGATACTAGATGAGGCTCAAGTTGTTCCTGAAAGCGCAAGGTGCATAAGGAGGTGGTGCAGATGCCCATGGACTCTATGATACTGTCTTCTTCCTCAGCTTTTTCTTGTAGGGAGTTCTCTATGATCAGTTGACTATGAAAGAAAGAACTAGAGCCTGACTTTACAGACATGTTCTGCAAAACACACAGGCACCACCAGGACAAGCTGCAGCATGAGAGAAATTCAAATTGTTCATTCTTCCTAAAAGGAGAGGTGGTCGGAATTATGGCTATATACGTGTTTCTGGACTGTAGCTAATGTCACAGTCCCAAAGACTGTGGCTAGATGGGAAGTTTATTAGTGACAAGGAGGTTGAGGGAAACAGTATTTAGATAGACCTAGCATGAAGATATTTGTGCCCCATAGTGCTAGCATGGTTCTGTGGATGTTGGTGAGCTTCCTTCTAGCCACTTCTGTCACTTACCATTGAGCTCTGTAAAAAGAGGCCAAGTGGCAGGAAGGAAGGTTATGCATGGGCTCAGCAATGTGAACTTGCACTCCCCAAGGCCAACCGGACTATAGCCATGCTGAGGACTCAAACTGCTTCCCAAAATGCCTCCTCTGCTGGCAATTCTTCTGTCAAAACTACCATGTGTGAACTTACGGGACACTTTATCCATCATCATTGGTATTCACACATCATTGCTTATGACCAAGAAAACCACTTTATAGCAAATGAAATGCAGCCATGACTCCTGCTCATGGAATTCACTGATATTACCATATTCATCATTGCCCGGGAACAACTGACTTGATAGACTGGGGGACTGGTCTTTTAAGGATTTAAGGATGGTACCAGCTAGGGTGCCGTATCTTGTAGAGCTGGGGCAGTATCCTCCAGGATATGCCCATATGCTCAAAATCCTCATCCTGTATTTTGTATTATTTCTCCCATATTTGATATTATTTCTCCCATATTTTGTATTATTTCTCCCATAGCCCCAGTCCAGAAATCTTGGGATGGAACTCTGGGCTCTGCTCAGTAGAGTTTTTAATCCCAAAGGGAAGAATGCTTACCCCAGGGGATATAATTCCATTGAATTGGGAATTGAGATTGCTATCTGACCAATTTGGGCATTTAATGACATTGAATCAACAGACAAAGAGAGGGATTCTTGTACTGGGTGGGGTAAATTTTCAAGGGACAATTGACTGCTGCTACACAATGAAGGTGGAGAGGAAGATGTCTGGAATGTAGAAATTCATAACCCCTGACTTTTTCTCTTCCCCTTTAATTTGAATGCAGCTTACTCTAGTAAAAATTGATGCTTGTGTGTTTGCTTAACTTTTTCTTGACTGTTTTCTAACCATTCATGAAGTATACATTTTGCCGAATATAGGATTAAATTTATTCATTTTACAGTTATTGAATGAATAATGAATAGGAAATTTGGAGTCAGAAATTACTCAGCACAGGGGCATGAATCAGGATTTGTTCCCCTAAAAATCTCGGCTCCTAATTCTCCCTTATAACTAGCAACGTATTTCCAGAGTAATAAGATAAAATGAACCACAAGCAGTCACTCCTTACCACAGTCACTTTAATTCTGTACACATTCTTCCATATTTTTTATCCTTTTTTGTTGCCCTCAATGCTCCTTTCCTTTATCTCTACATTAGCAGTGTGGTTGCTGAACAAATTGCTTCAGGCTTTTAAAGGGAATAGACAAGTCTTCTTTTTGTCATGATTAACTTTTAGGATTTATGAAGGAAGCTGCTCATAAGGTGTGGGCAGAAATCACCAACTACCCATATGTTGCTGGCACTGATAACATGTAAAATCCAAGGCATACGTTTGCGCAATCAAGCTTGCATAACTATTAAGAACACTTCATTTGAAGGTTGGAGGTTTTCTTTTGTGTCCTCTTATTTTTTCTTACCAATTATTTAACCTCTAAAAGGGCTACCACCATCTATCTTTCATTGTCTTGGAAAATATTTTTAAATAATGTCAAGTAGGAAGAATTAAATGGATATGGTGAGCGTGAGTTGGAAATTTTGAATCCAATTCAGTTTTTCAAAAATTCACAATAAAAATCAACTTGGACTAGATGGTAGTTAGGTTATAAAAAATACTATTTTTGTGTGTGGGTGGAAATGTTCACAGGACTTTTATTGGCTTCATTCTGAAATATGAATGGTATTCTGTTGTTGAGACCTAATCATATCTCTTAAAGGTATTTCAAGGAAAATATGTGGCTAAAGTTCTCTAGGTAAAATATTTCTACTTCCATTTTGAAAAGGAGAGACTACTGGAGTTCAGAGAGCTAAAATGGCATGCCCATAAGTCACATATGTGATGGGATGGGGCTGAGAATCCAGATTCTTTCCACCCATGCCCATGCTTTAAACACTCAGGAAGGGAAGGGGGTGCAAAATGCTTTTTAAAATAGCTTGTCTTTGTTTACTAGGCTCTCACAGCCTGAGTGATTACTGGCACATCTGCCACTTGAGAAGGCATAGAACAGATTGTGGATATAAGAGTAGGGGTAGATGGTAGGGAAGCTCACTGAGAAATGGTTGGAGCCCAAAGAAGGGGAGCTATCCATTCTAATGCCTGAGTAATTCTAGGGACACATTTTTATTCTCACGGGAGAAACCAAGGCAGTGGTCGCTGAACCAATCTCTGAAACATGTAAGCCAATTTCACTTCTTTACTTGTACCTGAATTTACGACTGGTGTGGTTTTGTTGTGAAAGGCTGGTTTCTTTAGAATCTATGACACTGTTGCCTAGTTCTTAAAAAAGCAAGCATTTAAGTGAGAGATCTTCAGGTAGACCAGTTATATTCTACAGACAGAGATCAGTAAGATAGGGAAAGACCTGACGCTAGGAGAGTGGAAATTACCTTAACTAATGTTGCAGATTAATTTTAAATAGAAAATATTGATTAGTCTGTCTTATGAGAAATTTAGGAACCCCTAAATTTTGCAGTGTAACATCTAACCAAATCACATTTTGAAACAAATTATTGAATTGGGAAGCAAAATTGAAATACCAGTTTCATTTGCACCTCTTTGAGAACAGTTGTGTAGCACAGAGAAGGACACTATGAAGTAACTCAGAAATTGAGACTCAGGAGTCAAAGTGTTAATGGTTTGAATGTAGTCTCCATCAGTTGACACCTACATGACCCTAGGCAAGTTGTCCACCACTCTAAACTTCATTTTTGTTATCTGTAAGATGGGAATGATAATTGCAACTGCCTCTAAAAGTAGAGGTAAAGTCAGCCCACATTATATTTAAGCTTTTATTCTGCTATATTTACATTGTGTGGCTAATGGAACATACTATTGGCAAGAATTAGGAATATATTTTTTCTCTTTGTTACCACAAAATCAAGATCAGAAACCATGAATGTATATGTCATAGGCAGTGGGAATGGAGTAGTCACATGGTTGGCTTGATTCGTGTTTGGGAGTTGGTATTTGCATTCAAACAAGCAGAAAGGGACTGAGAGGGATGGTGACGAACTAACTAATAATGTGCCTAGTAGACTGGGAAGAATGTGGAAGGAAGTAGAGGATTAAAAAGGGTGAAATACAGGAGAAGTCTGAGAAGTTCAAAGGCTGAATCCAACGCTAAGTGGAGATTGAAAGTATGGTAGGTGAGAGCTGGGAGGACAGAAATTATGCTGACCAGGTTGAGAACTGGTACATAGACTTTCTGTGGTGGAGCAGTTATGGTTAATGACAAAGCCCGAGGTGCAGTCATGTTGAACAGAAGGGGAGAAGGGGCCAACACAATTGATCGTGAAGCTCAAGGAATCGTGAAGATGATTGGTTTACATGTTCATAGAAGTACCCAGAAAGACAATAAGGAGGTGGTTTGAAAACTGAGCAAGAAGGGGGGTAAATTATATTAGAGGAAGGATGAAGGCTTCAATAGCCAGGAAATTCAGATCTTCACAGAGAAGTGTTTCTTTCAGGAAGTTCATCCAACATTTAGTAGCTAAAAGACAAGCTAGCAGCCCTTATTCTTGAGGCATGTGGGATTTCTGAGAGTCTGAACTTGAGATTGAAGGACAGCAGTACTTGGAGGGGAAAACCAAGTTTAAGAAAAGACTAGGAGGGGAAGAGGCTGGAGAGTGATGATTCTCACCTGCCTACATCAGAATCATCCCCAGGGCTTTTAAAAATCACCCACGTCTGAGCACTTCCAAACCAACTGTGTCTAATTCTCTCAGATGGGTTTTGTCAACTCTATTTTATAGAAATTCAAAATTACTTAATGGGTTGTTTAGGTGAGAAGTTGCTTAGATCAAGAAGGAATCAGCTGGAGGGAAGGATAGAGAAGACAAGACTGAGCATGGTAAAAGAGGTGACCTCAAGGGGCAGGCCTTTCAGGCTGTAATGGGAAGAGATCTCAGTGCAGCTTTCTAGAACCTTCCATCGCTCTCAGAGCCAACATTGTGTGGTGAAGGTGAGGAAGACAACACCTGCTGTGAGGAAAGGTTAAAGTTGTAAACTGGTTTTTTTTTCTTTTATCTCCCTCCTGCTCTCTTTCTTTCCTTGTCTTTCCTGGTCTCTCTCTCTTGAATCCAGAAGTCAGTGGAACTTCGCAGCTCCTGTGAAGTGTAAGTGACTTTCTCAGCCTTGATTACCAGTGATCTTTATCCTGTGCCTGCTTGTACTATTCCCTTTCCCCTGTACTCAGAGACCAACCCCAGCCCCTACACCTGTTTTCTCAGAATCTCTTCTCACAAAGCAACAAGTTAGGTTTCTAAAACAACAGCATTTGAGTTTAAGGGTGACCTGGATGGTGGATGGAACCCCTAATGGGAGATGCTTCTTAACATCCTCTGTACCAAGAGTCTGGACACACTCTACAATCAAGGAAGTGAACACTGCTGGGCTAGGTGGTTCCCTGGTCATGGGAGACCCTCTATTCAGATTCCTAGCCACCCACACCCTTCTCTTTGGCAGTAGCTAGTCAATCATTTTCATTCATATGGCTGTATACTTAGCTATGTGTGTATAGTCACCTCTCTTAAAAATCTACCTTGGCCATAAATTATTATGACCTGCATAATCATAAAAAAGAAACCCACTAATCTTTTTATCTTCATAGAGAGACTATATATCGTGTCTCTCTCTCTCTCTCTCTTTATATATATATATATATATATATATATATATATATATATAATTTGAAAATTTTAATTCACCCTTCCCTCTAAGATCCACTTTATGCTACATAAGTCCTAATAAGTACAAAGTTCAAATTGCCCATATCACTCTCTCTCTTCAGTTATAGCAAGGGTCCCACAACAGAAGGCAGATGAGGATCATGGATTCTGACCAGGCCACTGACATTGTTCTGGGAAAACATTAGGTTAATAGCAATTGAACATTCTTATGCTGGGACCTTATTTATCAGGGATTTCTCCTCAGGTGACCAATTTCCCAAATCCAAACTGTTGGTTCAAATTCCACCATATTTACTTATCCTTCTGAATTTATGCCCACCAATAAAGAAAATCTGGAGGCTCTTTGAGTCTCTTTGAAGTGTGTGATTCTCCAATAAAATGTGCCCATAATAAGTTGTTTCAATTCTGTATGATGGTTTGTAGCAGAAGACTCTTTGGTGTGGACACATGCATGGAGGCTTTTTTCCTTTTCAACTCAGTGTGAATCAGAAATTTTACACAGAGAGCTGGTTATCCTTCAAATCACTAAATGTCCCTTGATGCCAAGGACATGCCATGTTCTGAGGATGTACCTCACCCCACTGCCACCCCCATCTCCATCTCCATTACTACACTGGAACTACTCTGGGAATACTGATGAAATGAGTGAGCTTATGATGAAATGAAATGAGCTCAAAAATGACCTAGGAAACATCTATCTTGGATCCCAGATTCTTCTTTTTCAGGAGTCAATCATCAGAATAAACTCATCTGGCCTCAGAATCTTTGCCACAGTCCTATGGGAATTGTGGGTCACCAGCAGATCTGTCCATGCAGAGCTACATGGAGCACAGATCTGTCCTCTGCCATGTTCTATACTTCTCTAGTGTGAGGCCAGATACATAGCTCTATGTCCATGCAGAGGCCCTAAGTCCTCTGCTCATGATTTTTGTGATGCTTACTGTTTGAATAAAAATAGCATCTAAGAACAAGTACAGGGCAGTCTAAATCCATAGAGAGAAAAACAGCATTTTTCTAGCACCATGTCAGTGTCTGTGGAGACCTAATTTACATGACTCTCTAGACTGTTGTCTCAGACTAAAACAACCGCAGTTAGATGACACTACACTGAGGGTCTTCCTCGAGAAAAATGTGTAGCTCTTGCTTTATCATTGCAAAACTAAAAAGCCCGTGGTGGGAGGTTTTCCAACAAAATGAGATAGTTTATCACATAGACACATTTCAGATATTCATAGGAGGCAGAAGTTTGCAAGTTGTTTAGGCTGGTCCAGCTTTTTAGAGTTCCACTGCATTAATTTGTACACATGAGAATAAATAAACATGAACATGCACGTCGACTGCTAAGAAGTGTTTAAGGTACCTCATTAGAATTAAGATTTTCAGAATGAGTGCAACTTTTACATTGTACCCATGGGTCGGGATAGACAAATCATGTTAGAATTTATGTAAAACTCCTCTTATTTTATATCTTACCTACATTAAAAATTTTATTGGATAAACTAGTATGGAAAGATTTTTAAATTATTAATTATGTATCAGTAAAGTGCTTTAATTTTAAAAATAAGATAATTAAGGTTAGGTAATAGCTGCACAAACTTGGCAAGGAGTAAATATTCTTAGGATACTTTTAAAGCAAATTATACAAATAGAACATGTAGGAATTCTGGACTAAGAACACCACAGAAAGAGGTCTACTGGTCCTCTCAGAAAGCATATTAAATATGAGTCAGTATAGCCATTGTGCTCTTGAAAAGGTAATTATGGCATTGAAATGCTAAATGAGAATTCAGACTGTAGGAAACTCTTGGCACCTTTCCCATTAGGTACTCAAAATTGTCAAAGCCTCTACATTCTCAATTCTGATTCTGTAATTAAATAAGGCAATGTACAGGGAGAATACTCAAAGGATGCCAACGTGAGACAGTGTAAACAATAAGGAAGTTGACAAATTGATATTATTTATCCAAAGGAAGACGTGACATAAGAGGTATGATATAGTCATCAATTTTCTGGAAAAGAAGGTCCTTTCTCAAAAATAAAACCATATTTATAATGGGAAAGAACACTGACTTTCAGAGCCAAAAACACCATGGAGGGAAAGCCTGGCTCTACTATTAACTTCTAGGACTTTGGGGAAGTGACTTAACATCCCCTACTTTCTTCAGCTAGAAACACAGATAAAAATGCAACCTTCAATGAGTTTCTGTAAGGAGTAGATTAAATTATCTGATGTATGGGAAGCACCTTGCAGAGGGTCTAGGAGACAGCTGTAATAGAAATAACGGTAAACTGCTACAGCCTATGAGTGGTATTGACATGCCTTCTGGCGGCCCTGAACCGTGGTTAGGAATGTCCTTTCTGAAGCTACATGGCCTGGGCTCAAATTCTAGCCTTACCGCGTCCTAGCTGTGGGGCCATGGGTGAGTTATTTCCGTGCTTTCACTGTGGTCACTTGTGGATCCAGCATTGTCCTCCAGATTTTGCGAGACTTACATTAGTTAACATGGGTGAAATATTTGAAATCGTTCCAGACATTATTCTTTTCTGCCTTTTCCTTATTCTTTTCCTTAACCTTTTCTGCCTTCCCTGTCCCCTCCTCCTCCTCCTTCTTACAATTAAGTGTGGTTCAGGGGTAATACTTTCGCTATTTCTGGTAAGTTTTAAGTATGGATATTGAATCAGTGCAGAAAATGTATCTGTACAGGGTCTCATTTTGGGGGGGGGGCCCTTCCGCTTTTCCTCAGTTGCATTTCATGTGGCCATCCCAAGAGCGCTCTCTAATGAACCTTCCGCATGCTGATCTCCATCCAGGGTCTGCCTTCTGGGGGAGGCACCACATGACATTTGCCACTGCTATCCTCCCACCAATAATGATGGTAGAAATAACTCGTATTTGGTTATTTACTATGTCCTGAACACTGTGATAAAGGGCTTATGTTTACCATCTAATTTAACTTTCAACGGTTAGGTACTATTACTACCTCCATTTTGTATATGTGCCTCCTGTGGCTCAGAGAGGTTAAGAAATCTTCTGTGGTCATTGACTCTGAAATGGTGGCGCCAGGATTCAAACCAGGTAGTTCAGCTCCACCAGGACACTTTGTTGTCATTTAGTAGGTGCCCAGTTAAGTATTATAGGACATCTTGAGGTGAGTTGGTATTTTCGTTGAGTTGTTTTTAGAATTGTCTCACTGTGATCAATTCCTACCCTGAATGGACCTATTATTACTGATAATAAATGCAGACAACTGTGTGAAGGGGTAGTAAGAATAGGAAGAGAAGCAGAGAGATGTTTAGGTCAAGACATTTCTCTAAAGGAATATTTTACTCAAAAGACAAGTGTTAAGGAATGCTGAAGGTACAATGAAATGAAAATAAGATGCTCTGCATCACAAGTAAGTGGGGAGATAACTAACCATAAAACAACGTCGAGGCATGATCAGATTCACACTGATAATGTCCTTGTTGGTAGAGACATGGGATATTGGAAACCATCTTAAACTGCTGCTTAAAGTTTTAATCAGTACTTTAGAGACAATTTGACTCTTGTGCATTTGAAAATGCATAGACCACCCTACACCTTTGCAGCTAAACTCTGATGCCTGGAGAAGTTCCTGTAAGATATACATCAAGAGGGAAACACATATCTTTTTTTTTTTTTTTTTTTTTTAAAGATTTCACTTACTTATCTGACAGAGAAATCACAAGTAGGCAGAGAGGCAGGCAGAGAGAGAGAGGGAAGCAGGCTCCCCGCTAAGCAAAGAGCCCGATGCGGGGGCTGATCCCAGGATCCCAGGATCACGACCTGAGCCAAAGGCAGAGGCCCAGCCCACTGAGCCACTCAGGCGCCCCCCCCAACCACATCTTTTTGAAGGCAACAATTTTTTTCAAAAGCTCAATATCTACCAGTAAGAGAATGGATAAGTATAATATAGTGATACAGTTATATGACAGAATGTTCATACAATATTACAAATGAATGAATCTGATATAAATGTATCCATGCAGACCTGGAAAATAGTGTGTAAGAAAAACACAAGTTTCAGAATGTTAAATACAGGATGGCATCACCCATGTAAATTAAAAAATAATCAACATGTGCATTGTTAATGGATTCAGATGTGGGGAGAAAGTGTAAAATTGTCAGCT
This sequence comes from Mustela lutreola, assembly GCF_030435805.1. Taxonomy (NCBI): domain Eukaryota; kingdom Metazoa; phylum Chordata; class Mammalia; order Carnivora; family Mustelidae; genus Mustela; species Mustela lutreola. The sequence continues at coordinate 37,813,703 of NC_081300.1, forward strand.
GTGTACATAGCAAATCTGTGATCGTGTTTGCCTTGTCGGAAAGAAGGAAAGATGGCATAAACAACAGAAGCCATTGGAGAAAGAAAGGAAACTTAACTTTTTCTCCCAATTTCTTTTTCTCCAAACAAACTGACAATCATCAAAAAGATGAGGCAAACACAAAAATAAGGACAATACGTTTTTACTTTTGTACTTTGCAAAATGTGTAACAGTAATGGAGAACCTGTACATCATTTTATTAATGAATTACTTAACAATGTGAAATCTTAATCCAAAGGTAACTATTTAAATAGAATCTAGATATCTAGGTGATGTCTAGGTAAGCTTTTAAGTGTAAATGTATCTTTTGCTGAAAAAAGTGGGGAATTTCCTCTTTCTTTAAAAAGTGTTGTTGATTTTTTGGGGGGGGGGTTGTTTCGTTTTTAAATCTCCATTGGGTGGTTTCTGGGTGACCTCTCCTGTGTGGGGAGAATGGAATGGATCAGTGGTTCCTCAACCTGGTTGATCTTCTGAATCATCTTTGATAGACAGAAGTGTGAGCCACACTCCAGATTTATGAACCGTATTCTCTGCAGGTGAAGCCCAGAGACTTGTTCCTTTATTTCTGTAGTGTTTGATAGCTACCAGGGGAGTCTCATAATTAGCCCAACTTGGAAATCTACCTCCAGATGTCCTCTCAGGTTTCTTTCTTCCCAATCATTTTTTTAAAGATTAATTAGTTCAGTACAGGAGTGGAGTGAAGTTGTTTCCCAGAGAGAGACTGGAAGTCCCCACTTAGATAGAAAAGGCTTCCAGTTTATAAAGTGAGCGTGTTTTCTAACACACCGCACCCCTCCCCCAATTCTTTCTTGCTTTTAAGCCAGTCTGGGTTTAAGATGGGCTGTGATGCTTTAAAAAAAAAAAAAAAAAAAAAAAAAACCAGGTATTTCCAGTATCCTCTTTTATATAAAGGCCAGAATGTTTTCCTTGCTTTGTTGATCCCTTGTTTCTTTTTTTCCCCCTCTCAATTTATCTTCAAGAATGTTACAGACAGTTGAATGTCAGTAAGAGCATTACAATTTTGGCTGCCAGGAAAATAAACATAATTGCAATTCTATTTGTATGAAACTCCTTGTCAGAGCAAAAAGTAACTAGTAAGCACAGATCTTTGATTCTGAATTGCAGTGTTCTTTGCACTTGACTTGCAGGTGAATATAACCTCCATTCGTACCACAAAATAAAAATGGGATAATGATTTGTGCCTGCGAGGCATTTTCTTTTGGAGCGAGGCCTCACTATAAATCCTTCTGTGGGTTATTGGAGGAGTTATATGTCTTACAGTGCTTGAGACTATAAATACACGGGTCATAAAGGGACTGCCTACTGACAGACTTCTCGTCTGTATCTGCCATATACAGCTTTTCTGAGGGCTGGCGAGAGGGAGGACAGCAGAAGCAGAAAATGTCAGAGAGGAAGTTTCCTTGTGGAAGCGTTTTGTGTTTACTAGTTTTTAAAGACCATATCCTAGGGAGTGGCCTGAATTTATGTTTCCAAACACTTTTTCAATAGGAAAAGATGGAGGTAGCAGGTTGCTGCTAAGAGGGATTTCTTCAATATTTTCTTTCTTTCTTCCTTTCTTTTTTTTTTTTTAAAAGATTTTATTTATTTATTTGAGAGAGAAACAGTGAGAGAGAACATGAGTGAGGAGAAGGTCAGGGGGAGAAGCAGACTCCCCATGGAGCTGGGAGCCCGATGTGGGACTCGATCCCGGGACTCCAGGATCATGACCTGAGCCGAAGGCAGTCGTCCAACCAACTGAGCCACCCAGGTGCCCCGATTTCTCCAATATTTTCTATCCTTTCTTTCCTTTCATCTATACATAGACTCTAATTCCTGCTCTGACCTTGTGCCGTTTGCCCATGCTGACCCACACATCTTCCGCCTTGTTGACATCCAATGAAAGGGGAATCCTAGGAAGCCACCTGTTCATGAAGTTTTAGACCATCTTCCTTCATGCTCACTCTTGACCCCCATCTTGCTTCTGTGCTCACTCAGCTCCTGACCAATGGCTTCCCTGTTGATAATGTAACACGTGGCCCTGAGCTCTAATTCTACACTCAGCTTTTCCCACTTGACCCTCAGGTCTGCTCTTTGCCTTGGTTTTGCCCCCTCTGACCCTGTCTGTTCTGTTTCTGGCTCCTACATACCAACCTAGTGTTGTCTTTACTTTATGGCTTGAGAAGGACATCCCCCTCCCCCATCAGTGCTAAGGGTTGATGCTCTCCTGCCCAGTTTTGGCTGATGATCTAAGTAAGCTTGCATCCTTCCTCTAGTCATATCTGAGACTGTATGGCTAGATTTCTTTTGTAAATAGTCACTATATGCTTGCAGGGCCTCACATATATTCTTAGGATGCCATTGTCAGAACACTTTTGAAGCATTTGAAATTGCCTTCTGACCACAATGACTTACACAACAAGAACTCAGTTGGTATTTGTTGAATGAGTCAATTACAAATAGGGACAAGAAACTCAATCTTGTTGCTTTATAAGAATACTTCTTGTTAGATTCAAAGGAGCATTTCCTAACTTTTAGGAGCTACCTTATTTGTAACACATGTCTGTCACTAGATAATTATGGAACATTAAAAACAATAATAAGAACCCCTTTATCCCAAGGCACAGGATCGACCATCACTGCAGATTGTTAAATGGACATGCGATAGCCTGGAAAGGAACTTCTCAAAAAGGTATAATTTAAACAAGTTTCAATTAACAGTGGAATTTTTAGACGTATGCAGTCTCTGATGATGAATTCTTTAAAAGGGATTATGTTGACATTTAGTTGACATGTTTGATGGTATTTTTAAAAATCAGTGACAATATTTAACAGCCACCCTTTTTACACTGAACTTCTTGGAAATAGTATCTTGGGCTCTTGTTGACTACAGTGCCATTTGATTTTAACTTACGGAAGACATCTAAGCTGGAAAACAATTCCCACCTCCCCCCACCCCAATCCCCAGAAATCTCTAGCCCTTGTAAAGCTATAATGAGTAACACAGTCAAAGAAACAAGGTAGAAAACATTTTACTTTCCTTCTCATTTTCTACTCTATGGGTTTTAGTTGGTTCCTCAAATACTTTAATTCATTGTGCTACCAACATCGCACGAGCATTTTCTCTAATTCAGGCCCTGTGTTAGGAATTGGCCAGACAGTAATAAATGAAATAATTCCTGGCTGTGAGGAAGAAACCGTTGCTCTAGGAAGCATAGACAAAAAAATTTGCAAATAGTGGTAGGTACTCTTTAGTGTCTTGTCAAGAATGCTTTAGGATGATAGACGTAGTCTATTGCCTAGGTGACTCAGATGGAGTGATTACTTCATAAGAAAAGTGGTGATTCACAGACCTGTACCCCTGGGGATAAAAATATATGTTTATAAAAAATAAAAAATTTAAAAAAAGAAAAGAAAAAAGAAAAGTGGTACCGATGTAGATCAGAGGTTGAGAAGCTTTTTCTGTAAAGAGCAAGATAATAAATATTTTAGGCTCTGTGGCCAGACAGCCTTTGTTCTAACTACTTAATTTGGCCATTGTATTGCAAAAGCAGTCATAGACCATGTGTAAATGGCTACATTCTAATAAAACTTTATTTACAGAAACGGGGAAACCAAAAGAAGGGATCTGGTTCACGAGCCTTGGTTTACTGATCTCTTATCTAGATTGTGAGAGATAAGGAAGGTAAAAATATTTCAAGTACAGAAAACAGCATCCGAAGGAATAGAGCCTACGTATCCCCCGGGTAATAGCAACATGAAGACAGCCAGAAGAAAAAAGAAGTGCTGAAAAGAAGCTGAGTAAGAGTGACTAAGGTTATGCTGGGAAATGCATCATACGTCAATTTAAGGAGTTGGATTTTACCCTGAGGGGAATCACCAAATGAGCTTCTCTCCTGTAAACCTGGTATAAATCAATTTGTTCTCTTTCCAAAGTCAGAGGTGGAAAATCTAGTAGAAGAAATAGCACAAGCTGAATACAAATTCTTATTTTTAACATATTTATCATTAGCAGTGGCTAGATCATTAGGCATATCATACATAATCTTTTCAGCTGTCCTACACAGCCATCACCAAGAGCCTAACAGAGGCAGCATACACATATGCCAACAATACAACCTCTCAACCAACTCTGTCTTCAGCCAACAACTTGTTTTGCTGTTCACTTAGAAAAAGTGAGAAATTTGGAGAAAATCACTCCTGCTAATGACTTTTTTTTTTTTTAATTCCCAGGGAAGTTTTATTAGAGGAAACTTGAAAAATGTTTTAGTTAAAAAAAAAAAAAAAAGCCAAAATGCTTTTTCTTTAAATTTTTTTATTTTTTATAAACATATATTTTTATCCCCAGGGGTACAGGTCTGTGACTGCTAATGACTTTTCTATAGACATTAAAAAAAAAAAAGCCACCGAAGAGAGCAGCACTGAGATGAAATGCTATAATGGGTCAACTACAGGGGTGAAAAACTGCCCAGTAGCCTAGGAGATTTTATAATACAACAATATGTCTTGAAGATAGTTTAAAAAATAATTCTTAAGGACAAGGAACATCTCTGTAATTAACTATTAAAAATCTGTATCACTAAGAGAATCTTAGAATCTCTTTGTGCTCATAAATTGGCTAAAACTAATAGCAACAGTTTGTAAAGCAATTTTAAAGCCATTTGATAGCATAAATAAATATATAAATAAAAGAGAGTTACATATATAAATATAAATAAATAAATAAATAAATATATATATATATATATATATACACATTGTGTGTGTGTGTGTGTGTGTGTGTGTGTGTGTGTGTATAAAATCTTTGAGCAATGCAGGGTTTGGGTAACTGACCCCCATGCAATCAAAAATTCCCCCAAAACTTTACTAACAGCCCATCATTGACCAGAAGCCTTAACAATAGTATAAAGAAATAGCATAACACATATTTTGTATATTTCATGTATTATTTACTGTTTTCTTACACTAAAGTAAGCTAGAGAAAAGAAAATGTTTATTAAGAAAATCATAAGGAAGAGAAAATATATTTGTAGCGCACTGTATTTTTTTTTAATAAAAAAAAAGAAGAAAATCCATATACTGGTTGACCTTCACTGTTCAAACCCCTCTTGTTCAAGGGTCAACTGTATCTATACATAAGGAGATTAAATATCTCTTTAATTTTGCTATTTTAATATCATTTGATAAATAATATTTAACAGTAGTGTAAAATTATATACTTTGAGTAATTTTTATTCCTTGATTTTAATAATCTTTATTTCCATGATTTTCTAATATAAAAATAATGCCATGCAGACATCACTAAGAGAAGAGATAACAGAGGAACAGTGTCCAGGGATAGGGCTATGGCCTGAGTCAGAAGATAAAAAGTCTGGTTCTGACTGGGGGCCTGCAAGTCTGGGCCATTCTCTCTGAGGTCAGAACATACTGATTCTTTAACTGAATGAACTGGGAATCATGAAAGGTCAAGCAATTCCCACTGAGGTCAAAGCATCAGGGATCATGGAGGCCCATAAATGGACCTGTTCAAGTACAACTGACCCACTGAGGGGAAGCAGGGAGATGAGGGGCTGGAATGTTCTGACAGCTTCCATGATTGCATCCAGGTAATAAATTAAGGGAACAAAGTGACAGGTTATAACAACATTCTGTCTCTTGATTTGGACCACTGATCATAAGAGTTCTCCCTAATCTACCTATAGATTATATATCAGAAGAGTAAGCAGTCATGAGTCCTCAAAGAAAGGGAAATCTTTTGGCAAAGCACATTTAAACATAGTACAAATATCAAAAAACAACTTGTAAGGAGGAACCTTACACAAGTCTCTTTCATCACAAACAAGTTCTTTCTTGGAAGGGGCACAAAGACATTAGCACACTTTACACAAAAGCAGGAACAACAGTATTATTGCTGCCTTGATCTCCTTATGAGAGGGGAAAAAAATCATTTCACTGAGGTGTCAAGTGGGTCTCAGGTCCTTTTTGAGTATTTTCCTGATGTTTCCCATTGAAGTAGGAGGAAACTTAGGCTTAGCCAATGTGTATTAAAAATAAAACAAACAGAAATGTCCTTGGGTTAGAAAATGCCCCTCAGATATTGTATCTTCTCTGGGGGACTTCTAATCAAGCGGCAGGCAACCTCAGTGACTTTGATGATGGAACGTAACTGGGGAAGCCACACGGGCAGATGTCCATGACCAGAAGACTTCAGGCAGATCAGAAGGAGCTCTGGATCATTCAGCAGTGATCTCAGTCCATAGACACTGGACATTGTGGCCCATGTGCCACACCTTATGTCCAGTGAGGGACTTGCCCTTGGAATGGCACAAAACATGTTTGTCGTCTACTGTTTTTCTGCCTGTTCCCTTGCTATAATGAGACCAGTTTTCCTTTTGGGAGCTGCTTCTTCATTGCATATAGTCTTGATGAGACAGTAAGTCAGGATTCCTGGATAAAGCTGATCGGAATATCAAGCAAAGCTAATTAAACTCTCTCTTTCAGAATTTAAATTTAGGGCAGAGGGTTATGAGGACACAGAATAACTGGAAGTGGTCATTCAAATCGGAACAGGTGACATATTTTTCTACCTGCTCAACAACAACAACAAGACTGCAACCAGACAACTAACATTAAAATTTACCAACCCCACCGCCATCGGCAAATTCCTGATAGCCATGAGGAATTTGCATAAAGGTGGTCATCCGTGAGCCAGAACAAATGTGGTTCAGTCCTGTGATGGACACTAACGCTCGCCTCACTTTCTTTTAGAAAATAACCAAGGCAACAAAATAAAAAATAACTTAGCTTTGAAATCACATCGACGATAACTTTGTAGTGTTAACTATGAGAGTCCTTGTCACACCTTCCAGGAATATGATGGTTTAAAAAAAAAAAAAAAGAAAGAAATCAAGCCTATTACCAAGTTTTCGAAGACATGCATGATCTTTAGCGTTCGGAGTTCTGGCTTTTATCCCAACGTGTAAACCCCTTCTTTCAAGTTTTCTTCTCTGGCCATATGGCCTCAGCCTGCAAACCCCGCGCAAGACCGCGTCGGTTCCGAAAGGCTCTGCCACATGGTGGCGCTCTGGTTGTGCCTTTCGTGAAATCGCGGGCGTTTTCTTCTTCAGGGAAAGGTCTGATCAAAACATGAAACAAAACAAAACAAAACAAATAAAGCCTATTCACGCCTCAACTTCCGATTGTCTTAGTAAAAAGTGTTCTTTTTAAAGTGTTTTCTCGAGACAGCCTCCCTGGGTCCTCCTCCTGTTCCTGAAGACGGCAGGTGCCCTTGACTCCGCGCTCAGGCAATTGTAGCCGCGGCCACCCCAAGTGGAAGACTTGGCGGAAGCTGTCTGATTGGAAACAATGGGAGGCTGGTTTACAGATACTCCTGATCCCTTCCTGTGACTGTTCCTCTCTTTGCCCAGGCAGAGCCCCTGCCATCCTCTCCATAAATGAATCACCGGGAGATTTCCAGCACATCAGTTTCCTGACCAGCGGCTTGCTCACTCATTCCCGCCAACCTGAAATAGAATGTACTAATGCTGTTACAAGGTCTAATGGATGGAGTCCTGGGATGAAATCATTCAAATTTAAACTCTGAATGTACACAAAGCGCATTGTCTCAGAGTAGGGGACACTGGGGAATAGCAGTGCCTTTGCCTCCTCCCCTACCCCCTCCAGGGAACCTGTGTTTTCTCTCTCTCTCTCTCTTTTTTTGTAGGTCCTTCACAATAGACATTTATTGAATATCTAGTTTGCATCCATGGGAGATGCTGGCCTATGTGCCAAAATATGTTTTTGTAAACCCAAAGATGGTTTGTTGAAGTGATTTAGTTGTTGTTCAAAGGAGCTGTATTTTGACGAGGATGAATGCCGTGAATGTTTTCAAATATGTACTGCAATTAACACTATAGTGAGATAGCAGACATCATTATTATTTTTATTAGATTTATGCATTTATAGCTAGTTCGTGGCAGAGCCAGGAGTAGACAGACTTCAAGACTTCCAACTGTGTTTCCTCTTGAGGGAAAGTGGCCTTAAGGTAGAGGAAGGTTTAGTTCTGCATAACTGGAGGAAGCCTGATGCTGGTGATTTCTAATAGAAAATTCACAGGAAGCAGAATAACATTTTAGCTGAGCAATATGAAGAGAAAATTATAAGTTGATTGTTAAACAAGGATTTTTTTTTTTTTGATAAAAGAGAAAGCTCAATTGTAAGTTATTTTCTATTGCTGTCTAACAAACATCTATGAACCAAGCGGCTTAACAGTTCACTATTCTGTAGGTAAAAAATCTGGCCATGGCATGGTTGAGTTCTGTGTTCAAGAGTAGCATAAATTTGAAATCAATATGCTGAGTGGATTGGGTTCTCTTCTGGAGACTCGGTGGGGAAGAAACCTCTTTCCAAGCTCAGCGGTTGCTGGCTGGATCCATTTCCTTGTGGTCGATCGTCTGATTGATGTCCACATTCTCCTGTTAGCTCTCAGCCAGAGCTACTCATAGCTCCTCACTGCGTGGCCCCCATCGGAAATTCACAACATGGTTTTTGCTTCTTCTAGGCCAGGAAGAAATGTCTTTCTGACTTCTTCTAAGACTAGCCGGGGCGGGGGGGAGAGGGGGGATAAAATCTCTCTACTTATAAAGGGCTCATGTGATTGATTAGGTCAAACCCACCCAAATTATCTTCCTTTCTTAAGATTGACCGATAACGGGTTCTTAATGACATCTGCAAAATATTTTCAAGGCAAGGTCTAGATTAGTGTTTGAATATCTGGGAACTATGTGTATACCAGGGGTTGGCATACTATCTCCAAAGATCTCATAACTCCACTCCCTTGCCTCTGCTCTGATCTCAGCATATAGGAGGCTTGCGGAGGTCTCCCCAGTGTCCTCTGCCTTAGGAAGACTTGTTTTTAATCCTTAGGTACCTTCCTGGGCTGAGTGAGAGATACAAAAATTAGATCTGGAAAAAGGTCTTAGAGATGAAGCCAGATCTACCTGAAACCAGGAGAGAGAGGGTCCGGAACCACTCAGGGTCAAACAGAGGGTGGCCAGTCTGGCTCCGCCCAATGTCCTCTGATCTCCAGTCCTAACCTCCAGCTACTTTCCACCAGACAGTGCAGCTCCACAGTGGGGCTCCCCCCAGGCAGAGAGGAGGAGAAGAGAACAACAATTTGGTAAGCTTTTAGTAATACTAAGTATTTAAAAAATAAAACTAAATTTTCCCCCCCTAAATAACTATCCTTTATTATGAGATTATGCTGCCCCTTTTTATTTTCCTTTTTCTTTTTATAGTGGTGGCGAGAGATAAGCTAGTTGGAGTGCAGAGAAATGATTGGTATGGTTATTCCATAATTCACTTTTTAGCCATGAGTACAGTGTAGGTCTTTCAGTTCCCAGATCAGGTTATAAGAATGGCATCAGGCTCTTCAGAGTGTCAGATAGATCCTTTAAAAGAAGCAAGAAGAAAACTACATAAATAATGAACATACTATGATCCAACCATTTCAAGTGCTTCATCTGCTTTTCAGTTATTATTGTTATTGTTTAGAAAGTTCATTGCCTTTCAAATCTTCAAATTATATTACAACCACTGTCCCCGGCCCCCGCATCCTACATATGCTGTAGTGGCGTAGAAATTTAGACCTAGAGGAATCAATTATCATTATTATGATCATTGACATTCCAGTGACCATCAGGAGGAAGCCCCAAAGCCCCTGAATTGCTAATCTATTCCATCACCTTAATTTCTGACGTGTTTGCAATACACTCTAGGCATGATAATTCTGTTTCCTGCCAGATTGGTAAGTGTATTTATAGGGATTATTAAGAATTAGCAATAGGATAAAGAAAATGGCTAAATACTTACAAGCTACTATCATTTAGTGACTGCTAGTATGTAGTCCTCTTCACTCTACACGCAAATGACAATTCAAAGGGACGGCGTAACTTGGCCACCGTTAGAAATTTAGGAAATGGCCGAGCTGTCGACGATTCTTGGACTCCATAGCCCAGGTTCATTGTGCTTCCACACGTGACCATCAACCACTTCCGAGCATGGGCATACCCTTTTACCACCACTGAAGAATAATGATTATTTTCATAGTTGAGTGACTGGACTGAAGCCTTGAAGCCCTAGCCCTGAAACCAGGAGTGGGGTCTAGACACGGCCTGCTTGCTAGCTGTGATGGACTCCGTTGAATGGCTTCGTTCAGTTCTCAAAGCTTCAGTTTCCTTGTCTGCAGAACAAAGTGATAGGTTAAAGGGACTCCCGCGGATGGCTGCCTTCCTGAATGGCGGACCTCCTTGCATTTGGGTTACCTGGTCTCAGTTTATTCGCTTATTCAGTCGCTTCCTCCCTTGCCTCCGTCCGTCCTTCGCTCCAGCCTTCTGCTCTTTACTTCTGTGTGTGTTTCAACTGCCCCTGCTAATATCAGCAGCACTGGGACTATTAGAAGCATTACTACACCTCGGCTGTCATATTTCTTCGTATGGCTTCTGCCTCCGATGTCATTATTCACTTCCATTGGATACATCCTCTTACTTGAGTTTCAAAATCTCTGCGAGACAGTTATTATGACCTCCACTTTACAGCCGAGAACTAAGATATTCGGAGAAGTAGGAAAAATTTATTAGAGGTCACATTACTAATCTGTGGGAAGTATAGGATTTAAAACCGTCTTTAAAACCCAAGATCTTTATCATAATGACCAAAATGACATTTATTAGATTCTCCTTATCTGATGTTTGCTTTCATAGAAAAATAATCTTTTAAATACAACCCATTAAACATAAAATGGACTTTCCAGGAAGATGTACCAGGTTTATCCTGTGACCTCTGGTGCTGCCTGGCTCCCAGGCACACACACACTTCTGTGCATATATATTTCAGGGTTTGAGAAACTCCTGGAAAAGGATCTAATACTGGGGTTCATTTGTTTAGATCTTTACTGGATTCTGTTTTGTGACAGGCACTGTGTTAGGCACTGCAGATAGATGAGTAAGGCAGGGTCTCTGCTCAGGCGCACTGAGGAAATCAGCCTTGTTTTGCAGTAACCACTCCACAGGCTTTTGGGGTGGGAGAAGTGGGGGTGAAGACTCCCACTTAGCCAGCTTCTGGAAAGTAAGGCTGTGAGAACTCTGGGTCCGATCCTTATATCTCAGTGAAAGATTTGCAAAATGCAGTCCTCAGATGGGGCTACCTGTAGATGCTGCCCAGTTTAGGGACAGTGATTTTTCTTTGAAATAAAAGGATTTGGCTCTGGGGCCCAATATGGGAAGGGGATATAGAGGAAGCAATAGGAAAGAACTTTCCCTGAGGCCCTGAGGAGAATTTGGCTGCAGATGATTATTTTCAGTGATAAAATGAGCATGAGCTCAGAAAGCCAGAGGCCTGAAACAGAGCAGGGAAAGACAGATGCTGTTTCTCAGTGACCAGCCAGGGTGTGTGTGTGTGCACGTGCGCATGTGTGAGTGTGTCCCCATGGCTGCTTGTCTGTGCTCGTGTGCACCTGGTCACCCAAGTGTGACATATGCGTATGTTTGCATATGTGAGAGTGCATGTATGCCTGTGTGCATTCTCTATGCATATCTGCGTGCTGTGTTCGTGTTGTGTGTGCATGTCTGTGAATGTGTGTTTAGGAGTGTGCACACATGCACCCTGGAAGGGAATAGAGCAGGGTTTATTTCCACTGACGCTGTAGTCAGATGCCTCTTTGCTCTTAGTCCAGAACAGATAGATACTGGAAAATCTATGAATGGATGCGGCTAGAACCCATAGGGTTAGAAGCAATGCAAATTTTTTAGACTCACAATATTTTTGATGTTTAACAATTCCCCAAGCCACTTACAAAGCTGATCGACCCCAAGATCGACAAGGTACATGAGCGAGCCCGGCGGAGATTCGCAGGGGTTTACTTTCTGTTATAACAGACGTTTCTCTATAATGCTGTCCTCCGCGTCTCTCCTCGTGCCCCCTACTTGCTGGAGAAATTGCTTCCTTTGTCTGAACTTGTTTACAGCAGATGCCTTATTACAGCCAGGGTTTTAATTCTCATGAATACTGAAAACAAAACGAAGGGAGGAAAAAAAACAACAATAAACAGCATCTATCTACAGACCTTTTTAAACAGAGCTGGAGGAGATGACAAATATATTTCAAAATGATTTTCATTTGGTAAGGAGGCTGGAAGCCTGGCCTTCCCCCGAAGGAGTTAAGTCCCTGGGGCAGGGTTAATTATGACTATTCGTGTTTGTTACACACATAGAGCTGTAAGGATCTGTTGTCTTTCTCTGTGGCATAGGATTTCTATTCAGTGGGCTTCTGTGAATACACAGATTTTATATTTACTTCTGAAGCTGATTTCTGCCCTTTTTCTTTCATCCAAAACTGAAATATTGTATTTCAGTGACTGGCTAGATAATAGTGAAATTCCAGACCTAGAATGCAACCTATTTGTTTGTTAAGATTAAGAGTTTATTTCCCTCTGCGCAGATGAATGTGATGTTGTATTAAGAAAGCAAGCAGTGCCTTTCTTCCCTCATTGACACCTGATTAAAAACAAAAATGCCGAATGTAAATCTAAAGTAGGAAATGATCAAGCTCTGATGTCTAATTATTGAAAAAGCCTCTGGTTCTCAGAAGGCTGTCTTTGTATACAGCTGCGACAGGCCTTCTCCAAGCCCCAGGGCAACAGTGCGTAGGCCCTGGCCTGCGGAGGTGTGTGATCCAGCTTTGGGGGCAGAAGTGCCTCTCTTAGCTCATTAATCAGTAAGTTGGAGAACCCACTCATCAGAAAGAGCCCCAAACCCTGCCCGCATTCCCTTCACCTTTGCAGTGGAGTGGTCTAATGTAGCTTGGAATCACGGAGCATCTAGCATTTGGTAAACAAAGCATTGTTTGCCTGGGAAACTGGGGGAAGGGAGAGATGCTGTCTATCTAGGCACCCCTGGCTACTCAGAGCCACACCTTGTCCCTTGGGAAGTCCATAAGACATTGGAATTAGCGGTGAACTTCATGTACAAGTGTCCTGGCCGACTGGGACAGCACTGGAGAGTGACAGCGTGTGCTTGAGGACCAGGGGCTCAGAGAATAGGACATTAGAATCCCACTGAGTGCCTCCCTGAGAGGGAGGGAGTGGGAAGAATTGAGGTCAAGAATGCTCTGATGGAGGCCAAAAGACTGCTTTTTCAGAAAATGGTGTAGGGAAATTTTGTATAGACAAGCATGAAGAGAGGAACAAGTTAAATTTCAAAAAGGTGACCGAAGGACAACAAGCTGGGGTGACTTCCACAGTAAGGAAGCTAGCACAAAGGCAGGGGTGGGAATGAGTCACTGAAAATTATCGACCATCAGCAAAACCGTGGGCAATTCATGGCAGTCCAGGCTGGATGAAATATTCCCTAAAAGGGTGTTGATTTATAGTTACAGGTGAATTATAAATAGGGAGCATGAGAGGGAATAGAACATTCAGGGAAAATAAGAAGAAGACAGTGGTCTGGTTCAAGCAAGCAGGAAAGAGCCTTTCAAATGGGAGATAGGACCCAGGTTTTCCTTTGGATCCCCCTATCAGAATAACGGTTGCCCTAAATTGTTTGGGATCCTGAGTCACATGGTTGATCTCTCCAACTACATTCCTGGTGGGCGCGCATGAAGTTATATGAGCATGAGGTAGGGAGTCGCGGTGTTCCTGAAGCCGGAACGTGTTGGGGCTAGAGGGAACTTTGTATGTCATCTCACTGAAAGCTTTAGTCACAGATGTGGAAACTGAGTCTTGGCAAGATGAAAAGACATGGCTACAATACACTGAATTGGGTGGAGCTGGTGTGGTAGCAGATCTCTTGGAGCTTTTTCCATTCTATTTCCTTTCAAGTTTGCTCTGTTTCCTTGGGACAAAGTCTACATCTTTTTTATTGATCTAAAAGATTGATTCTTTTAGAAAAAAGAGTTAACACACCTACGTAAACACCAAAAGAAAATGCCTGACCCCATTTTGTTCTGTTCGTGGGTCCCACACATCACACCATCCGCCAGTGGGAGGCAGCGTTTTCAATCCCCACACTATGGTTTTTATACAATATGCCAAACAAATGGCAGTCAAGTTGAAGCAAACCTGATCCTACAGGGGCTCATCCTATCACCAAACTTATTTACTTAAGCCTTACTTTAAGGCATGAAACCATGACTTCTCATCAATGAATTTATTTGTTCGTTACTCATTTGAGAACATCTGAGCAGCCACCGTATGCCAAGCAGTGTGTCTGAGCAAACCACAGAGATGCAGTTCCCATCCGGGACATGGGACGTGGAACACGTGGTGTCGCAGGGAGAAAGCCCTTCACCTAAACCACTAGCACACAGCAGGCACACATGGAGGTCAGTGCTATGGGCTGATCAATTGTGTCTGCTGTAGTAGTTTTATTCGTCTTAACCTATTCATCGTATTCATCTATGATTCAGTCTTAACCTATTCACAAGCCTAGGGCTAGTTGAAGACCAGTGAGAAGCCCTTGGTCCAAATAAGCAAGCTACCCATAGCACAGGTAGAAGAAAGATCTCATTTATAGCCTCTGGTTTATTGTCTCTACTTATTTAGTGGTTTGACTTGAGTCTGCCATATGTGTTTTCCCCCAAAGGCTCTCAAAGCACTTACAGAAGCCAGTCAACTGCACAGTCCTTATAGTCACCATTGTCCTTGTTTTGTTCAAGCACCCCCACTGTTCCAAAAGCTAGTGATTCCTCTTCCTTCCACTCAACCCAGTCTACCACCCAGGGGAATCTTGGTAATTCTGACAGTGCTTCAGGTCCAGGCTTGACACCACAAAGTTACAGATCTTAGCCACCTATCCAAGGTGGAGGCAGGGTCCTCTTGAAGTAGAACTCTGCAATGCTACTGCAAAGATATTCAGCACTCATCCCCAGTCTTCCCCAAAGGGACCTTCAGCCTTTACTTGGTGAAGAGGAAATACTTAGAAATTTGAGTGGTTTTAGACACCAAGTCTGAGCTGACATTCAGAAACTCAACAGTCCAATATGATTCCGTGGTTAGAGTGATTAGAAACCAGGAGTTTAAAGGCCTGACCTGAGTCCCTCTGGTATTGGATTTGTTGGGTTCATGGATCCACTCTGTGGTTATTTTACTCATTCCCTGAGTTCATAATTGGTGTGGATACAAATAGCAGCTGGAAGAGCCCCCATACTGGTCCCTTGGCCTATAAGGGAATAGCCATTATCATAGGAAAGACTAAGTGGAAGTCCCTGGAACTGTTCTACTGCTTCCTATTTCTGACCCCACCCAAGCTTCCTCCTAGTTCCACCCTAGGAGGAACTGCAGGGCTTTGAGCCAATATTAAATACTTAAGGGGTGGTAGTTCCTATTATGTTCTTATCCAATTTACTTGTAAGGCCACCACGAGACCTCCATGAGTGCAGTGCATAAGTGGGTCATAAACTTAACCAAATGGCAGTCTCAGCTGCAGCTGTTGTGCTGGATGTGGAATCTTCACTAGAACAGTCTCTGGCCAAACAAACGTGATTACTGAACTGTCATCTTCCCTAGTCGCGTTAGTAAAGAAGAACCAGTGCAATGTTGTTATGTGGGAAGACCATCAACTCTCCAGCTCTGGAACTCCATGAACTCCCTTGTTTTGTGTCACAGATCATTCTCATGGACCCTGATCAACTGGTGTGCTATATTGGTCAACTCTGTTGATGACAGTATGCTACGTGATCAGGTGGTGGCAAGGATTGTGTATTCCCTAGTGAGACACGTGGGCCAGAAAGGGGGAGGATAACACCCTGGAGATTTGGGGACCTGCAACACTGGTGAAGGTATTAGGGGTTTAATGGTCTAGGGAACGTTGCCTTTTCCTCTGAGGCAAAGGACAAGTTGCTGCCCATGCACTCCTACCAAAGAAGAGACACAGCTCTTGGTGAGTTTTATTTTGTTTTGTTTGGATCTTGGAGACCACATATACTGCACTTAGGATTACTGCTGTAATGAACTTATGGGGTATCTTGCGAAGTTGGTGGTTTGAGGCCCAGAGTAAGAGAGGACGTTGCAATTGGCTCATGTGACTAACAGATCTCATGTTGTATGTTGTCTCTGTGTGATCTGAAGAACAGAATAAAGCACAGGTGCCTGGGATCCTTAGGCAACACCATATAGGCCACACCTTGTGGGTCAGAGAAATACTTACCATTTGCAAGAGCAGCTTCTGGCTGGGCTGTAGTATTGAGTGAGTACCTGGTTGTGGGACATCAAGTTATTGTGTGACCAAGACTTCCTGTCATAAGCTAGGTATTATCACACCACTAAGCATAAAGTTTGAACGAGTGCCATAGCAATCAGCTCAGTAAGTCCAGAAAGATACCAGAAACCTGAACAAGTAGGTCAGATTCTTGTATCACTTACTTCTGTTGCACTACCTCCTTTCTCTTTCAAATTACATCTAGGACCTCATGCGAAGGGTAGAGGTTCTCCATCACCAGCTAGCAGAGAAGGAAAAGCCAAACATGCTCAGAAATGGATTGGCTCTATAAGGGACTGCTAGCTGAAAATGGGCTGCCACCACACCATTACCCCTCAGGAAAGCACAAGAATCTCTGCACTTCAGGATAATGGCCCCTAGAGCACATCCATGGTAAAGAAGACACTAACCTCAGACACACAATAACTTGTCCAGTGACTATCAACTAGCCTCCGTCCATGGCCATCCCAGGGTTTTGTCAATATCATACACTTGGCATCGCCCAAGTGGCAGGGGTGGGGTCTAAGCACAGGTTACAGAGTTGGGCCCCTCACTAAGACTGATCTCATTGTAGCCACTGCGGATTGCTCAAGCAACCAAAGGCAGAGACTGACACTGGACCCTAGTAAGGCACCATTCCTTGATGACAAGTTGATTACATCAAAATCCTTCAACTCCAAGGAGCACAATATCCTTTTTAAGTTGAAAGTATGTGTTTGCTTTTACCAGCATCATCATCTGAATATTCACATGGGATACAGCAAAACATCTTAGACAAAGGGACACCTGTCACAATGAATGAAGGTAACAATGAATGGATAACCATAAGATCCACCAGTCCTAACAGACGCTGCATGACCTGGAAGTAGACAGCCTACTAGAATGATGGAATGGTTTATTAAAGATTACTAAAGATTCCACAAAAGTATAAGTTTGGGGCCAATGCCTGCAGGGCTAGAGCACTAACCTCTAGGATGTGGTGTAGATAGTGAACAACCAACTAGGCATTGTGTTCCCAATACCAAGCATGGACAGATCTGAGAACCAAGGTGTGGAGGGAAGCTTGGCCTCTCTCCCATCTTCGCAGCTATGCACCTATAAAATTTGTGCTTTCTATCCTAGCTGCCTTAAGCCCTGTTGGAAAAGAAATCTTGTTTCTCTGACAGAGGAAGTTGCTTTCATCAGGGGACACAATAAAGATTCCACTCAGCCTTAAATCTCTGTCTATCCTTGGACCATTTTTGGACCCTCATGCCAGTGGGTCATTAGGCAAAGAAAGGAGTTGCCATATTGATAAGGGTACTTGAATCTGATTACTATGGAAAGGCAGGATTACTGCTAGGCAATTGTTGCTAGGGTGACTTTTGAAACCCAGAGAATTCCCTGAGGTGTATCCTGGTTCTTCCAAACTGGTAATAAAAGTAAATGGCCAGTGTCAATAACCATGGTCCAATAGGGGTAAAGCAACTAAGGACTTGGATCCCCTGGGAATAAAGTTCTGAGTATTTCCATCAGTCAGCAATCCAATCTCAAAGAAAATGCCAAATGGGAATGGAGGGGAAAGATATAAATATCCTAACAGCATTGGGATCAGTCACAGCAGTTGGGGCTGTCGTTTGTTCCATTATCATTGTGTGGTAAGGATTCTGTAGAATCACAGGCGACCACCATCTAGGTTTCATGACAGACTGGACTTCCTGTAAGGAGCAAGTGAGTTTTAGCAGTGCAAAGAATGAATGACTCTCCTCGACACCTCTCGTGTCCTGCCCCAGGTCCCCTCTGCCCATCCTTTTATTCCAGTTGTTATCATGATGCCTCTTAGGCACAAGTGTAACCTTACTGCACCCTCCTTTAGCTGAACTGTCTCTCACTTTCAGCCATGGGGTTCTTTGCTGCTGCTACCTGGCTGTCTGTGGAACCCACTCAGCCGTTCCGTTGCCTGTGCGAGCCTGAGTGTGCAATGGGCAACCTTGAGCCATGGGTGCAGGAGACAGTGAGCAAACATTTCTTTTTTCCTTTGAGCAGAAAATGCTGACTCTCGCTCTGTCGTTCTTTAGAAGGTCCCTGACAGGATCCAGCCCAGGTGCCCACAACAGGGAGCAGGTAGATACAGTCGCTTGGGCTGTCTGTCCTTCCTTCCTCCCTCCTGTCACCCTTGTCCCCACTGTACTGTTGTACTTGGGACTGGCTTCCAATGTAACTACCCAAATGCAGACTTTTGCTCAGGCTTAACACTGGGGAGAGGCTCCAGCCAGGACAGCAGATGTCCACTAATTTAAATTTTTTCCTGTCTGGAAATGTGGGAGTATCCGGAATGTGGGAGTGTGGGCGTGTGTTTTCAGGATTGTATCCACTTGTCATTACTGTGTTCACAATCTCTGCTCTGGCTATACTCTGTAGTTCATTCCTGGGTTTTACTTTGCCCTGGATACTGTTTCCCTCCCTTATTCTAGATATTTCCCCTCTGAGAAGGTATTCTCTTTTTCACTTCCCCAAATACTCAGCTCTCAGATCTGGGTAAAAAGGACCATTTGTGAAGGTATATCTGAGATGAAATTCTTATCCTTTTCCACCACTAAAAGTGACTAGAAATCATGTACCATTTGAAAGGGAAAAGTTATTTGTGGTATATCCAGAGGATTTTAGGATTTATTAATGTACAATATTCACATAGACTCTGTGGCAATCCTAATTTAAATAACCAGTATGATTACTTAAGTTTTAGAGACACAGCCTGATTCTTTATAAATAATTGTGCTGAATTGATTATTCAGGAAGATTTTATTTTATTCTAGAGGGATTTGCATCTGTTCTAAATCAGTGAGCATCAATGCAAAAGAACTACTACTTGATTTTCAGTATCAATCAGAATTCAGGAAACCAAAGCCCTGCATTCCACAGAGTTCCTGTACTGATTAATAAGTTAATAGTGTTATTTAAATAGTATGGTGGAGAGAGGAAGGCATGTCCCCATTTCTCCATTAGCTGTAAACACATATCTATAGCTTGTGTAATGGTGTGGGGGGGAGGGAGGTGGGGAATCCATCTCATTCGATTAAGTTCCCCTTCAATAGTATCTTCCAAGTGAGGAACACCAGAGTGTGTTATGAGTGCCTGATAAAATTAATGCTGAAAAAATTCTACAACAATGTAAGTCAAATAGAGTAACTCAAGATCAGATTTGGAGTATAAAATTGAAAAATGTAGCGCAAACAGAGCCCCAAAGAGACAGCTCCAAGAGGAAGGTGAGTGCAAAGATCCTATCTCAGATATGTTTTTGCTATTACAATCAAAGTTGCAACCATTATCAGTAAACTTCAAGATAGGTCATAGAATAGAAAACTTGAGAGAGACTCAGCGTTTTTTCCAGTATGTCAATTTTAGAGCAAAATATAAAAGTGTTTATTAAAATATTTTAACCTTCTAAGATACTTATAGGGTACCAAAAGCTTGCTCCTTCAAGATATCTGCTAAATATTAATCTATTTTCCAAAGAGAATGATAATGCAAACTAGACCTAAGATATATAGTCCATGTTTTTACTTGTTTGTTAAATTTCATGTTCTGTCAGGTATTTGAAATATCCATTTTTTTTCATCTCCCTCATAGACACACACACACACACAAGCCCTCTCTCTCTCTCTATATATATATATATATATATAGCCCTATACACACACACGCACATGTACACACACACACCCATAGTATTTTATAAATAACAATTATGGCTTCATATTCATCCCAGTTTTAGATTGCTGTTTTCCATGATTTATACCTTTAGACAAAGGCAGAGTTTTTTTATAAGCAGTGTAAAAAAATCAATGAAAATAAATTGAACTTTTCTATCACAATGTAAAACATTTCCTACCACTTAGTAATGTTGTCAAAAGACTAAAACATTCTCCACTGATCTCAAATGTCATTTTGATTCTTTTTATGAGTGATAGTAATTGTAAATATCCTATATTATTTACATATTAAATAATACTTAAAAGATACCTAAGTAATGTCTATTTGTGAAAGGTATGGTATTAATTCGGACATATCTGAAGTTTCTATTAAAATCAAAGCTTTTAAAATTTGAGTTTCTTAAGTGAAGAGAGACTTGAGAAAATCAGATCAGTTGTCCGTAGGCCTGGCATGCAGATGAGCTTGATGTTTCATTGAGAACTTCAACCACAGCCTTTTCATCTTGGCGTTCCTAACATCCAACCCACTGCCTGACAGAAAACCATATTTCAGAAACGCATGTGGAATAAAAGAAAACCCAAGAGGGATCATCTGCAAGCGAGCCTCACTATGCCCCCTGTTATTTCTGCCTATGGATCATTATTTATTTTTGGAGTCTTCTCCCAAAATATAGAACTTTTTCCTTGGCTCAGACAAGCAGTTCATTGTCTAGAAGCCAAACTTCATAGAACTTGAAAGCATATGGAAAGCCTGAGCCAGAAAAACAGACATTGGCTGCAAGAGGTGACTCTTGCGAAAACAGCGTTGAAGAGCGTGTGGGCGCTCCAGAGCGTGTGTTGGTCCTCAAGTGTCTGACCGGTCAGTTCACCAACCAGAGGGAAAACATGTTTGATTTTAAAGGCAAGATGCTGGTGTACAAGGAAAGACAGTATAGGAAATGGAAGGGAAAGGAAGAAAAAAGAAACAAGATACAGAAGGGGAACTGATCAGCACAGAGCAGAAGCAATGAGCAGTGAGATGGGTGGTAAGGTGCAAGAGGTAGGAGGCGGGCTCTAAGGCCCTACTGGCATTCCTGGGCTCCCTCCTGTTGTTCCCTGGGGTCTCCCTGGACTACAGCAAAGGCGGTGAGCTGAGAGTCATGGAGGTATGCAGCTGGCTTCATAGATAACCTCAGTGGAAAACATTTAGAGAAAGGTAAACTAAATTCCATTCATTTGGATTGTGTCAAAGGACATCAATATTCAATGTCATGCTTAAGGCCACCTAACAGCTGTCTGGGACCCAGGGGCTATTATTCAGAGGAGAGTTGGCCTTTACAGGGTAGGGAGTGGAGGGTACCTGAGCTGGGATCAGGTGTTGCATAGAAGCTGTTCTAACAGGACGATTCAAAAACATTCCCCTGTTGCCAGCAAACTGGGACTCAGTGCAAACCGAAAAAGCAAATGATTTGATATAAGCAAATGCTGCTGACTGAGTTGTGTGAGACAAGACATTAGAAGGCTAGGTGTAGCTAGTTACAAACAAAGTAAAAACAGAAAGCCGTGAAGTTACGGAACAGTTTTGCAGCTTCCCCTCCCCCTGAAAAGAGCTTAGCCCCTTAAATAGCACCCCTCCCCCCAGTGCTGATGAAATTGGCCTATTTTGGCAATGCTTGCTAAATTCTAGCCTACCAGGGACCAGTGAATCAAGTGCCTGAGGGTATAAGAAGAATAAGAAACGGCTGACTGCTGTTATATGTGCAAATATTTCAGGCTTCAACAAAATAAAACCCTGATGATGGAAAAATTCCACTCTTCTTGAGTTTTCATAGGTGTCACCATTCCTGTACTGTTTATGGACTGTAAACTCTTACATAAAGGGACATAAAATTGTTAATCCCCTTTACAAATTTGTTCCCTTTATTTCTTGATCTCAGACCCCGGGGAGTGGACCTGAGTAAACCGTCCTCCCGGAGAAAGGACAGAAGAGATTGTTCTGGTAGGGTTTTAATTTTGGAAATCTCACATCCTGGGAAGCCGCCAGTTCCCGGCAAACCAGGATTTTGCTCACCCTAATTTCTGATTTATGTGTGCACCCTCCCCACCATTTTTTCCAGGAACTATTTGCACATTTCATAAGAAACCTGAGAAATGGGGACATGCATTTGATCCAACCTAAAGAGCATATCCAAAGGAAGGACTAGGTAGCATCTTGGATGATAGAGGGAGGTGGTTCTCAACCTTGGCTGTGTGCTAGAATCACCCAAGACCTTGAAAATCACTAACCCCTATGTCCATCCACCAGGAGTCTTGATACCATTGCTCTGGGGGGTGGCCTAAGTTGTACCCCAGGTCAGTTTAAATGTTCTCCTCGCGTACTATGTTAAACTTCAACATGAATATATTTTAAGTTCATGAGAGTGATTCCTACTTAACATGAATTACTGGTAAAGGAATATTTAAATTTCACCTTATATGGTATCAACCATCACATAAAATAACCTGTAAGAAAGACAATATGAATTAATTGAACAAACTTCCATTCTCTCTTTAACAAATGAAAACATGATCTATTCAGTTAGTAATCTGATTCATCACAACTGATAGTTTAAATTATGCATTTTCATGATTAAGCCTTTTAAGCATATGACTTTTATATTTCACATCTAATAGTTACCTTAATTTTTTGATGGATAGCTTCTGTTCCAACTGACTAATTACTCCCTTCAGAATGAATTTTAATCTTGACTCAGCCCACTTATGAATTAATAGTTATTAGGTAGGGTGATACTCACAATATTTAACAACCAGAAAGATAGAGGCACAGACCAATTGCAACTACTTGGGGATTGTCCGAGGAAACCCTAATGGAGAAGAATGAACCCTTTAATTGCTGAATCAAAATGCAGTCTTGGAGGTCCTCAACCATGTCTAAAAGGGATAGTTTAGTTGGTGAGGGGTGAGGGAAGGAAGCTTTGTTTAAGGTTATTTACCAAACGGAACAAAAGTTTTAATTTAGCAATATTGACATTTGCCAAATCCTGGCCCTAATCAAGAGCTAATTGAAGCTGCTAATTTAAAATGTTTATAATCTAAGAATCTTGGTGAAGCCGATGTAAGAGGATATCAGTCCAACACCTCACTTCTGTGTGAAGCTATTTAATAGCTATGATTGTATATTGCAGTGGGAAAAGCATGGACTTTGAATGGACTAGGATGTAAATTCCAACTTTGTAACTAACTGCTGTTTAATCCTGGGTAAAGTGCATCTCGGAGCCATAGTTTTCATCATTGCTTAGGTTTTGTTTTTGTTTTTTTTTTTAAGATTTATTTATTTATTTGACAGAGAGAGATACAGCGAGAGAGGGAACACAAGCAGGGGGAGTGGGGGAGGGAGAAGCAGGATTCCCGCTGGGTAGGGAGCCCAATGTGGGGCTCGATCCCAGGACCCTGGGATCATGACCTGAGCCGAAGGCAGACGCTTAACGACTGAGCCACCCAGGCATCCCAGCTTAGGTTTTATGAAGAGTAAATGGAAGCAGGGGTCTAGGATATTATTACATACTTTATAAATGATAGCTATATTAATCATGATGGTACAGATTTTTCAGCTTCTGTTCAGATACTTTAATTGCTCAGCTCGCTGATACTCAGCTCTAATTGCTGGAAGTTACACCTTATTATAGTTGACTGTATTTTTGGTTAAAAACATTCAATGTCCTTCTCATTGAATGTTAAAAACATTCAATGTCCATGGAAGGAACAGTTATTTCCAACCAAATGACATCAAGCTTGACCATGGGACTTGCTTTAGCCTATGAAGTATGAACAAAGTGCCATGTGTGACTTTCAGAGAATAGCTTACCACAAGGTTATCAGCATTTGCCACAGGGACTTCTCAATGGTCTCCATACCAGAATGAGGAACACATAGAGAAAACTGACGTACAGTAGACATATACCATAAGATGCATAATTTTGTTGTCTGTTCTTTAAACCACTAAGATTTGGAGTTTTAGTTTAGTACAACATAACATCCCATACTCTCCTATGCAAAAATTGTTACCTAAAAGTGAGGGGCTGCCAAAATAAAACACCAACATTTTGTGATTTGGGTTGTAGGATCTGGCAGTGGGTGGTGAGGTAATTGTGTTTAGAGACTACAAAGATGTAAACTCATGCTATTTTTCGTCAAACAATCCACTGGTGTAACTTGGAAAGCAGATACCAAAGGAGTTTGTGACTTTAGGTGCGAGAGGAAAAGAGTATTGGTATTCATAGTGTGTTTTGTTTGCTATTTGCTACGTTTACAAGAACCTTTAAGACAGAAATGATCTGTAAAATGAATTTGCTGCATTGAATGTGAGGAAGAAGGGCATAAGAAGAGGCCCTAAATTCTGGGACATCACTTTGCTATAAGAGTAAACTTTTGGGGGCACCTGGGTGGCTCAGTTCTTAAGTGTCTGCCTTCTGTTCAGGTCATGATCCCAGGCTCTGGGATGGAGCCCCGCATCCAGCTGCCTGCTCAGCAGGAGGTCTGTTTCTTTCTTTTTCACTCCCCCTCCTGTGTTCCCTCTCTAGCTATCTCTTTCTCTATCATATAAATAAATAAAGTCTTTAAAAAAAAAAAGTAAACATTTTTTCATCTTTAACAGGTGAACTAAAACCATGGGTATGGCTGCCGTGCCCTTTGAGAGAATCTTTCAACTGATGAAGCTAACAATCGGTTAATCCTTAAAGTTGGACAAGATGTCTCAGGGTAAAGAGACTAAGGAATTAGCTCCTCCAGGAACTACTAAACTTATAATTAAGCCTAGAGCTATGCATTAAAAAGACTGTTGGTGCCAAAGAAACACCAGGACAAATATTGACATGGCCGTTTGAATCATAAACTACCCTCAGGTCCCAGATCTTTGAGAATCATCAGGCTTAGAAAACTGCTTCATTCTCAGAGATGTGGCCAGGGAGGAAGAGGCAAGGGAACATCATGGAAAGCTATGGAAAACAGTGCACTGACTGGGGAGCTACCAAACCCAAACTAGTCTAATCAAAAACTATTCCCCACCCTTAGATAATAAGGGTGGAGACACCACATCCCAGGGTTTCAGAATTACTCTTTTTTTTTTTTTTTTTTTTTTTTACCATGGCACATACCCTCCCCAATGTCCATTACCCAGCCACCCCATCTTCCCCCGCTCCCTCCACCCATGCCACTCCCGCAACTATCCGTTTGTTTCCTGAGATTAAGAGTCTCTTATGATTTGTCTCCCTCCTAGTTTCATCTTGTTTCATTTTTCCCTCCCTTCCCTTATGATCCTCTGTCTTGTTTCTCAAATTCCTCATATGAGTGAGATCATATGATAATTGTCTTTCTCTGATTGACTTATTTTGCTTAGAATAATACCCTCTAGTTTCATTCATGTTGTTGCAAATTACTCTTAACCAGACTCCTGTGCGCCTTCCATTTTCCTGCTTTCAAAAAGGAGTGCTCACTGTGGTATAATCCCATCCTTTGCTGCATGGCAGAGGAAGAAGAGGAAAATGGGGCAGATGATATGTCTTGCTAGTTACAGAGTGTTAGCTTCAATAGAATGGTTAAAGAGAATACAACATAAGTTGTAGTACATTTATTAAAAGGGATCTTTTACAGCAATGGAAAAGAACTATTGCTAAACCTAACCACATAGGTAATTCTCGTGGAAATATTGTTGTGGCTAGCAAAACCCTGAAATTAGATGCTATATGATTTAATTTATCTGAAATTTCAAAAATGGGTAAAACTGACACACAGCAATTGAATTCAAAATGTCTGGAGGACTGTTGACTTGTGGAGGAAGCACGGGAGAGTCACCTGGGTGTTAGGAACATTCCATATATTGATTTGGGTGTGATTACTAAATATAGTCATATGTATAGTTTATCAAGCTGTATATTTAATCTGTCTCCATTTTACCATATGCAAAGCAAACTCAAAGTTTTTTTTAAGACATGTACATTTTTCTTGTCTTTCTCTCCCCTAAGTCTCATGTCATTTTGGGCTTTAACCTTTCTAAAACTCTTCTTGTAAGTTCTTAAAAATTCTGGTTTTACTTTAGCTTTTTTGGTGACATTTCCATGTTATGTTCTTGTCTTTCGAGTATAAGAGTTTATCTTAATGTTCCCAATGCAGGCGCTCAGGTTTCCTTTACCATGTGAGGCTTATTTTTTGTCTACTGGCACCAGTCCTTCAGTCAGTTTCATCTTAGAAATTCTCATCCTTCTTGAGCCTTTGAGTCTTTCTCTGTGGTTATGAGACATCCTTTTTATTGTTTCAAATTTTGAACTCTGCTTTCCCAAAACCGGTTTCAGTGAACCCACAGCCAATGTTGTTTCTCTATATCCTCATAAATTCCAATGTGATACTGGAATTTTCCCCAAGAATCTTCCACTTTCCCATTAACAGTTAATCCACTCCCATTGGCTTAACTGTAGTTCAGTTAACTGGGGTCTGTTCTAACAGGGCATCCTCACAGGTTGGGGAAACCCTTTGTGGGTGAATAGAAGGAACTGTGATATGGGGCATCATACCCAATTTTGCACTGACCACCACATGCTTGAATGAGCATAATACAGAAATGAGGATCCTCCTTGATCTCACCTTAAAGAAACAATTGGCTTTGCCCCACCCTGGTATCTGAGGTCAAAAGGAGTCATTCCAGCAGGGGGGTGGTGGCAACCTCGTAACACAGGACTCTGTCCTGCCTTTGGTAGTAGAGAAAGCAGGTTTGTGGGACCATGTTCTGGGGTAACCAGATCCTGGCAGCAATTAAGGAACTCCCCTTCCCCCATTCACCTGCTGAAGGGTTAGATTCGAGTTTCATTTCCAGGAATGAAGTGAGAGCAAATTGAATTGATCTTTTGAGTACAAGTTAGGGTCCCGAGGGGATTCTGACATACATGGAGAATTTTAAGCAAAGGCCATAAAAAAGGCGAGGCTACAATTTTCTGCTAAACTTTTAAATTGAACCATCTCAGTGACTTAAATGATTTGGGGTATATAAGTCTTATTTCAGATACTCTTACTTGTTACTTCTCCATTGAATTATGAATACCACTCTTCACAATAAAAGTAGTGTGTAGTGGTTATAAACCCATATGTTAGTATTAAACAGACCTAGAATCTACCCTTGGTTCTACTACAAGCTGGATAATCTTAGATGGATTGTCTAATTATCTAATTATCTAATTTTAGATGGCATATCTAATTATCTAATGTCTCAGATTCTCAGTGCTCTCAATTATAAAATAAGATGAATATAGTAAATGAGATAATTTATGTGAAGTGTTTAGAAGAATGCCTGGTATATAGTAAGTGATCATTATCAGTGAGTGATCATTACTATTCTTATTATTCCGTGAAATATCTGTTGTCTTCACTATATTTGTTCTTAACTTTTACATGTACATGTCTATTTTCTCGCCCTCAAATTTCAATTTGTACATATCTTAATAATATTGATAAATGTCTTTCCAGTTTTTGTGGAATACTTGTTGGCTCTTGACATAAAATAGTCTTAACATTTCATACATTATATGTAGAACATACTTAATTTAAAAAAACTTGAAGTCAGAGAAAATTACTTAGATTTAAGTTATGTTAAAAGCTATTTGATAATAAAAAAAAAATACTGCTAATAAAAATAAGACGAGTTCACCAAACCAATTTAAATTGTTTAAAGTGGCAATAAAAATGAGGCAGACCCACTTTCTAAAGAAAGTGGCATGCTTTTTATATTTTTTCATATATTTAAACAAATATCCTTAGAAAATTTTAGTGCAATTTGATTTTTAGTAATGTTTTAAAATAAAATATATTCTTAAAAGATTTTATTTATTTATTTGACAGAGATCACAAGTAGGCAGAGAAGCAGGCAGAGAGAGAGGGGAGGAAGCAGGCTCCCTACTGAGCAGAGAGTCCAAAGCGGGGCTCAATCCCAGGTCCCTGGCATCATGACCTGAGCCGAAGGCAGAGGCTTTAACCCACTGAGCCACCAAGGCGCCCTGTTTTAAAATAAAATATTTGTAAGTGAAATGAAAAGGAGCCATTGTCTCAATGTAGTATATTTAACACATTGATAAATTAATAAATAAAAGAGTTCATAAATACACAAGTTTTTGTTTAGTAGGTGAAACTTACAAATATGAAATAAAAAAACCCATAAATCAATGTATGTAACCAAGTACTAATAATGAAACTTGGCAGTTGTTTAAAATTTATAAATACCACTCTTGTTGGACAGACCCTTTGAGTATGATATAGTGTCCTTCCTCATCTCTTATTATAGTCTTTGGCTTAAAATCTAATTGATCTGATATAAGGATTGCCACTCCTGCTTTCTTCTGATGTCCATTAGCATGGTAAATTCTTTTCCACCCCCTCATTTTAAATCTGGAGGTGTCTTCGGGCTTAAAATGTGTTTCTTGGAGGCAACATATAGATGGGTTTTGTTTTTTTATCCATTCTGATACCCTGTGTCTTTTGACAGGGGCATTTAGCCCATTCACATTCAGGGTAACTATTGAGAGATATGAATTTAGTGCCATTGTATTGCCTGTAAGGTGACTGTTACTGTATATGGTCAACTAATCTTCGACAAAGCAGGAAAGAATGTCCAATGGAAAAAAGACAGCCTTTTCAATAAATGGTGCTGGGAAAATTGGACAGCCACATGCAGAAAAATGAAATTGGACCATTTCCTTACACCACACACAAAAATAGACTCAAAATGGATGAAGGACCTCAATGTACGAAAGGAATCCATCAAAATCCTTGAGGAGAACACAGGCAGCAACGTCTTCGACCTCTGCCGCAGCAACATCTTCCTAGGAACAACGCAAAAGGCAAGGGAAGCAAGGGAAAAAATGAACTACTGGGATTTCATCAAGATCAAAAGCTTTTGCACAGCAAAGGAAACAGTTAACAAAATCAAAAGACAACTGACAGAATGGGAGAAGATATTTGCAAACGACATATCAGATAAAGGACTAGTGTCCAGAATCTATAAAGAACTTAGCAAACTCAACACCCAAAGAACAAATAATCCAATCAAGAAATGGGCAGAAGACATGAACAGACATTTCTGCAAAGAAGACATCCAGATGGCGAACAGACACATGAAAAAGTGCTCCATATCACTCGGCATCAGGGAAATACAAATCAAAACCACAATGAGATATCACCTCACACCAGTCAGAATGGCTAAAATCAACAAGTCAGGAAATGACAGATGCTGGCGAGGATGCGGAGAAAGGGGAACCCTCCTACACTGTTGGTGGGAATGCAAGCTGGTGCAGTCACTCTGGAAAACAGCATGGAGGTTCCTCAAAATGTTGAAAATAGAACTGCCCTATGACCCAGCAATTGCACTATTGGGTATTTACCCTAAAGATACAAATGTAGTGATCCAAAGGGACACATGCACCCGAATGTTTATAGCAGCAATGTCCACAATAGCCAAACTATGGAAAGAACCTAGATGTCCATCAACAGATGAATGGATCAAGAAGATGTGGTATATATACACAATGGAATACTATGCAGCCATCAAAAGAAATGAAATCTTGCCATTTGCAACAACATGGATGGAACTAGAGCGTATCATGCTTAGCGAAATAAGTCAAGCAGAGAAAGACAACTATCATATGATCTCCCTGATATGAGGAAGTGGTGATGCAACATGGAGGCTTAAGTGGGTAGAAGAAGAATAAATGAAACAAGATGGGATTGGGAGGGAGACAAACCATAAGTGACTCTTAATCTCACAAAACAAACTGAGGGTTGCTGGGGGGAGGGGGTTTGGGAGAAGGGGGTGGGATTATGGACATTGGGGAGGGTATGTGATTTGGTGAGTGCTGTGAAGTGTGTAAACCTGGTGATTCACAGACCTGTACCCCTGGGGATAAAAATATATGTTTATAAAAATAAAAAATTTAAAAAAAAATTTATAAATACCACTCTTTTAAAGGACAAACCATATCTGTAAAATGAAGTTGCCTTTTTGATTCTGTTAAGAGAGATAACAAACACATGCTAATCAATGTTGAGTAACACTCAGGACCATGTATCTTAAGAAATCTATTTGCTAAGTTTACTGAGATTCGGTAAGATTCAGGTACCATCTCAAGAACTAAAATCTGAGTGAAAAATTAGAAAACAAAGATAATAATGAATGGCAATGTTTCCAGTTAAGGTGTGATGGCTGGTGGTATGAGTTTTGTGCCCTATCTTATATAACAACTGTCTTAATTATGGAGGGAGCAGCTAGCATGTTAAATTTGAGGACGAGTCTAAATTAGGAGATACTACAAATACCACTGGAACCAAGAAGTAATGTTCAACTAAAAGGAATTCATGAACAAAACTACCATCAAGTAATACTGAAGGATAATAAATCAGTAAAGTGAAGATTTCAGCTCTGTTGCTTTTACTGTCTAATTTTCTGAGGCAAAAACTAGGTATAGGACTTAATTATAAAAATAATTTTGGAGCTTTTTTTTTTCATTTAACGGAATCTCACAAATTGTTTTATCTTTTAGAGCTCATCACTGTCAAGTGGGTAAATTTTTTTTTTTTAAGATTTTATTTATTTATTTGGCAGACAGAGAACACAAGTAGGCAGAGAGTCAGGCAGAGAGGGAGAGGGGGAAGCAGGCTCCCAGCTGAGCACAGAGCCTGAAGGGGGCTTGATCCCAGGACCCTGGGATCATGGCTGGAGCGGAAGGCAGAGGCTTAACCCACTGAGCCACCCAGGTGCCCCAAGGTAAACTATGTTTTGAGGAGAAGTCAGAGTAGTGAATTTCACTGTGTTTGATTGAGGAGGATTCTAATTTGGATCTTTCTGCTAATTCTGTAACTCTACATACAAGTCCAAGTCCTTATTTGCTGTCTAGATAGTTACTCTAAATTCTCCTAAGTGATGAAACTCTGGTTCTGAACTGCATGCAGTCTTTGGGGACTGGGTTTCTACTAATTTTATCTTCTTAAGCCAACCTGTCTGTCTGCACCTTTGCCTATCTATTGCTCAAGCTCTGACTTGCCTGGTGCTCAAATTATCTTCCTCTCTCCAGCTGGCAGTTGGGCAATTTTTGGCCCTCTCACCCTCCCCCTGGAGGCTCAGTGTAGTCTCAGCATCTTAAAAATAAATAAGTAAGTAAGTAAGTAAATAAATAAGCAAATAAATAAAAAGGAAAAAAAAAGTGCTCAAATGGACTAAGGTTTCATTTGATAGCTTACAACTGACCTTGGACACATCTATTTGGAAATTCTATTGTCATTTCATCCTCACTGAATTCTAAAGAGAATTCTCTGAAGAGAATCCATTATCTTTCTTTTTCACCTCTAAAAAGAATCCTCTCTTGATTTTTCTTTCAATATCAGTAGTGACAGATTTCACCCAGGCCAATGGGAATGGAAACTAGAGTTGTCCTTGACTTTTTCATATTCATGATACTCTGTATTCTATTGTTCACCTGATCTCCTTGAGTCCTTTTTCCAAATTCATATTAATCTTTCCCCTTTCATTCTCCTTGTCCAGGCCTTGTATCATTTATATTTCTATGATTATAATAGCCTTTTTGGAGGGAGTAAAATAAAAAGAATAAAGGTTTGATTCTCCTATAATAGGAAGCACACATAATTAAGGAAAACAGATTTGCAGCATATTATCCTTACGAAAAAGAATACTCAAATATTCAATGGCAGGAAGAAAACAGAGCAAATGTAACCAGGTCAGTTTAACAGTACATAGATATGACTGGTTATCTGTAAGCTGTAACTGGAAGTATAGGTCTGGGTCTTGCATGGGTTTGGTGATGCATCATTGTACATTCTTCAGAAGGACAACCAGCATTAAAGTCATCACCAAAGAACAGGGCTGTTTTCACATAGACATATTGTAAAGACATGGCAGTACTAATAGTTAATCTTAGCTAACACCACAGTGGTAATCATCTTACAATAAATGTTAACAAATCAATACATTGTATACCTCAGACTTAGGCAGTGTTATATAATTGTCAGTTATATCTCAGTAAAGCTGGGTGGGGAGAGGAGAGGTGAAAACACTGAGAGCCCCCCCAGGCAATGTGAACGGAGATGAAAGCAGAAACAAGAGAAGCAGTATTTTTATTTTATTTTATTTACATTATTTAATTAAATAAATTTATTTAAATAAATAAGTTTAAATAAAGAAGTATTTATTTTATTTTCATCATTTAATTTACTTTTAATTTATTTTATTTTCATCATTTAAAATATCAGTCAACATGTACTGAACATTTATAATATGTTGAATAAAGTTGCAAACTAATTATATACATTCTGTTGCCACAACAACTCCATGACATAGATGTTATCATTAATTCCATTTTCATAGCTGATGGAGTTGAGGATCTGAATATGTCCCAAATATGGCGCCTTTCCTCTGTCTACATCTGCTGTACATCATCTCTCCTATCAAATTCCCATCATCTCTCTTTGCAACATTCTCCTAGTGTCTCTCACCCCTACTTTTGCCCTCACCATCCTTCTCACCAAAGCATCTAGAAGGATCTAACAACTTCTGTCAGATCACATTATTCCTCTATTTAAAATCTTTTGGTGATTTCTACTGCAGTTATCAGAAACTCTAACTCTCAAGTAGCTGGTGTAAGACCCTGTATGATTTGTGCTGTCTCTTTCTCTCCCCACATTACACTTCATACTTCCCTTCACCACACTGACCTCAGGTTACTTTCTCTACTATCCAAATTCTCCCTCCCTCCTTAGCAATTTTGTCCAAATGATTCCCTTTGCCTCAAGCATTTTTGCCCCAACCGGTTGGCTCATTTCTACTCACCCTTCATCCCCAGCTTAAACTTTACTTCCTCTGATCATCTTTTTTTGTTTTCTTTTTATAAAATGTCTTCCTTATCTGATTTTCTATGTCTGTTTTTTTTAAGGTATAATTTAAAATCAGGAAAATTCATTCTTGATGAAATTTGACAAATGTAAACAGTCATATAGCTACCAACAATCCGATTAGAGAATATTTCATTTGATTTCAAAATGTTCCCTTGTGCCCCTTTGACGTCAGTCCCCTTTCCCTAGATCAGTGGCAGCCACTGATTTCTTTCCCTTTAGTTCTGACTTTTCTGGAATGTTCTATAAATGGAATCATTCAGAATATAGCCACTTGAATCTGGCTTCTTTCACTGACACAATTATTTTAAGATTCATCTATATTGTCACATGTGGGTATCATAATTTATTTATCTATTCATCAAGAGGTGTACTTTTAAGGTTCTTTCCAGTTTCAGTGATTATGAATGAAACTTCTATAAATAGTTGGTACAGGTTTTTGTGTGGATGTTCATTTTATTTCTTTTGCATAGATACCTAGAAGTGAAATTATTTGGTGATATGGTAAATATATATTTACCTTTATAAGAACTGCCAAAGTGTTTCCCAAAGACCTATACCACTATTTTTTTTTTTGCATTTACACTAGAAATATATGAGATCCACTTTCTCTTCATATTCACTAGCACCTGATATTGTCAGTCTTAAAATTTTAGTAATTTTAATAGATGTGTGATATGTATATATTTTTGTTTTGTATTTCTTGATGACTAATGTTGAGCATATTTGTATGTACATATTCACTCTTAGTAACTGTTCTTTGGTAATCTGTCTGTTCTAATCGTTTGCCCATTTTTACTGAGTTGTGAAAGTTTTTATATATTCTGAATAAAAATCCTTTGTCAGATTTATGTTTTGCATATATTTCTTCCCAGGCAGTAACTTGTCTTTTTATTTTCTTTAAAGTGTATTTTGAAGAGCAGAAGTTTTTAATTTTGATAAATGCAATTTATCAATCTTTTGGAATTTTTTTTTAACCTGTACTCTTGTATCCTTACCTCATCCAAGGTCACAAGCATTTTCTGTTCTGTTTTGTTTTCTAAAGTTTTATGGTCTTGAGATACCTGGCTGGCTCAGTCAGTAGAACATGCGACTCTTGATCTCAAGATCATGAGTTTAAGCCCCATGTTGGGCCTGGAGCTTACTTTAAAAAACTAATAAAAATAATTAAAGTGTATTCTGTTAAAAGAAAGTAAAATAAAATAAAAACTTATAGTCTTCAGTTTATTGTCCATTTCTGGTTGATCTTGTATTTTGAGCTATCAGTGTAGATTAATTTTTTTTTTTGTATATGAATGCTTACGTTTGGCATTTGAGTAACACTATAACATGCGAATTGCCTGTTCAGCAAAGTCTTCACTGAACAACAACCTACGTATTGTTTTTCCATAGCCAGAAAACATCCAGTTACAGCTATACTCTCTGATGCATCACTTTTTGTCTACCTAAAATGTGACTTTGTCACTTCCTTGCTTGAACCCATTTAGTGAAGTAAATATTCAATAAATGGTATTGGCACAATTACAGCTTCATTTGATAAGAAAGTTTATACTTTTGCATCTTATCACAAATACATGCACAATTATAGATGGTTTAATGAATATAAAAGATATGAAACAGAAAAATTAAATTTATTCAAAGTTTGTAGGAGAATATTTTGATATTCTTGAAATAGTACTTTTTAAGCAAAATATGCAACTCAGAGACAATGAAATGAAAATGTTAACAATTTGCATAGTGTGAAAAGAACTAGTTTATGAATGACAAAATAAAATTAAGGGGAGAATAAAATATTAAAATGAAATATTAAGAAAGATATTTGCAATATGTATCAGGAATACAGAGTTCTTATCCCATTAAAAAAATGGCTTCTTCTAAATCAGTAATAAATAAATAAATAAACAAACAAACAAAGGGAGCAGCAATACCTCTGAAGAAAAATGGGCAAAGAGCATATATTGTAATTCACACTAAAACAAACATTTAATAGAAATTAAAAGATACATAGCATAGTAACCAAACAATTTTGAATTAAAACAGCAATTAGATGCTTTAAATTTTTAGATGAATGAAGATTAAAATATTTTATGTTTGATTTTAGTAAATGTTTTAGGGAAGCAAAAATCTTACACATAGTTGGAATGCACATCATTATGTCGTTTCTGGAAAGCTATCTGACAAAATACATCAAAATCTTTAACTATGTCTAGACTGTTCATATTATAAATATGTTCATATAAATTTAATATAGGAAAATCATTGAACAAGCGTGAAATGGTGTGTTTATTACAGACAAAAAGTTGAAAATAGCCTAATCATTTACCAAAAATAAAGGAGGGTGCATCCATTTCAATGAAATAATTAGTAGCTGTTAAAATAGGGTAAAGAATATTTATTTACCTAGTATATATCATACACAACATACAAAAACACATACATACATATATACATATGTACATTTATACACATGCACACCATATCATTGAATGAAAAAGCTGGATACAATATGGTTTATACAGTATGATTGTGCTATTTTCTATATTATTTGTGTGTGTCCATATCAAAGAGTTAATAATATTTAGCTTTGGGGAGTAGGATTTGGGATGAAAACAAAATTTATGTTTAAATAACTTTGGTATTATTTAAATTCTTCTTATCATGACTATAGTGATTTTGGTAATATAAATTAAAGTTATCCATATTAATTTCAGAAAAGTTAAAATAAGAAAATTACGCAACACAGGGATAACTACCATTCCTGTCCTGCTGCATTCCCTGCTACCGTGTTTTTTATGCTTCCATATGTGTCTTTAGACACATTTGAGATCGTATCATATGGGTATTTTATAACCAGTGTTACTGGGTCTCTTATTTATCAACCCATCCATTTCATACTCACCAGCTTTGTATGGAAATCTGTGGTTCATATTGTGGAGAATGCAGGAAAAAGAAAAGAAAATATTGAAAAGAGAAGAAATCTGCTCTTCAAATACTTTTTGTATACCTAATTTATTCATTCAGCAAGTACTTGTTAAGGGCCTTTTATGTGTCAGGCACTGTTCTAGATGTTACAGCACATAACAGGCAATCTTCTGTTGTTAATGGAAATAGAAATTGTTAAAATCTGTTTGACATGTGTTAGACTTAGAGTGGATAAAGATATGACTGGTCTTTGGATAATATAACAGACACTTAGCAGACTCTGTTAAAATTCTTTAAATGACTAGGGTTTTTGTTCTCTTGAGTTTAAGGTTACAATCATTTAAATTTCTTTCAGTGAACACATGCTTGCAAATCCACACCAGCTGAATTAATGAGTGGAAGATAAATGTGTCCTCTGATGGAAGAGAAGGGACCAATGAAACACCATGTGTAGCCAAGAAATGAACTCCATGATCACTTTTGTCCCAAGCACCAGGAATCAGGATGAAGGCAAAGACCACGTGGAAGAAAATTCAGAAATAAGCATCAGCAGTAATATGGTGCAATAGTCTTTCCTGCTCCTTGCTTTGATATTCTCAATTGTTCCTCTTATTTGTGTTGAGGAATTGGCTTCCTTGTGACATCTGCAGGTGCTGACAAGGTCCTTGGAATCAGAGATCATGGTGACCAGAGAGAGGACACCGTCCAGAAACCTGACAGTTCTTAGCAGGGGACTGGGGCCAGGCAATGAGCAAAGTAAGAATCCTGAATTTCAAGGGAGGACCTGAAACATCAAAAAATATATAGTAGGCAGTCACTGTAGATGAGATACCACTGGATGGGAACTATGTATCCAGAACAAAGCTAGAGTTTAGTCATTGGAACAGAGTATGAGGCTAAGAAGACACTGAGTTCCTGGCTTGACTCCTTTGTTGTTCCTGTTGACAGTTTAGTTCCAAAGCTACGTATGCTGCTTTACTCTGCAAGTGAAGCTTTAACTTCCAAAGCTAGGCTTTGGAACCTAGCTTTGGGAGAGACCCATTAAACAGGGTAATCATACCTCTCAATGGTGTGATATCCAAGAAATTATAAGAAATTGGAAAATAATAGTCTTTATTATATAAAATAATAGCCTGTATAAAATAATAGTCCTTTCTAGATACTCTGCTTACTTGGACCAATTGGGCCAGTTACCTTAGCTTTTTTTTTTTCTTTTTTTTTTCAGATTTTATTTGTTTATTTGTCAGAGAGAGAGCAGAATCACAGAGAACTGCAGACAGAACAGGCAGAGGCAGAGGGAGAAGCAGGCTCCCCACTGAGCAAGGAGCCCAATTCGGGACTTCATTCCAAGACTCTGGGATCATGACCTGAACAGAAGGCAGATGCTTAATTGACTGAGCCACCCAGGCTTCCCTACCTTAGCTTTTTTTTTTTTTTTTTTTTTAAGATTTTATTTATTTGACACAGAGAGAGAGATCACAAGTAGGCAGAGAGGCAGGCAGAGATGGGGGAAACAGGCTGCCCGCTGAACAGAGAGCCTGATGTGGGGCTCGATCCCAGGACCCTGAGATCATGACCTGAGCCAAAGGCAGAGGCTTAACCCACTGAGCCACCCAAGTGCCCCCCACCATAGCTTTTTGAGCATTTTTCTCCCACATTGTGTTTTTCCATTCTTTCCACTTTCATTTATTTTTATTTATTTTTATTTTTTTTAAGATTTTATTTATTTATTTGTAAGGGAGAGAAAGAGAGAGCAGAAATAGGCAAAGTGGCAGGCAGAGAGAGAAGCAGGCTCCCCGCTGAGCAAGGAGCTGGATATGAGACTCGATCCCAGAACCCTGGCATCATGACCCAAGCCAAAGGCAGCAGCTTAACCAACTGAGCCACCCAGGCATCTCTCCACTTTCATTTTAGAATAAAATGAAAATTGTATTGAAAACATCATGATGGTAGAGATCATTCATTATATTCTGGAATTTGTGTCAAAAGCTGACGAGTGCGTCTCCTCTGTGAAAAAGTTTAGATGATCTTTTTTTTTAATGTATTTTTTTTAAAGAGTTTATCAGAGATCACAAGTAAGCAGAGAGGCAGGCAGAGAGTGAGAGGGAAGCAGGTTCCCCACTGAGCAGAGAGCCCCACGCGGGGCTTGATCCCTAGGACCCTGAGATCATTACCTGAGCCAAAGGCAGGGGCTTACCTCCACTGAGCCACCCAGGCGCCCCAAGTTTAGATGATCTTATGACTATTTACAAGCTTAGGCGGAGTCGGTTAACTGGATACATTGGACTTCATAGGAAAGGCATTCCCCCCCCCCCCCCACTGGGTGCCCCAGTGTCGTACTGTGTGCTACCTGCATGGCTGTGGGGCGTGATCTTGCACACCTTCATCATGTTATTGGTCAGATTTAATTTCCTAAAGGTCAGAGATGCTTACGTTATTCCATGGGTCCCTACCTTATTCTTGAGAAGAGAAGATGGCAGTCAATCTCTTTTTCCATTTACTCAATTTATCCTTTGGAATTTCTCAATGGACAGTGAAGAACACTGCATTTGTGATAAGTGGAAGGAGCTTAATTGAGTGTGTTGGTTTTGCTGGATATGGCTGTTTGTAGGTATGCAGAAGCCAGATGCCACCTGGGAAGCAGACTTCCTTTTTCCAGGGCAGTATTTTTAATTATGTCTTTTCACCTGAGCTCCAGGGCAAAAGTTCCATTTTTCTCCCTGCTCATTATTAACAAAGCCCACAAGGACAGAGGTTTCTAATTTCCTATTTTTAAGTGAATTTAGCTTGCAAAGTGTTCTGAAATGACATTAGATATGTAGTTAAGATAATACCTAGGCTCTGGAGTTTCTTCGCTTTATACACATCTATACATCCTACCCACACCGACTGCCCTCTGTTCACAAAGCAATATTTACTCACACAGTCCACGTGTTCCTGAAAGTGTGCTCGGTGGCTTGTTGTGGTTGTTGTTTGTACGCTACATACATTCAACAGACACATTCGGGAACTATCTTATGGGAACTGTACACAGATATCACTTTCTGTGTTTAATTTGTATCGAGGGTGATTTTGTGCAGCAATGCAGACCTGCACCCATTTTGAAATTAATTAACCTGAACACAATTGGATCCACCAGTCTAGGTTCCTTAATAATATCCTGGCTCACACATTAAATAATACATGAGGGGGAATGGAAGGTGGGGGGGATTCCAAGGAGAGACAATGAGGATTCTGGCCTCCAGAGCTTTTAATCCCCCTTCTGCCAGTGTTTTCCCCTGTGAAGGGGAGTCTTCCTTTCCTTGTTTTTGTTTTCCTGGCTGCAGAAGGAGAGCATGAGCAAAGCCACGCAGAGTTGTAGGTGGGGGTGAATAAATGCCAAAAATGTGCTTTGAGAGCCTCAAGTAAAACCCACTATGCCGCGTGTGGAAATTGTTATGGGTTCATTCTTCATGCACTTTTAGTCCTTGCCCTCTAGGCTCAGACTGCCAGCCAAGGCACCAATTACTGGCGATGGGGCTGTTGGTTCTTGTGATGTGAACACCTGTCCTCCAGCAAATGAACTGAGATAATACATTCCCATTTACTATGTGTGTCATATACCCTACAAATTGAATCTCTAAAATACACTCTGAGTTGAATAATAAATGGCACTGGGTTTAAATGACAGGAAATAGACTCCATACAATTGCTTGGGCATCTGTGTCCACCCAAGCCTTTGTCCACCCAGTTTGCTGCTGAAACGCCAAGCCAGACTTCCCTCTGCGTTCTCGGAGCTGACTAAGGGGCCATCTGTATGGGGAAAGTCACCACAGAATTGCTGGCTTCCCTGGGAGAGCCTCGGGCTGATGAATTCAGTCAAGCCAGGGCTTGGGAGACCCAGCCCCAAGCTGCTCAGCAGATAAGACAGAATTGCAACTCGATACAATTCCGGGAGGGAGCCTTCAAATTCATATTTAAAGAAACATTCATTAGGTAGCTGGATGGACCACCCAATACAATTTGTTGCCCTGAAATTTATAAGAAGGACAATTAAGAAAAATTACCAAATGAAAGCGGGAAAGCGGGCAGCCAAGGATCCAGGTTGAGGGAATGAGGTTTAAAGGCCGTACCAAAGCTGCGGTGAATCTTGGCTTCCCTTCCACTAGCTGTGGGACTTCTGGCAGGTGACGAACTCTGAGTTCTCTAAATGTCAGTCTCCTCTCGGGTCTCTAGGCTAGGAGCACACCTCATGCGCCCACCTGTCCACCCCGCATGCCCCGCACGCTCTTTGGCCGACGCAGGTGCTGAAAATCCGCTGCAGGCAGGAGGGTTTTTCTGACTGGTTCTTGCTGCTCGTCCTAGCCACTGCTGTAAGGGCCATCTGTGGCCACTCACTCCTGGCCTGCCCTTCGTTCTTCGGGGCGACCGTCTCTGGGTGAGGGAGAAGAGAGGTTCTTTAGCATTTGGCCTGCTCTACCCAAGCGTCCCGCCAGGAGGTTAAATGTGATGTGTAAGCTGGTTGTGTGCACATGAACCCTCATCCCTCAAAGTAAGAGTGCACGGTCCTGGCTTCCTATCAGGAGATGGTTCACTGATTCGTGTTTTGAGACGTTTATGGAACGGGAGTGTTCTCCAGGGCTTCCTTTCAGTGTAATACCATGACCCTCCCATGAATGCAGGCCTATGTTCCTCTCATGGATGCCTTTTATGTAGGTATGTAAGTATGAACAATTTTCCTCCCTTTCCTGTTTTGATGACATGTTCATCAGCTGGAAGGGCACTGATCCAGAAACTACCTATTTTCTACGGCCTTCCCCATGTTTAATATCCTGGTCAAGGGAAAGGCCAGACAGGGGAACAAATGCCCAGGAAAATAGAAGGAAGGCCATGAGAACGGACAGGGGTGCTCTGAATCATGTCAGTATTGTGTAAACAGATGTGTACTTATAATTCTATTTGTGTTTATTGTGTTGTTCTTCCTCAACCAATAATGCCTCTGTAACCTAAAGAGACAAAGACTCAGTCAGTGGTCTAGTTGCCGTTTCTGTGTAGCCCCACATGGTGCCTTTGATTTCTTTGGCAAGCTCACCGCCGGTAGTGAGGACCCCTGACACATGTGAGGCCAGGGAAAAGTGCCTGTCCTGTAACCGGTGCCCACCACCGAGTTGGTGGAAAGCAGGAAGCCATGAATGGAGGCATCTGTAGATCTGCTCCAAAGGTCTCTCCCTGGAACATGAAGCTGGTAGGTCCCCCATCCCAGGAAGACCCCTTGTGAGCATCTGTACAATGTTCCTGTTTCTTGCTTTCTTCTTTTTAAAAAAAAAAATTTTTTTTAATTTTTAAATTAAAAAAAATTTTTTTTTTAAGTTTTTAAAGAAATTATTTGAGAGAGTGAGATCTGAGAGCATAGGAGCATGAGCCAGGGGAGGGGAAGGGGCAGAGGGAGAAAAAATACTCCCCTGAGTAAGGAGCCTGATGCGGCGCTGCATCCCAGCACTCCGGGATCATGACCTGAGTCAAACGGAGCAGCTTAACCGACTGAGCCACCCAGGCACCCTTCCTTCTTCTCCTATCTGTCTTCCAGTCCTCTTACCTGTTTCCACCCAGGCTAAGAAGGAAGAGACTTCTGTTTGCCACTTCCTTCTAACTTAGCCATCTTTCCCATTACTGTCCCTACCTGAATTCCCCTCTTCTGTCTTATTCTTTGACTGCCTTTGGACACTGCACAGGAAATCTCATACAGACTTCTTCTCTCTTGCTTCCCACATGTTCTAGGATCTTCTCTATGTCTAGACATCTCTTTAGAACCTATCTGTCATCTCTCCCTGTTCCACTTCCTCACAGCTCTGTTAAGTGGCCATGGGTCGTATTAGATTACTGTGTTCAATATGGGATATTAGGAAAGAGGGCTCTTTATTGTTTAATCCAGGTTTGGAATTCTGTGTCCGCCACCTAGTAACTGTGGTATCTTGGCAAGTTATTAATTCTCCATGCCTCAGTTTTCATTTAATTTTTTCATCTGTTTTATGTGCTCCCGATTCTCTAGCCTGCACCTCCCTTGGGCTGGATCTAGCAGAGAGCCAGCTAATGGAGCATTCAGACATCCTGCTGGTGGCCCCCTGCATTACAGAAGAGAGAAAGAGAGCGGGGCAAGGCTGAGGCAGGTATCAGAAGGCCGACCAGCCCTGGATCAGTACGGCAGCACTTCTCGTGTTCATTTAGGTAAGTGTCTGCCCTCTAAGGTTGTGAGCTGCCCAGGGTGGGAAGTGAGTTTTCTTTTACTTTGTATTCCCTAATCCTTGCCTACTACCTCCAATGGAATGCAAGCTTCATGAATGTCTGTTGGGTGGACTTGCTAGTGGAGGGGAAGTAGTATCCTTCTCAAGAAACATGCTAGCGTTTTTAGTTAGGTCTGGATCTGTAGGGGTCCATGCTGAGTACAGATGAGTGTGTAGTGTAGCATGGTGAAGAGGGGATTGGAGAAAGAACCTACTAAGAATGATTCGCCATTCTTCAAAAAGCCCTACTAACCTGGACAAAGGACAGGTTGGTTCTCACAGCAAAAAGAGGCCTGAGATATTAGCTAGCACAGGATGCCAGCGATAAAGGACGATGCACAGTGAGGCTGAGCTGTAGGCTTGGGAAGAAAGACAGGGTGTACCATGAGTTCCTGACATTTGAGATTAGTTGGAGGGACTAGGAAGGGCCCCCTGCCGGGAAAATTCATATGCAGACCATGAAACTATTTTCAGAGGTAAAACTGCATTTAATTTACTCTGCAACATTACCTTAGATCAACCTCGTGTGCTCCCCTAGCCTTTGCTTCATTCTGCTCTGGAGTAAAATACTTCCATCTCCAGTATTTAGAACAGTGCCCCACATGTAAGTATGTATTGAGTGAAAATAATGTAGAGGGGAAGAAAGCTGTAAGTCTTTCTATGTCATGTAGGTTTACTTCATCCTGGAGCTGAAGATGGAAAAAGGTGTGGAGCTAGCGATGCTTCCATACTGTTTTTGCCTTTGAGAACAGCCAGACTCTCTTTGAGCAACCATGGAGAACAGTCATCAGAACACCTTATTTTAACCTCGCCAGCAGTGGTTAATTTAGTTTAGGAAAAGGTGAACAGGAAAAATCTAGCATCTCCTAGTCTAAATACATTATAATTCATATCCGTGACACACTGTATTATACACGTGTCAATGACACTTCCCTTTCCTTTCTGCCAAGTAAGCCATATGCTTCTTCCATTATTTTTAGTTTGGTCATGTGATTGGCTTTGGCCAGTGAATGTGAGCAGGTGTGACATATTCTACATCTGAACAAAATCTTTGAATATGCTTACATAGTTTTGGTTTTATATATTGTGTGCCGACCCCTACTTGAGAAGAACATGACCCAGATAGTAGTTACGTCCTGGGACTGGGTTCCAAAATGAGAAAAGTCACAGAGTAGAACCAAGTAGAACTTGTGGGAGCTACAGCTGACTTGCTGATCTCAAGTAACTTAAATGATGTTTGTCAGTGGCTAGGAAAGTAGGAAAGTAGTAACATATAAGCTCTCTACTGCTGCTAGAACAAATTACCATCAACAGCAGCTTACACAACATAAATGTATCTTATAGTTCAATGTGTGTCCCACTGGGCTAAAATCAAGGTGTTGGCCAGGGTGTGGTCACTTCTGGAGATTCTAGGGAATAATGTGTTTCCTTGCTTTTTCTAGAAGTTGCCCACATTCCTTGGTTTGTGCTCCCTTCCATCCTCTTCAAAGCCAGCAATATTGCATCTCTCCCCATTCTTCCCTAGTTACCTCTCCCTTTGACTGTCCTTGTCTGTCGTCCTCTCCCATCTTTAAGGATCCCTGGGATTTCCCTGGGCTCATCCAGATAATTCAAGATGACCTCCCTGTCTCAATATCAGCTGACTAGCAACCTTACATTCTCTTTGTCATGTATCCTTGACATCTTCAAAAGTTCTAGGGATTAAGACCAGGACATCTTTTATTCTGTAGTATGGGTATTGTAATCAAGGATGATGCTGCTTAAAAGGCAGAGAATTAGCTGCTCCTCTGTAAATGAACATAAAACAGAAACTCTCTGTGGTCATTTGAAGTCACAAGATAAAATAAATACATAGCAGAGTGACATTGAATATGACAGCCTGGCTCCGTACCTGCTACTGCCTCTACGTATAGGACTTTGGGCAAATCATTTGGTTCATTTCTCTCTGAGTTTCTTCACCCGTGACATGGAACACTCAAATCTAGTGCAATTTATCTTTCAGGGCTATGGAATAGCTATATCATAATTATATCAATAGCTGTTTATCACCATATCTCTACTACTTCATTCTTTTTATCTTTTGGGTCATTAA
This sequence comes from Mustela lutreola, assembly GCF_030435805.1. Lineage (NCBI taxonomy): Eukaryota > Metazoa > Chordata > Mammalia > Carnivora > Mustelidae > Mustela > Mustela lutreola. The sequence continues at coordinate 37,857,870 of NC_081300.1, forward strand.
ATGGATCAAGTCAAAACAATGGAGTGTAAGGGCATCTATAGGTATATCTATCTTCATTCTTTTTCTTTGTAAAGGTCTATGCACAATAGGGTGTATGAGTTGATAATAGGGCCTCCAGATTTAACCTTGCCCCAAATTTCTCTTTTAAATGAATTGTGCCTTCTCCGTCTGTGTATGTATATTTGTGGCCTTGTAACAATCCTGCGAATACAGATTAGCTGATGCACTTTTCCATTAAAAAATTAATACAGCGTTGAAAGACGAACGCCTTTCTCATTTCTTCAGCCATGGTAACAATGAACCATTATTCAGGAAGAAATGGGTAAAATTAAGATACACATTTCCATTAGTTTTAAGTCCAGTGTTTGCAGACAGTTATGCATATGCCCACATGCATTTCTGTTCTTCATTGTACAAATTTTCCTCAATTCCCTCTTCCATATCATAGCACAGCATGGATTGGCAACTCCAACTTTTCATTTATGTGCATATTTCAGTAAGAAACTCTCTACTGGAATGACACATAAATTGGTTTTTCCTTTTGTTGGAGGTTCACCTTGGTACTTACTGCCTGACCATTTTGGCCACCTCCTGAGGCATCCCTGGCCAGGTAGTCAGCTGTGTCTCCCAGAAGCATCTGGAAGCTCTTCCTCTTTCAGCCTCTCTGGAATAAAGATTTCATTTTATCCTTCCACATAGGCTTATAAGACATTAGAATATTATAGGTCCCCAAAGAATTTGTATCTTCTTACATCTTTTATTCTTTTTGCCTGCTGTTATGTATATTTTATGATTTCAATGTGGCTAATTAAATGATGCAGTGTGTATGTAACTGGAGTATGTACACACAAATATTGTGCTGTTTTAGATCAAAATATGATGCCTGCACAGCGACAGATCCAAACTGTTAATACAACGTTATTTTTAAGAGATCACAAATTTGTGGGTTGAATGCTAAACTTCTTTAGCAAAACAATAAAATCAGAGAAAAAATATCATTTTTAAAGAATGTTTTCCACATTCAAGATAGACGCCTATGACCATTCTGTGGACTTTGAAATTATGCTATGCTTTGCTGAAAACAAACAAGAATTCATCTGAAATATAATACAAATTAGGCACAAAATATGACCAAATGTGAAACCAAAAGTCTTATAATACTCAAATTAAAGCTTTACCAGTGGAATAATAACTAAACATGTATTACATACAATGTGTCACAATGGTACCCTGTGCCCCCCGCCAAGTAGAATAATATCTCTTTTGAGAGAGAAGTCATCTTGAAAATTAATGTCTCATAAAATGAAATATCTCTATCTCCTTGACTGGTTTTTTTTCTTTAAAATATTTTAAAATAGTTTTTGTTTTGTAGTTCATTTTGGTGTTGAACATTGTATTAATACTTTTTTGTATTATTATTTTAATTCTTGATTTATCATATTGAAGAGTAGATGTCTCAAGTCACAGAATAAGATATCAAACAAAATACCTTTTAAATCATTTAAAATTACAAGCACACACAACAATTTATATTTGATGAAAAACCTATAAACAAAAGGATATGCACCAAACACAATGGAATGTTGTCTGGGCAAGAATGGAGAGTAAGAGTAGGAGGTGACAATACAGGAATGCATCAATTAAAAAATGAATAAAACAAGAGGGTGTTTTAAATATACTATGAATTAAGGAGCACGATTAACTTAATTTTCTCTGTCAGGGGTTCACAAGATATTAATTTGTTTGCATTTCAGCTTTTGGGGGTAGTGGTTCCCTTTTGCATGCAAATCGTAATGACCAAAGGAACTTTTTAAAAATGCCCACACTTGGACTCAACCCCTTGATTCTCTGGTTTAGTAAGTTTGGGGTGGAAAATAGGCATATGTATTTTTTGTGATTAAACATTGCAAAGTGAACACATCCGTGTACTTTATAATCCAAGAAATAGAGTATTACCAGTCTCCCAGATGATCTTCTCATTTGGACAGTTGTATTAAAAGTACTCTTAAAAATAAGATGTGGTTGAAGACCATACTTCTAGCTCATACTCAGGCTGATGCCTTCTTGTCTTATGGTATTATTTCTTTCACATCTTTTTCTTATTTTTTAATATTCCAAGCATCATTTATTCGTAGTGGGTAGGGATTATTTGTAAACCTTCTTTGTCCTTGTATCTTTAAAATGTATTTATTTTGTCAAATTTGATTGATAGTTTAATTATGTATAAAATTATTATTTAAATTCATTTTCCCACTCAAATTTGACAGCATTTTCCACTGTCTTTGAGCATCCAAATTTGCTGTAAAGGTTTGGTTTCATTTGCTGTATATATCTTTTTTATTGTTATCTCTTCCTTGAAAGATTTCTTGATTTCTTCTTTATCCTTGAAGCCCTGAAATTTCACTAGAATTATCAATATGCAGGTTTCTACTATTATACCCAGCTGAACACCTGATAGACCCTTTTAATTGAAAAGTTTTCTATTATTTTTTGGTTATAGTTGACCTTTGAACAATATGGGTTTGGACTATGCAGGTCCACATTTTTTTTTTTAAGATTTTATTTATTTATTTGACAGAGAGAGAGAGATCACAAGTAAGTGAAGAGGCAGGCAGAGAGAGAGAGGAGGAAGCAGTCTCTCCCCATAGCAGAGAGCCTGATGCGGGGCTGGATCCCAGGACTCTGGGATCATGACCTGAGCTGAAGGCAGAGGCTTTAGCCCACCAAGCCACACAGGTATCCCTGCAGGTCCACTTTTATGTGGATTTCTTTCCATAAATACAGTACAATATTATAAATGTTATTTTCTTTTCTTTATGATTTTCTTAATGACATTTTCTAGTCTATTATAGAAATACAGAATATAATACATATAACATACAAAATATGTGTTCATCAACTGTTTAAATTATCAGTAAACAGTTCATCAACTGTTTAAATTAGCAGTAGCCTACAGTAATGTAGGCTATTAGTAGTTAAATTTTTCAGGAGTCAAAAGTTATACACAGATTTTTGACCACATGGGGTGTTGGTACCCCTGGCCCCCACATTGTTCAAGGGTCAACAGTATTTCCTTCCCTTCATTAATCAGGAACTCTTCCTGGAATGCTTATTATGTTAACACTGGCATTCTGGAATTGAACCTCCATGCTGTTTAAAAAAAAAAAAAAATATATATATATATATATATATATATATGTGTGTGTGTGTGTGTGTGTGTGTGTGTGTGTGCATGTGTGTGTGTATAAAACACATACATATATAACATGGTTATCTTTATATAAATTTATATTTAATATTAGTTAAATGTGTATGTGTGTGTGTATTTATATTCTACATTATGAAACATTTCTTAAAATAATCTTTCCAGTACTAAGCTTGGTCTTGCTTGATTATTCTCTTATTCAGTGCATTGACTGATTTCTTTTGTAACCACAATTAAAATTGTAATTTCATAAACTCTTAGTCTCTGGTGGTTCCTGTTTTAATAATAGTCTCTTTTTGTTTTACGGATGTAATATCCTCTTAAACTTCTTTGGGGAAACTAATTGAGATAGTTTACCTTTTAGTTCCTCAATTATTTGTTTCCTATAAGGTTAATTATATTCCAATAATAATTGGTTTATTCATTTTGGTTTTTGCCATGGAGGCTATTGGTTTTCCTCCAATATGTGGTGATTCTTAGACATTAGTTTGTACTTATTGAATGATTAGAATGATTTATAGAGGTAGGTGTGTTGTGTTTTCCTGACAGACCCTCTATGGTTAGAGGTGTTTTTATGGGGAGCAGGGCAATGTTTCCCTGGGTAGGATGTGTCATTTACATACAGCTCTGCAGGTTACTGAGGGCGGAACAATTTAGCTGTCTGGGGACTTGCATAATTAGACAAAGTAAAGAAGGCTTTATCATGGGATTAAAACTCTTCAGGGCATATGGCTCCTAGGTGGAGCTGCTTCTCCTCCCGCCCCTCCCCCCCAACCCCCCTCCTCCCCACCCTCACCCCCCTTTTTTAACTTCAGTATCTGCTATGGTTACCTAAATGTCCTCTCTCTGCTTCTTCCTTAGGTTCCTATATGAACCGTATGTTTCCTCCCGAGGCAGGTCAACTCCCACTTTTATAAAGTGTCATCTTTAGAAGAACAGAGCTTTTATTACTGTTAAGAGCTGGGTCTTTCTCATCCTGTTTTAAACTTCAGTCTGATCCTGTTTATTACCTAGAACCCCTTCAAGCTTTCCAGTATACTGATCACTTTCTTTTTTTAATTTTCAAAACTGTTGTTTTTCACAGGTATATTATTTGTTGTTGTTTGTGTGTTTTGTTTCGTTTTGTTTTCAGGTCAGCTGAAGAGGGAGTAGAGGGAGTTGTTTGCGTGAAATTTAACATCTTCTCCTGAGTGTTTGTTGAATAGGGGTTTAGATTGTTCTCTGTACCTGTGGCTCATTAAAGCCCAAGCTATATGTCAACTTTATGTGTCTAGACGCCTTCAAAACACCCATGTATATCATGCTTAGTGAAATAAGTCAATTGGAGAAAGACAACTATCTTATGATCTCCCTGATAGGAGGAAGTGGAGATGCAATGTGGGGGTTAGGGGGGTAGGAAAAGAATAAATGAAACAACATGGGATTGGGAGGGAGACAAACCATAAGTGACTCTTAATCTCACAAAACAAACTGAGGGTTGCTGGAAGAAGGGGGGTCGGGAGGGGGGATGGGGTTATGGACATTGGTGGGGGGTATGTGCTATGGTGAGTGCTGTGAAGTGTGTTAACCTGGTGATTCACAGACCTGTACCCCTGGGGATAAAAATACATTATATGTTTATAAAAAAATAAAAAATAAAAAAATAAAGATGAAAAAACAAACAAACAAAAAAACCCCAAAACATCCATGTATACGTCAGCTCAGCCATGCATTTAAACGTGGTTTAAAAATATCCAGTGAGCACACCTATGACCAGATTGTGGTTTCTAAATATTATTTTGGAAAAATGGCTTCTCAAGGGCTGGCTTAGGGAAAGTACACAGTGAGCCTGATGCAGCCTGTTGTGTCAGAAAACAAGCAAGCTCCCAAAGAATGGGGACATGTCACAAGGACCCAGGAATCAGTTTCAGAACAGTTTGAGCATCAAAAGAAATAATGAATATAATTGACTGTAACCACGGAATATATAAAAATCCATTAATTCATTGTTGTGTCAGTGAGCGATAGGTTACCAATGAAGAGATTGTTATACCCCTTATCCTCAAAATTAGTAATTAAAGGGAAAGTTAAGCACTGAGCATAACTCTTAGAGGACGTATGTTCAGCCCATGGTAATGAGATGAGATTCTCTCTCTCATTTTTTTAAACAGAAGTTGAAAACCACCAGTTAAAAAGGAAGAGGGAATGATGGAATTAGAAAATGCCCGTTGTAACCCTGAACAAAATAATTCAGAAAGGCATCATCACTAGAGGATAAAAGCATTAGAGGAAATGTTGAAGAACAAGATATGCACTGAGACCAAATATCACCCCCTCCCCTCACTGGGCAGGGAAAAAAAAATACCTTTAGCAGGGAGAGATCTGGGAATTACCATGTGATCAAGTCTCACTAATAGTGGATCATGTGACATTATATGCCTCCAGAGAAAGTACTGCAGGACCTATGAAGTGTTCTTGCCCAAAGTGCTACACCTGAGTTAGATAAAGCCTAATAGCTAACCTCCTGATTGCAGGAGATCCATGGGGTTAGAAAAACAAGAACAATGCACAGCGAAAAAAACGTAGATCCCAGAAGGTGCGGCCGCGTTAGGTTGGCTAAGTCTCTTCAAAATGTCAGATGTCATTGGAAAAAAGCAAAGTAGGGAGCATGACCTTTGAATCAAAGTTAAAAAACAAGAAAGCTAAAGATATATTTTGGAGAAAATTGAGGGAATCTTGACAATTGGAAAATATGACATTTTTAAAATATGAAAACGAGGTTTGTATTAGAATTCTACAGAGAAAAAGAACTAATAGGATGTGTACACATAGGGAAAGATGTTTGTTTTAAGAAATTGGTTCATGTTGGGGTGCTTGGGAAGCTCAGTGGGTTAAGCATTTGACTCATGATATTGACTCAGGTCATAATCTTAAGGTTGTGGGGTCAAAACCAATACAGTATGTTGGGTCCACACTGGGCATGGAGCCTGCTTGGGATTCTCTCTTTCCCTCTCTGCCCCTCCTCACCCTATGAAAGAGAGAGAGAGAGTTCATGCCTTTTTGAGTACCTAGTAACCATAAAAGCAGACTGGAGACTCAGAAAAGAGTTGCAGCTAGAATCCAAGGGCAGTCTGCTGGCAAACCGGAAAGAGCTGGGGTTACAGTTCAAGTTCAAAGACCACCTGCTGGTAGAATTCTCCTTGTTCAGGGAGGCCCCCTTTTGGTCCGTTTAGGCCTTCTACTGATTGGGTGAGGCCCACCCACATTATGGAGGGTAATCTTTTTTTGAAATCTGATCTTTCTTTCTTTCTTTTAAATGATAGTAGGATGGGAGAAACTTTGGAGATGATTTGGGTCATAAACCACAGGGGGAGCCTCATGAATGGGATTAGTGTCCTTATAAAAAGATCCCCAAAGAACTCTCTTATTTTCTTTTCCTCATGTCACACAGTCAGAAGACAGCAATCTGTGACACAGAAGAGGGCCCTCACCCAACCATGCCAGCATCCTGATCTCAGACTTTCAGCCTCCAAAACTGTGAGAAATACATTTCTGCTGTTTATACATCACCCAGGCTTTGGTACTTGGTGCTAGCAGTCCAGGCAGATTAAGACATTATAATTATCATTGGAAGACAGACTGTGGGATGTAGGAAACTGATTCCAAATATACGCCTCGCGGGCATCAAGTGCATACGTGCCCACACGCAGACAAGCACACCCACACACAGACAGGCAAGGCCATGCGTGGACACGCATGTCCACACATGGATATGCACGCCTGTAGGCACTGAGTGCCAACAAGACATGCAGAAAATGCATGGGTATCAGAGAAAGACACATTGGTGGTGCTTTTTGGTTTGGGTTTTGTTTTTTGTGGGTTTTTTTGTTTTTGTTTTTTAATTTTTACTGACACTGAAAGCACAAATGTGAGAGAAGCCTTAAGGATAAGGAGACAGTAATCACACTTAGCGCCAAATTTAAAGTGCCGCAGTTTTGAAGAGTAAAAATTCGACATGCTTATTTTGGTATTCTTGCTGGCATAATTTTTAGCAAATTGAAGCACTGATAAATTTGCAAGACACAAACATAGTTTCCCCTATTTTGTAGACATGATTAAAAAGATTACTACTGTTGGTTCATTCTCAGTAATGTATTCCCCAGAAGAAGTACAGAGAATATGGAAGGAAGATGGGAGACAGCTAGTTGAACCCCACAGCTCAAGGTTGGCTTAGCAGGGCTATTTCAGCTCTGGGAGACACTGCCTTCACATCGGGACACTCATCCTGTTAACATCACTTAAAAATCACCCAGCAAGGAATGCCTGTGTGGCTCAGTTGGTTAAGCCTCTGCCTTCGGCTCCTTCATGATCCCAGGGTCCTGGGATTGTGTTCCACATTGGGCTCCTTGCTCAATAGGGAGCCTGCTCTGCCTGTAGCTCTCCGTATTTCTGCTCTCCCTGACAAATAAATAAATAAAAGTCTTTAAAAAAAAAAAAGCATCCAGAAAATTTTGTCTTCTATTTTATTATGTGACTTTTTCGAATCTTACGTTGTTTAATCCAATCTATGCTTTGTCTCCATTGCTCTTAGAACTTGTATTTTTTTTTTCATTTTCCCTTTGACCCCCTTCACCCATTTCACCATCAAAGTTTCCTGATTTAAATGTAAATCTCATCCAAAACCACCCTCATAGAAACATCCAGAATATTTGACCAAATATCTGGATATTGTGGCCCAGTCAAATAGATACTTAAAATGAACCAACACAGTGTTATAGAAATGTAGAAGCAACTTCTTCTTTTTAGCAGATGCACGCATAAATATTTAATGATAAAATGTCATGATGCTTGCAGCTTACTTTCAAATGCTTCAGAACATATGCATATATATGTTTGTATGTATATATATGTATATATACATATATATATAGCTACAAATACAAATACACACATGGCAAATTTAAACAATTGTATATTCTAAACATTGATCATAGCAAGTTAAAGCTTTGGGAATTTTTTTTTAAACCCAGAATTTTTATTTGTTCAGTACTATGAAAGGTTTTTCTGTTTACTTTAAGATATACTCACAGCACATTATAGATTAAATATAATTTTATTTTTAATTATTATTAATAAGTAGTCCATGGTTTTATAATTCATGGAATTATTTTAAGTAATTTGCTGTGTTCTTCAGAAAATAAATTGTCAAACCTCGTGTATGAACTTATCTTTTAAAAAAATCAAGTTAATGCTTCCATAATTTAGCCTCTAGTTTGTTGAAATATGTTATAACTATATTATGGAGTACATGATATATGTCAAAGCATGTGTTTATGATTAATTAACATCAATCTTTCAATCATTATGTTTCCATTTATTTGTCACATTTCATTTGTTAGTATGTATGTTATTCTTTTTACATTTTATTTAAAATTACATAATGTTTAATGTACTTATATTTATGTAGCCAGAGATTTAACTCCTTTTATTATAAACAAATAATATTTTATTCCACTTTGGAATATTTTTTGACATAAAAGCCTTTGCCATCTTTTTCTTTTCTCAATTCCCTACAAAGAGGGATGTGTAATTATTAAAAATGCAGCAATTAATGGGAGAATAATGAGAAAGATTAATTAAGAGTTATACTTAGAGATATTCCTAATAATCTGTGTCTTTAGGTATTACTCTACTATGTGCCTACAGCTGTCGTTACATGAAAATACCAAGTTCTCTGCTAGAAGTGTAAGATTCAAGTATTTTAAATTCCAAGTACATGATCATTTCAGAAATATGCAAATGACTTTAATGATAATTGAAAAGCTTAGTTAAGACAAACACATTGAGGTTTAATAATAAAGGACCTAAAATAATGAATTTCTGGGTATTTCTACTTCAAATCTTGCCTGACAATTGGTTTTTGACTCTTAGAGATATTTAATTAAAGTCATTTTAATTTGTGAGAGATTGACTTCCTTAAAACAATCAATTTTACTCTCAGAGTGACTAATGGAGCACAAGACATCTAAACAATATATTTCATGTGTCTCATTACTCTTTTTTTTTCTTTTTCGGTAATTCAGCAGATTCTACAACACGTTTGAAACCTTCGAAGGAAAGGCATTAAAATACCAGTGAAGTCCTCTCTTTTCTCTAGGAATACCTGGAAAGCAGAATTCTAAATACACTATTCAAATATATCCTGTGTTTCCACTGAAGAAGAATCACTTTGAGGTGAAAGAATGCTTTGGTTTCACCCCCATATTAAATTTTTTATCAAAACAATGACCAGCTGTAAGAGCTCTTATTTATTAAGAGGTGAAAATTTATTATAATTCACATAATCATAAAATGGTCAACATTCTTAGACAAAAAATAATTTCACAAATAATTTTAGATTAAACAAAACCAGCTTCCGGTCTTGTTTACCTAGGAATTTTTAAAAGCTCAATGTTGAGGCAATTTCAGGCACTATTTTAAATTCAACTCCTAAAGGCTTATTCAGTAAGCCTTTAGGAGCAACAAGGTGGTTTAGGTAGTGAGAAAAAGCTTGGATTTTGGAGTCAGATCAGCTGCGTGACGTCATCTCAGCTTCCTCATCTCTTAATGAAGAGACGAAACAGTCAACATTCCCTACAGGTTGCTTCACTGTTCATCTTGGCAAAGACTTAACTTCAAACCATCTTTGCAGAATCCACATCTTAATACCATCCCCATGGCCTCAGCAGCATCTGCTTTTCCTGCTACACATCTCTGTCCATCGATACTGAAGACAAAGCTCTTGGAAGCCCAATTCATTTTTTTCTTTCTAACAGAGCTACTACTCCTAAAATGTTCATTCTGTTATCACAGATGGGCACTTAGTAGGTTTGTTCAGCTGATTAAAAGCTATTTTTACAGATTTTCATAAGTCAAGTGATGTATATTCAATAGTGACATCTCTACGTTTCCTCTCATGGGCCAACTTGGAACATTTGTTCTTTAGTTAAGGTATAAATGTTTTATACTGTCACCTAGTGGTGATTGTTTGTCCACTGACAGCCTAATTTTGGCAGAATTCCCATTGTTGTATAAATGTTTGTATAACGATTGTGAATTCTCTAGTCAACGAATTTTTAACGAGTGGTTAGTATATGTCAAGTTGTGTTCCAGACACTAGGGCTACTGTAGAAAAAGAAAAAAAAAATCCCTGAGCTTTAAAAAAATATATATATATAACATTTATTTAACAGAGAGAGATAATGATGAGAAAGGACACAAGCAGGGGAGTGGGAAAGGGAGAAGCAGGCTTCCCACTACCGAGTAGGGAGCCCATTGCGGGGCTCGATCCCAGGACCCTGAGATCATGAGCTGAGCCGAAGGCAGACACCCAAAGACTGAGCCGCCCAGACATCCCAATCCCTGCGTTTTTTTGAATTTACTACATACTATTATGACTTGTTCCCTTTTCTAAATAAATATGAGAGGAAAAAAAATAGAAAAATAAAAAAGATATTTAATAATATGAAATATGGAAGAAATGTAATTTTATAGAATTGAAATTTTTTATAATTTTGTATAACTAAGTACTAAAAGTGGAAAATTTTAGATCTGGATGGGGGCTCACAGGGCTGAAGATGTTCCCCTATAGGCTAAATAACAATACAAAATTCCAGAATATATAACTAAGTGAAAACCAATAAGGACTTCACAATACTTTTGTCTTAATGCAATGCACACACATACTCTAGACTGTAAATTATTGTCGAGGGAGGCAAGTGTTAGTAATTCTATGTGTATTCTAGAACTGAGAAAGATAAATATAATGTGGACAATGTGAGCCAGGTTTCTTTTTTTTTTTCCATGAGCAATAGTTATAAATCAGGAAAGGGTTATGGCTAGAATGAACCCAGTAGTGTTGGGCTGGGAGTGGAGATATGAGTATTAACTATGATTTCATAGGTACATATATATAGCTGGATATGCAAACAGACAGAGGTGCATGTCTTTCTTACCTCTCTCCATGGAGAGGGCCTGGGAGCAAGAACAACTTAGTGGCAACAAGTACATCTCATGCCTAAGTCTTGGCTTCTAAATATTCATCTTTTTAAAAAATGATTGTAATAAGTGTACTTTTTATCATGATAAGTATACTTTTTAATCCTCAGCCTCCTAAATATTATTCTTTAGTAAAATGTACTAGTGCTTTTTGGAGAAATGTGTGATAACAGGGCTGGGATGGAAAAAGTATGGAATGAACCTAGAATAAGGAGTGGTGTCAGAAAGTAAGCAAGTGCTCAAAAAGTAACGACAGCATTTTGGAAGGATACTGGAGCCAACTTGGAGTTCCCAGTGGGTGCATCAGGACAACTTGAACAACAAAATAAATAATGATAGTGGTGAAGTATAACCCAAGGAGAAAATAAAACTCCATGAGCTTATACTAGGATAAGTATAGAACTGAATACAAAATTAAAGGAGATAAGGGATAGCTCTTCATTATAGTAGAGTTGCAATTAATAAATGAAGGAAAAGTGGAATTTTTTAAAAAAATGACTATTTGGTGACTACTTTGGTAAAAATTATTGCAAGCAAGACTCACCAGTGGATCCTAAAATTAACAGGAAAAGTATCCTGAGAAACAAAATATTTCTGTAATTGCAAAGTACTTGTCCCATTAGATACTTATAAATTTTTAAGGGAAAAAAATAGTGACTTTACATGGATAAACCTGGGAAACATCCTCTTAACCAAGTGATTGAGAGAACAGCACCAAGAAGGACATTGATAGGATGTGCTGCGAACGCACGATACCGCTTCCGTAGTAGTCTCGTCAAAAATGCATAGCTTGAGTTTAATCCCAAGAAAATATCAGACAAACCTTATACTGAAGGTGTACTACAAAATATCTGGCTGGCTTTCACACTTCTAAAGTTTCAGGGTTATGAAAAACAAAGAACTGGCCAAAATTAGAGGAGATAAGGGGAGATGGAAGAGACAAGGCAACTAAATGCAGTGTATAATCCTGGTTAGATCTTGGATTTGGAAAAGGACATTAATGTGATAATAATTGAAACTTGAATAAGGTTTGCATAATAGTTTTTTCAATTTTTCAGTTTTCTGGTTATGATTATTGCATTATGCATTATGTTTATGTGAAGTGTTAACTAGTGGGCGGCTGGAGGAAGGGTATATGTTGAAATTGTTTGTACTATACCAAGTATGAAATTATTTCAAGGTGCAAAGTGTAAAAATTAGAAATGCATCTTGAATGTTTTAATGAATAAATATTTTTATATTATAAAACAGAATCTTCCCTTTCAGTTTTAATAAGATGTAAAACTTGTAAATTTGCCACTCGATTTTCACACATTCAAACCTTGTATGATTTAGGAACTAATTTTATGACTGCTTGAGATAACCTCCAGGGTAACAGAATCATTAATAATGACTAATTGAGTAACTTTTTTTTTTTTTTTTACAACAGGCATGAAGCTAACAGATGATTTAATTAGAAAATTATAACTGTATTCCGATTACAACTGCAGTTATAATTTACTGTTGATCTGTAGTTTTCAAACTTGAGCTAGCACCAGGAGCACCTGGAGGGCTTGTTAAAATGAAGATATTTGGATCCACCTTCTTGAATTTCTGATTCTGTAGGTCTCTCAGGTGGGGGTAAAGAATTTGCAATTTTTTTTTCGAGATTTATGTATCTGTTTGAGAGAGTGAGCGAGCACAGAGGGGGAGGGGCAGAAGGCGAGGGAGAGAGAGAATTCGTTAAGAAGGCTCCACGCCCTGAGTGTAGCTTGAAACCTGGCTCAAACCACAGGCCCTGAAATCACGACCTGAGCAGAAACCAAGAGTCCGATGCTCAACCCACTGAGCCACCCAGGTCCCCCCCCAATTTGCATTTTAACAAGTTTTCAAGTGAGGTTGATTTCACAAGTCCTGGAACCAGACTTTTACAAGCAGTGGTCTCGATAATAATTCCAAGTGTAGAATTAATGCATTGCCACATCTCTATTATTTCTAGTGTATATAGTTAAATATAAAAAGGCTCATTTTAGCTTCATGCGAACCCAGTTGCATATAAATATTATAGAACTACAAATGTGATATAAATATTGTAGAACTACATACTGTTGTAATATAAATACTGTAGAACTACAAACTATGTTTTTATGGTGTCCTAGAATCTTAATGCCCAATATCATGGTTTCAGTAGGTGGGGCTTTTGGTGTTTCAGTCATAAGAGTGGAACCTTCATGAATGGGGTTAGTGCCTTATAAAGCAGGCTCCAGAGAGATACCTAGGCTCTTTTACCATATAAGGACACTGCAAGAAGGTACCCACTGTGAACCAGAACTAGGACCCTCATGAGAGGTTGTCTATGCTGGCCCTTTGATCTTGGACTTCTCAGCCTCCCAAACTGTAAGAAATAAAGGTTTATTGTTTCTAAGCCTCCCAGTCTATAGTATTCTGTTATAGCTGCTCATATGGACTGGGACAAGTCTGATATATAAGGAATCTTCCTCCTGTCCTTACAGCAAGAAAAAGCTGGACAAACTGAAAATCAGTAACTTCTTGGACGCATCGGGGAATTGAGGCTGCAGGACAAATTGCCAACCTAAATCTGGAGAGGCAGTTTGATTCTGACTTAGGCATTGACCTTGCATCATGGTGCTTTAGAAAAACCTTCCTTTATCCTGAAGAGAGCTATTTTAGAATAGGTCATAGGCATAGAATATTGGTTTTTATGTTCAGTTTGGCTAAGATTTTTTTTTCTTTTTATTTTTTTTGCTAAATGGTTTTCATTTTTTTTTTCACTTTTATATATTTACAGTGTTCTCAGGTCTGTGTGTGAGTCTAAGATTCTTATGGTGTCCAAAGACAATATAAACAGCATTTATTTTTGAATAACTGTATTGTAATGATGGTGAACACTGGGAAGAAAGTTATGTTGTTCTATCCCTAGGAGAGCTGCAATTTATTGACAAGCAGAGTGATGGAGGTAATCTAGATTATGCCCTTAGTTTATTCATTCATTCAGAAGGTGCAGAGCATTTTATTCGCCCAAGCACTTTACTGGTCAAATTTTCGCAATTAGCTTTCATATTCCTTGATATGCTCATCTTTGTTTTATTTTGTTTTGTTTTTCACTTACTTTTTGGCATTACAAAGTACTCTAGGCTTATATTTTATATTTCCTGACCCAGTCTAATAATTAGCCATTTCTCCAAGGAGCTCTGGTTCCTTATTTTTAAAAAAGGTATTAAAGATTAGCATGTGGACGTTAGGTATACTCATTGCTACTGAGGTGTTGTTATTCTAGGCCTTATTAGATAATAAAGCAAGGAAATGTATATGTATATATACTAACTTGTATATATACATATGTATAAATATTTCCCTATTGCAGACATATGTATCTATATTAGGTTAAACATGAGTTCATATTGATGTCTTCAACTCTACTTCAACTAATCTTTATAGGTCATTCTAACCCTCTCCCCTCATTTATATGTGAACTCCCACTCCAGCAGTGAGAAATTTGGCTCCAACCACCTGACTTAATAGTTAATGTAATTGGAATTTCTTGTTTACTTACTCGTTCAGTTCAAGCATACAGATACAGAGGTATCAGAATGTTTAGCCCTTGCCCTCAATATGGTTATCAACTGGATAAATGTTTTTTGCCTTTAGTTTCATAGAGTCCACTCATTTCCAAGTTTACGTAAGTCAGTATCTCTTTCTCCTTCAGTGAGATTGTACTCATACTTTAGTAGTACAGTTAGATTGTTTTGTGGTCCTCCACGGTTCATCCTGGGATCCCTGGACTTCCGAAATGATTTAAAATTTACCGACACTAAGATTCAGTCTTGTTTGGTCTATGAGTTTAAGCAAATGTATAGTGTCTCATATCCACTATTATACTATCCTAGTGAATGCTTTTACCATCCTAAAACAATTCCCTGTTCTCTACTTGTTCAAACACACCCCACCCCAGATGCCAGGAAACCACTGATCTTTTCTAGTTTTGCCAGTTCTAGAATGTCATATAATTAGGAAGAGACAGCACGTTTTTTAGGCTTTCCCTTAACAATATGCATTTAGGATTTATGCCTTCCATCTTTATTTCTGAGCAATATTCAATTGTACAGATGTTCATTTATAAATTAAAAGTTCATTTGTTTTATTTTTGAGTTAAATTCCATTATATGGATGTACCATAGTTTGTTTACACTCTTAGGTATATCACCTATTGATGGGGTTCTTGGTTGTTGCCCGTTTTTGGTGATAAAGCTGGTATAAACTTTTACAAATAGGTTGTGGTATGGTGTTTTTTTTGTTTTTGTTTTTGGTATTTTTTTGTTTTTTTGGGTTTTTTTTGCATAGACCTAGATTTCCAGATCAGTTGAGTAGAAACCTAAGGGTGTAATAGCTGAATTTTATGGCAAACTTATGCTTTGCTTTGTAAGAAACTGACAAATTGTCTTTCAAAGTGATTGTGCCATTTTGCAGTCCCACCAGTAATCAATGACCGTTCCTGTTGCTCTACATCTTCCCCAGCATTTAGTGTTGTCAGATTTTTTTTATTTAGCCATTCTAATAGGTGTGTCATGATCTCTTACTGTATGTCAATTTACAATGCACTTATGACAAATGATGTTTCATATGTGTATTACTTTCTTGGGTGAGCTATATGGTTAGATTTTTGGTCCATTTTTAATTGGATTGTTTGCAAGTCCTTTATCAAGGACTTGTTTGTAAGTCCTTTATCAGATATGTGTTTTGCAAATCTTTTCTCCTGGTCTGTGGCTTCAGTCTCTTAACAGTGTTTTTCATAGAGTTTTTATTTTTAATAAAGTCCAAATTACATTTTTCTTTCAGGGATTGTGCTTTTGTGGTTATATCTAAAAACTCATTGCCAAAATGAAGCTCCCATTGATTTCTTCCTATGTTTTTTTTTTCCCCTAGAGGTTATATGGTTTTAGATTTTACATAAAGTTCTGGGATATTTTTTTAGTTAATTTTTAAATGTAAATTCTGTGTCTAGGTTCTTTTTTTCCCCTTGTGTATGAATTTCCAGTTATTCCAGCACCATTTGTTGATAAGAGTTTCTTCTTTTCCATTAAATTGCTTTAAAAAAAAAAAAAAGATTTTGTTTATTTATTTTACAGAGAGAGACTCCGTGAGAGAGGGAACTCAAGCAGGAGGAGTGGGAGAGGGAGAAGCAGGCCTCCCGCTGAGCAGAGACCCCAACACAAGGCCCCATCCCAGGTCCCTGGGACCAGGACCCCAGACAAAGGCAGATGCTCAATGGCTGAGCCACCCGGGTGCCCCCTAAATTGCTCTTTCTGTCAGTATATTTTCCTGGGTACATTTCAAGGGTCTGTATACTGCTTAATTATCTATGTGTCTGTTTTTCAGCCAATATAATGCTGTCTTGAATACTGTGGCTTTAAAATGAGAATTGAGATTGTGTCTTGTGTTTCCTACATCTTTTCCTTCTTCTTCCTTTTTACCATACTGTTGGCGGTTCTAGGTCTTTCGTCTTTCTACATAAATTTTACAATCAATTTGCTAATCTCTTCAAAATAAACTCAGAGTATTGTGCTTTTCTGTAGATATATCCTGTATATATTCTGTAAGATTTATACCTACGTATTTAATAGATTTTTGGTGCTATTATAAATGGTACTTTTACATTTTGAAATTAAAAGTGTTCATTACCACTTTGTAGGAGCAATTGGCTTTTGTGTCTTTCAACCTGTATCTTTGCAGTCTTTTCATAATTGCTTATTTGTTCCAGGATTTTGGACTTGTAGATAACTTAATTTTCAACATAGACAATCTATTATCTGTGGAAAAGATAGTTTATTTCTTTTTTCCCAATCTGTGTGCCTTACATTTTTTTCCTTTGAAAAAAAAATCTTATTGCATTAGATGAGACTTATAATACAATGTCAAATAGGAGTAGTGAGACAGGGCATCTTGCCTTATCTTAAAACTTAGGGGGAAAAAGTGTCTAATTTTTCACCATTAAGTATGATGTTAGCCTTAAGGGGTTTGCAGGTGTGCTTTATCAAGCAGAGAAAGTTCTATTTATTCCAAATTACCTGAGAGTTTTTATTATGAATGGGAGGTCGGTTTTGTTTTATCTCTATCAATTAATATAGTGATATGATTTTACTTCTTCAACTTCTTGATGTGGTGGATAGCCATAACTGATTTTCAAATGTAGGAACAGGCTTCCGTATATGGAATAAATTCTACTTGGTTGCAGTGTATAATTCTTTTGCATATTGTTGTATGTAATTTGCTAACATTTCATTAGAGACATTTATATATATGTCCACAGATATTGTATCTAGTTTTTCATTTCTGAGATGCTTTTATCTAGCTTTGGTACTGAGGTAGTAATAGCCTTCTAGAATGAATTAGGAACAGTTTTCTGTGCTTCTAGTTTTAAAAAGAGACTGTAGAGTTGGGATCATCTCTTCCCCAAATAGAATTCAGTAGAATCCACCAGTGAAACCATCTGGGGCTGATGCTTTCTCTTTTGGAAGATTATTAATTATTGATTCAATTTCTTTAATAGATAATAATAAGATATAAAGGTCAGATGATGATGGTTATAATCTTAATTGGTTTACTTAACAGAAATCAGAGTAAAAACTGGAAATCTAGAAAAGGATAATGAGAATTAGGCATTTTTTACATTTACATTGGTCTATTTAGATTATCTATTTTTCTTTGAGTGAGTTTTGGTAGTTTTTATCTTTCAAGGAAGTGATCCATTTTAATTAGGTTATCAAGTGTGTGGGCATATGGTTGTTTATAGTATTCCTTTATTATCCTATTAATGCCCATGTGGTAAATATAATGACTTTTCCTTCATATCTGAATTTGGTGATTTGTGTCTTGTGTTTTTCCTGATTAGTCTTCTAGAGATTTACTGCTTTTATTCCATTTTTTAAAGAACCAGTATTTGGTTTTGTTGATTCTCTCTACTGTTTTCCTATTTTCAATTTCAATGATCTTTTCTCTAATTTTGTATTATGTCATTTCCTCTTGTTTTTGTTAAATTTGTTCTTTCTTTGTTTTCTACGGTGAAAGTGTTACTGGTTTTGGATTTTCCTTCTTTTCTAGCATATGTATTCAATGCTATAAATTTCCCTCTATGCACTGCTTTTGCTGCAGCCCACAAAGTTATAAGACATAATTTTATTTTCATTTAATTCAAAATACTTTTAAAATTTTTCTTAGAAATTTTTAACTCACGTATTACTTATGTATTTCATTCAATCTCTAAAACTTGGTTTTCTAGCTATCATTTCTGTTACTTATTTTTAATTTAATTTCATGTGGTTTGAGGAGACATACATTGTATAATTTCTATTCTTATAAATTTGTAAGTTTTGTTATCTGGTCCATAATGTGGTACACCTTGATAACTATTCCATGTGAGCTTAGGAAGAATGTGCATTCTGCTGTTGTTGGATAGAGTGTTCTATAAATCTCACTTAGGTCAAGCTGATTGATAATACTATTCAGGCCATCTATATCTTCACTGGTTTTATGCTTCCTTTATCTACCAATACTGGCAAAGAGATGTTGAAGTCTCAATGACAACAGCAGTTTTCTTTATTTCTCTTTACAATTCTATCAGTTTTTGCCTGACATATTCTGATGTTGAGTGTATGTGCATTAAGTGTTGTTATGTGTAATTGAAGAACTGATCACTTTATCATTCTATATGCTCTTCTTTATCCCTGATTTTTATTGTTCTGAAGTCTAACATAGTAGATCAGCTTTCTTTTGATTGTGTTAATATGTTATATCTATCTCCATATCTTTACTTTTAATCAATGTAAATTCTTTATTTAAACTCTGTTTCTTATAGATACATACAGTTAGGTTTTATTTTGTGATCTACTCTTACAATCTCTGTCTTTTAATTGGCATATCTAGACCATTCACATTTAAAGTGATTATATTGATACCATTGAATTAATATCTATTGTGTTTATATCTTTCTTTTCAAATTTTGTTGTTAGTTTTTGTTTCTTTTTCTCTCTTGTTCTGTCATCTCTGGTTTTAATAAAGCATTTTCTATGGTTCCATTTTACTTCCTCTCTTAACATATCAATTGTACTTTAAGAAATACTGTTAGCTATTGCTCTACAAAGTTTGCATGTTTATTATTTTTTTTAAGAACAGTTTTGGGGCACCTCGGTGGCTCAGATGGTTAAGACTCTGCCTTTGGCTCAGGTCAATATCCCAAAGTCCTGGGATCGAGTCCCCCATGGGGCTTCCCTGCTTGGTGGGGAGCCTGCTTCTCCCTCTACCTCTGCTGCTCCCCCTGCTTGTGCTCTTTCTCTCTCTGTCAAACAAATAAATAAAATCTTTAAAAAAAAAAAAAGTACAGTTTTTAATTGAAGTTAACCTGCATGGGGAAAAGTCCACTAATAACAAGTTCATAATTCAATGGATTTTCATGAAGTGGGCCATCTGTGTAATTAGCACAAAGATTAGGATACAATGTTACTAGCATTTTAAAAGACCTCTTAGTGTCTCTCACCAGTCACTAAAATCAAAGTAACTACTATCCTGACTTCTACTGTCATAGATTAATTTTGTTTTTGGATAAAATCTTTGGAAGTTTAGTTTTGCTCTTGTTACTTAGTCTGGCTTTTACTTAATCTGCTTTTTTGAATGATTTATTTATTTGAGAGAGAGATAGGATGAATGCAGGGGTAGAGGCAGAGGCAGAGAATCTTTAAGCAGACTCCCCACTGAGTGTGGAGCCAGATTTAGGGCTCAATCCCATGACCCATGAGATCATGATCTGAGCCAAACCAGGTGTTAGTCATTTAACTGACTAAGCCACTCAAGCCTCCCTATGCTGGCTTTTGAAGATGAAATTTGCTCTTCTTTTATGTGGACATTTCCAATTATATGCTCATATCTGGTTGATCTTAATCTGAGATAAACCTGATTACTCAAATTGTGAATGGTTTTTTTCTGCAGAGAATTTATATTTACCTTTACTATGAGCTAGGTCGCAAGGTACCCTTTAGGTGTCTCTGGCTTAATACAGAAGTTTTAGACACAGCTCCAGCACTGTACTGCTGATTTCATGATCAGTCTTCCCACTATAACGTTGCATTTTAGTTTGCTCATAAGGCAATCTAGCCTCTTCGTTGTGTTAACTGGTTTTCAATGGACTCTTTTTGTGGGAGCGGGGGAGAGTGAGATATTTTCCACACATCCTGTGAATCAAGTCATGCAATCAAAGGTCCCATTATGCACCCTTGAGTTGCTTTCTTGAAGAAGGTTCTCTCAAAGTTTCTAGTTAGCCATAGCACCAGAAGCAGAAATCCACATCAATTTTATTCTTAAAATATATATATCAATATGACACCTTTACCTTGATGAGTATTAATAGGAAAGTGAGCCAATATGATCACTACATATTTCTTAATTAACAGATCTTACAAATACATAATTTCCTGCTATTTTAGAAAATAATGGTCATATATTTTGAAACAATTTTAAAAAGTACAAGACACGACATCATTTCATTTTACTTGAGATTAGTAAATTTCATACTCTACCAAAATGGGCTGCTCAGATGATTTTACTTGAGTCAAAGAAGATTTCAAAGACTATCACTGTTTCAAAATTCATGTATATTTGTTCTACAGAACATATGTGCACATAAATATATTCAGTAACATAGCTCTCTTTGTAATCCATTCTCTACTATTGATCCCCATAGAACTGCTCTATCTTCTCCTTGGATGTGAGGGTTTGTTCCAATCACCCATTCAATCAGTGATTGAATTTATAATTCAATCATTGAATTATAAATTAACAGCTAAAATGACCCTTAAAGGTTTGATTGGCTAATGGCTTTATGATACCTACTGAGGCTGTTCTTAATAAATTATGCTGTATGATATGTTAAGCAATTTGGATGTCATGCACACATGTTTAAAACTGTGCCCTGAAGATGAGTTCAAGCTAAAAATCACAATTCATTAATAGATGGCATTGTGTCACCCCCATGCTGGTGCTCCGTTTTTCCAGGCTAGCAGGATGACCAAAGTGGACGATTTTAAATTAAATTACCAAAGAGGTATTTTTGCATATAAGTTGAACACTTCATTTTTTAAAAATTGACTTTCATTTCTAAACTTAATATAAACTATAAAAAGAACTTAAAATTTTAGAAACTCTACATGGTTGTACTGCTTTTTGATCAAGAAACCTAATTAAAGAGTTTTCTAAAAACTTGGGAGATGTTCATTTGAAAAGATAAAAGAAAAGGGAAGCCCAAAACTCTTTTTCTGCCTTGCTTTTCAGCACCTATTAGTATCTTCCAGGGAAACTAAAGGTAGCTATTTCTTTAGCTTCTCCTTTTCCAAAGGACAGTATTTTAACATTGTTACAACTCTTTTACAGATTCTGATGTTTGAACTCAGATGTCTCCCCTGTGAGAACTATTTATAGAGTCTGTGGTTTTAGCCAAGAAATCTTTGTGTCTTTTCTTGTCACTTTTATTCTTCAGGTTAAACAAGTGTCCTAGAATGATTAATAATGTATTATAAATAAGATATAAAGGTCAGATGATGATGGTTATGATATTAATTGGTTTACTTAACAGAAATCAGAGTAAAAACTGGAAATCTGGAAAAGGATAATGGGAATTGGGCAGAAGTGGATTGCTCCCTCTTTCCAAAGGAGTTTTTATTTCCTATGACAAAATAACTATTCTAAAAATAATGTAGAAATTCTACAATAGTACTGTCCACTGAGTTGACGATGAATATGTGGATTACTGTTTTAAGACATATATTTTGGAAGAAAAGATAAGCCATATGGCTAGTGGGAAATAAAGCAATATTTGGGGCCAGGAAAAAAAATGTATTTTCTTCTCTCATACAAGTGACATGAACAGCAGACTGTTAACTTTGGACTTTACCATAGTATAACAGCTAGGTGAAAATGTTGGGTGGATGAATGTTGAATGAATCCATATGTGGCTGTCAAAATGTAAGAACTGGCTGTGCTTGGACTTTACATCTCTGGTACAGAGATGTAAAAGGTAAGAATTAAAAAGAAATTCAGCAAATCCATTAAATTGTCAAATCTAACTTGCTTTTAGTTTGCACTTATAATTTATAGAAATTAACTTTTGCCCAATGCACCATATTTAATGATGATCATATCAGACATAAATATCAGTCAACTTAGAGCTGAACGACAGACATTAAATTTCTAATCTTTTTTCTTTAAGTTATAAAATGTAATAAAGATACTGATACTAACTTACAAATAGAAAGAAAGAAATGTTTTTCAGTGTCTTAGTAATTAATGACCACTATGAAGCTCAGGGCAGTATTTTAACTCTCTCAAAAACATTTCTTTTCTGAATCAAAGGATAGTTATAGCATTATTAAAAATAGTCTCTTTTCAAAATGATTTGGGAGAAGAGCCAATAGATGGAGGTCAACTAATAAAATCAGATTTGTGACACTTTTTGTGTGTAGTCCCAAATTCCTCTATCCACACGAGCTGTACATTTCTGCTTTAACTTTGTTTTTGTTTTATTTTGAAAAGTTACCATGCTATATGCTAATCAAGTTGCTGATTGAGTTGTCCATTTGCTTCCTCTACAAATTTCTGTTCCTTGGAAGAGTTATTAATAGACTGTTAAGCATCTGAATGCATAATGATGTTCAGAACTTTCAGGTTTCAAAGTGACAAGTACCATCTATCATAGTCTCTAGTATAGCTAAAGGCCTCACGTTGTCTTACTGACACAACTCAGTGGCCATAATCCCTATTCTTATCCCTTCCATGACAGATGTGTTCATGGGCCATCCTCAAATTTTAGTTTCCTATTTTAACACACCTTCCTGTCCTGATCTAATCTAGGAGAGATCTAACCCAATGTTTTCAAACTTTCTTTTTTAAATTTTAGAGGATTTTAAAGCCCCATCAAGTGTGGAGCTCACTAATGATTTAGATATAGTCAAGGATTGAGCCAAATTGGCTTTGCTGTGTTTCTCAGACCTTTCTATAATGTGTTATACCAAAAGAAGCCAGATTCTGTTGTTTAGTGTCTGACATTCTATTTTAGTCATGGGGTATTAGTTTATATCAAATCAATATCTAAAGATGAAGTTTTTTCCTTTTGGGGGATGGAGGAATGTGGGTAGAGGTGATGTCATTCATTCTTATGGCTTTAAAATTCCTGTATTTATATCTTCAGCCCAGACTTTTCGCTGTAGTTCAAGCTTCTATATTCAAATGCCTACATGAACAACTCTCCTGGTATTTCAAATTTAACTTCTCTGAAATTAAATTCTTCCTGCCTCTCCACATCAACCTACTTCTGCTCCTACCTCAGCCTCCAACTCCAATCTGTTCCTCCTCAAACACCCCTCTCTAAGTCAATGGCCTCACAAACAGTACTACAAAAGCCAGAAGGCATATGGTCATCCTTGACTCAATCTTTTCCTTCACCTGCCACATGTAATACATCAGAGAGCCCTATTCTACCTTTAGAACATATCTCTCATCCATCAATTTTCTCTCCCTCAACCATCACCTTCCTAATCTATAACCATGATATCTCACCTAAACTACTAGAGCTACTGCAAGTTTCCTAACTCGTCTTCTTCCTTCTATGTTTGTTCCTTTCCAGTCCTTTCTCCTCAGAATGGCCAGTGAAACATAAAAATGCATAACACATCGCATAATTCTCCTGATTTAAATCCTTTATTAATTTTCTGCTGGATCAATAATAGAATGTAAACTATTTATCATGGCAAGCACTGTCCTACAAGATCTGGCCACAGAAGACTACTCAGACCTCCATCCCATTCTTTACCTTCCAAACTCAGTAAGTTCCAGTTGCTCTGGCCTTCCTTCTATTCCTCAAACGTCCCAATAACTCTTGCTGTAGGCTCTTTGCACTTTGCCTGTAGCTTCCCTTCCTGGCTCTTCAGATGGTTGATTCCTTTGCATCCTTCAGGTCTTGTTAGGAATGTCACCTACTCAGAGAACTTCCCTGCATTACCAAGACCAGCCACTCTGCCAATGTTTTGTTATAGCACCATTTTTTCCCTCCTAGCATTCACTTCAAGTGCTATTTGCTTCCTTGTTTCTTGTGTTTCCTAAAATTTTCCTGAGAAAAATTTAAGCTTTTTTAGATGAGTACAACATATATATATATATCTCTTGTTGACTGCTTGAAACTTAAAGCCTATCCAAGTAATTGGTGCTCAGTAAATATTTGTTGAATAAAAGTATAATTATATGATGAAGGCTTTTTTATTCTTTGAACATTTATTTTATGATTACGGATTATATGTTTGGACTATAACTATAACATTTTGCTGATGAATATATGTGTTTCCAGGGGCACCTGGGTTGCTCAGTGGGTTAAGCCTCTGCCTGTGGCTCAGGTCAGGATCTCAGGGTCCTGGGATCAAGCCCCCCCCCCCCCCCACCAATTCCTGCTCTCTGCTCAGCAGGGAGCCTGCTTCTCCCCTCCCCCAAACCCTGCCTCTCTGCCTACTTGTGAACTCTGCCTGTCAAATAAATAAATAAAATCTTAAAAAAAATTATGTTTCCAGATTTTTCAAAATGTCGTACACAAGCTGACCCTGAGATTAGCAAAGTTTCACTTTCATAACAAAATCATGTTGATTAAGCTGAGAATTTGGATTATCTTTAATTAGAATATTATTTTCTGATCAAACACTTTCTGATTTCCTCTCCCTGTAAATAGCAGGCAGGACCCTGGGCAGGGATTAGGAATTGGTGCTCACATAGGAGGGTGAAGAGTCACTTTTTGGGGAGATATGCTCTTAGAGAGGCAAATCTGAAAAAGTGTCTTGGGCGAAATGCCAATTTAAATTCCAGGAAGCCTGTCAAATGAATCATATAGCTGAAGGACAGGGTCGATGTGACCCTCCAGTAGAGTGGGAAGACCTGGCTCTAGAAAAGTAAAAAGGAGAGAAATGAGTCTAGAGTGAGTTGCTGAAGCAGATTTTAGATTTTTATCGTGTATTTATAGTTTTAAGTAGGAAAGATACGGTTAAAAAAAGTTGATTTAGATTGCACAATTAATAAAGACTACAGAGAAGAGAGCACACTTTAGGTTCCATTGGTGGCAAGAGAATCGCTCTAAGAAGCTGACTGCCAAAGTCCTGGTAATCTATTTGTTTAGTCCAGTGTGAATACTCTTTCAACAGTGAATTATTTACCTTTTCCTTCTAAGAAAATACATCTTTATAATCGCTTAATTTGTGTGTGTGTTTTGTTTTGTTTTGCTTGTATTCCAAATCTAGTTAATGCAGCTGGGGGTTGGTGACATATTTGCTTGTATTCTATGAGTTCTTTATGTCTAAAATATTTTAATTTCTATACATTAAAATCCCACATATAATCATAACTATAACACAGTAAGGCCTTGGTATGTCCTCAAATGGGAACCACCTCATTCAAATGCCATCCAACAAAAGCCAACAGGAATTGCCAAGGATTGTGCCTCCTGCTTATTTCTTCCATTCCTCTCTTTCCTTTATTAACTAATTCAGTGTCTATTTACTAAACCCTTACTGTGGGGATTGTTCATTGTGGCAGAGTTACTTAGAAAACAAGAAAATATAAACTCTCAAGGGTCTTCCAATCAAGATTCTGTTTGAACAAACATACTCAGGTGAAACTATAAATATAGTACAAGTAGTGGTATAGTTCATTTAATCTAAAACAATGTTTTCCAGACTATAGGTTGCCAGGCATCCTGTGCTGCTTCATAAATTTACTTTACCAAAGAGTAATGATAATAATAGAAGACCAGGTAACTACCCGTGTGTATTCCATGTAAGAAAATGTGTTTTCCCATAAACATTTTTGGAGGACAGATTTTGAATGCGCTGTGTCAATGTAATGTAGATGTCTTACTATGAGACAAGGTTTTAAAAAATGGTTGAAAGACACATATCAAGAGGAGTTTAGAGACACAGACTATTTTAACTTGAGTAGACAAGGAAAGAAGGCTTTATAAGTCTAAAGTACTTGAATGAGTCTTAGAGGAGATGAGAGGACTCTTCAGATGAAAAAGCGACCAAAAAGAATTCAGAAATCGTAAATTAACTTATAACCGTAAGAGAAAGTGAACTCTATAGAACCAGCTTACTCTTGAATGAACTGAACTCTCTAGGATCAACTATTCTTCCAGGATCCTCTAGGAAACATTTGACTAATATACAACATGTTCTAAGTCTCCCAGCTTGGAATTATCCTCTCTCTCTGATGCCAAAACGTAAACTTCTAAGTGTTCCTGTGAGGTGTACCACACTAGAGTGATTCAAAATATGCGTCTGTCCAATTCCTTATTCCACATACAGTTCAAGATATTGACATCTTTTTAAAAAATGTGAAAGGCCTAAAGAAAAATACCTAATTTAACACATTTAAGGTGTTTTTTGTTTGTGTGTTTGTTTTTCCCCTCCTTGCCTCTCCCTATCATCCTTACTTTAGATCCACCTGTGACTTCTATTAGCGGACTCTCTGAACTCCACTGGTTTAATATTTACTTGGCAAAAAATTCAAGGACTCAGGACAACTGATTTATTTTAGCACTTTTTTTTTTTTCCATACAAAAAGAAAGAAATAAAAAGAATAAAAGCAGTCCGGGTGGCCTCTAGAGAAGGGTGGCTGTTGTTGCAGGAATCTTGCAAGTTAATGAGAATTCACCCGGGACTCAAGAGCGACCGAGAGGGGAAAAAGGAGGAGACGGGGTGGGGGTAGGGGGGGAGGATAAAAACTCTTCCTTTGCAGCTGGCCCTCTCCCTCATTTGTTGCTCCAATAAGCAGTAATTAGGTCCTGAGCTAATGGTGTCAGCTGATCTGCTGTTTTTAGGCTAGACCCAGAGGAATCTCCATGGAAACCCTGCTGGAGTCGTCCCCCCACCTGGATGCTGAGTGCTCCTTTCCGCCACCTGGCTGCCGCCGCGCCCGCTGCTACCTCCTCCTGCCTCTAACCTGCAGCCTGCAGCATGCGCACTGCCCCCGGGATCCCTAAATGGGACAATTCTGCCCGTGACGTCAGCGCCCAGCCGTCTCCACAGAAACTTTTGTCCCATTGGCCAATCAGAGAGCTTGGAAGGGGCCGGGGAGGGTGGGGGTGGGAGGAGAGGGGAGTGGGAGGGGTGGGGGTGAGGGGAGAGGCGAGAGGTTTAGTGTGTGGAGCTGCTCGCGCTCCGCCCGGGCTGTCAGTCCCGGCTCCAGCCGCCGCGAGACCTTCCCGGAGACGCGCGCACACACAGCGCACCCCCCGCATACAGAACACCCTCGCTCCCTTGCTCGCACACACGCACACACTCAGCCTGGCCGAGCAGGAGCCACTGACCATTTTGCAAGTGCCGGGACCGGCTGCGGCGCAGAGGGTACAAACACTCCGCGTCCCCATTCGGGGCTTTCGTCTTGGAGACGACGACGAAGGGCGAAGGTGGGCCAGGACGCGGACCAGGCGCGGGGCACTGGTCGGGCCGCCTTCCTGGCACGGCCGCCTCCCGGGACGGGCGCGGGCCTCCGCAGAGAGTAGAATAAAGAGGAGCGGCGGCAATCGCAGCGCGAAGAGGATGGGAACTCCCCTGTTTCCAGCTCTGTAACAAACGGATGGAAATCCTGAATGGAGGAGCTGCTGATTTCATTTGCTTGAGAAAATCGTCCAGAGGAACTCATATTTGGCTACTCTGAGCAGTGGAGGGGTGTCCATGACGTGGCAGGGGGAAAATAGACATACGAAACCTCCTGTGTGTACTGCAAACTGTAACCAAGCAAGGGGAAAATAATCTCTATTTTAATTTCATGCAAAGGGTTTTAAGCATCTGTATTATAAACTTACTTCTATGCCTTGTACCCAGTTCAGCAGAAACCAGAGGAGTCCTGTCTGGGGACCCCATCATTATCCGGGAGACCCGCTGCCAGCGGCCTGCTTTCGTTTACCCACATCTCCCTGGAACGGAGATCTGTTTGGGGTACCACAGTCTCTCCTATAGAACTATGGCCAAATATCCATGAATGTTTTGCTAATTCTGGGACTTAACTCCTGGAACCTACCTGCAGGGCTGGAATTTAGCCTAAATGCATATGAAGAAATGACATTTTAAACCATTTTAAGAATACCTTAAAAATTTCCCGTGTAGCAGGATTTGATAGGCTTAACAACGTGACAGGTAAGAACTTTCTTTCTTTCTAGTCCCTGAACGCCCCACGCAGGGAAAGCCGAAGCGGAACGGGATCCTGGAGGAAGGAGAGCCAGGGGACCCGAGTGCCCTTCGGGGCTCGCAGGCACTCGGCCTGGCGGCTGCTTTCGAGACAAGCTCAACCCTCGCTTCCTGGACGGTGGGGCCAGCGGCCGGGAAAGCTTCTGGGGCGCGCGCGCGGGGAGGCGGCGCAGCGCTGCACCTGCCCTGCCCAGGACATAGCCCCGGGGCGAGACGTCCAGGGACCACCCTCAAGTCAATATTGGGATTTTTAATAAACCAAGGAATGGGATTTTAATTATTTAAAACCCAGCTCCTCTGGGCCAGATGCCGTTGGGATGGTCCCAGTCACACAATATTAAAGAGACCCATCACTAAGAGGACGAGACAAGCGTTGCAATTACGAATGAACCAGAGACTTGGTAGCACAGGGCATTGATTGCTGGTGCCCAGCCGGACCCTCCTCCCCTTTCCACCCCCCCCCCCCCCCACCCGAGGCAGGCTCCGGCGGCGGCCGGGACCTCGCGTCCCTACATCGTGGCCGGAGCTGCATTTTTCATGAGCCCGGGGTGAACAGGTGCGAAGTGCGCTGGGAGCATCCGGCCGACGGCCGGGAGCGGGGAACATGGAGAGCGAGCGCGACATGTACCGTCAGTTCCAGGACTGGTGCCTCAGGACTTACGGGGACTCAGGCAAGACCAAGACGGTGACCCGTAAAAAATACGAGCGGATCGTCCAGCTCCTCAACGGCTCCGAGTCGAGCTCCACGGACAACGCCAAATTTAAATTCTGGGTCAAATCGAAGGGCTTCCAGCTGGGCCAGCCGGACGAGGTCCGCGGGGGCGGCGGCTGCGCCAAGCAAGTGCTTTACGTGCCGGTCAAGACCACGGTGAGTGACTCGCCTTCCTCTGTTATTTGTCTGCGGGAGCAGCCGGCGGGGAGGGGAGAGAGAGGGGGGAGAAAGGGGGAGCCGTGAGCCACCGTTGGCTCGTGTGCCCCCCCCCCCACCTTTCTCAACCCCCTCCCCAAGTTGTCCCCACTCGCACTAGCCAGGCGCGTTTCCCCCGCGGTGGAGTCTTTGTGGTCCTTTATTTTAAAGCGGCAGCGCACCTCCAGAGCTCGCCGCCCTCCTCGCCTCCGAGCTCCTGAACCCGCTCCTGGAGCTTCCATCCCCGCGTCGGGCGGCCTCCCATGTCCTCGGGTTGGACCATTGTCCCATGTCCTTCGCTGGGCGCCTGGCGCGTGTCCCGCTTTCGCCACCAAGCATAAAGGCCACGCTGGAACCCCAGACGCACGCTCTGATAATAGACGATTCTGATCGATCGTCTACAGTGTCTCCTAATTGGCACAAAGCCCGATTGTGGCGCTAGTCGGAGATGTGGGGTTCCCCCCCCTCCGCCCCGACACTATCAGGTTTTATTGTTAGACCGCCGCCTGGGAGACACCGGGCTATCCCATCGCCTTGATCACTCCCAGAGATCTTGCCACGACTGTTTAGATTGTAGATAAGGTCCTGGAGATTCCTCCTCCCCGCCCCCCATCCCCTTCCTCACTTCCCCCTTACACAAATAAAGCCGAAGCTACATGATGAACAACAAAGAGACATGGGTTCGGACGCAATCAAATGGTGTATATATTTGTTCCTCGTTCTGGGATAGCTCTAAGTCTCATGGCCACAAAGCTCCAAGCCCAGGCGCAGCAAGGTACTGGGCACTGAGAACCTAGCGTATCTGAGCCTCTCAGGGCAGACGCCTGTGAGGTTGGGAGGCGGCGGCAGCATCAGTTCCCTTTTTAAGAAGATGGGAACTGTGGGCTACAAGTAGGATTGCAGATCAGATCCATAAGACCTCTTTCTTCGTCATGCTACGGTGGGTACTCGCCTGGAGTAGGGGTGGGGGAGGGCATTTGGCATCCTTTGCATTTTTGCCTGGCTTTGGGGTTTCTTGAGCATTTGCTCGTTTTCCTAACCTCCTCCCACGCCAACCCCTTACTGACAACTGTTTGCCCGTGCAGTATTCCTGGAGGATGCTAGAAAAGGAGATATCTTGCAAGCTATTATTCTCTCTCCAACGGAGGTATATTAAATTGGAAATATGTGCATGAAAGGTTTTTCAGAGGACTATTTGGAGGACTCTTTCAGGTTTGGAAAATAGTTAATGGTTTCCCAAGATTAATTAGGGATATCTCTTGAATATATATATATATATATATATATATATATATATATATATATATATATATGGAATTTATTTGGAAAATGGGAAAAGGAAATAAAGGTGAAATAGAAACACACATAAAAGTTCTGCTTTTTTTTTTTTTTTAAGTACAATTGTTGGAATTTTCTAGGAGGCAGACCTATAAACACAGCCTTCTCTTTTAATGTGGCATTGCTAAAGACAATGGTGAGATTACTGTCTTGCTTTACTAAATAATGAGGACTAGATGCCTAGATGTGTTTGGATTAGAACTGAGGTATATTTACATCTGGATGAGTCAGAAGTCTGTTGTGGGGAATGAAGTGCTTTGATTCATTTGTACGGGAAGTAACTTATCCTGATTTTTAAAAATGAGTTATTGTTAGATAAAGTAGATTTAGATTTCAGAACATAAGGATGTATTTTCCTTTGGGCACCAGTGGGCTAACTGATTAAATAAAATAATTATTTAAGGTTTATTGGCCTAAGTAGTATTAGATAATATTTTATATGTTTTTCAAAGCAATTGCTAGGTGGGAAGTTTGTTTTTCATTCCTTTTATATGAAAATCACGTTTCCTCTGTTTATCTGTCAGATAGCTTCACTTGTGTATTGGTCCAGTTTATGCTTACATGGGTTTGGTTAACTCCACTATGTGTATAAACAGACGTGCCCCTTTAAAACATTAATTAAAAGTTCTTAACATAAATTGTCTAACAGCCATAGAGACATTAAGAGAAATATGAATGCCTAGTAATTCAAACCAGACTTCACATGTTCAGATACTCCTATTTTCATTGAAAAATTTATGCAGAGTTGTTAAAGAACTATTGCTAAGACATCTAATGTAGAATAACAACTACAGTGTTAATAATAAAGTAACACATGTTTCCCTTTCAATTCAATAAAGATTCTATATTTTTATGGGAGAAAATGTAATTCATCGGGTGATATTCTTAGACAGTGGTTTCCATGTAGTATTTAAGAGATTTGCTCTTCATTCAAGCCTGTTTGGAAATGTTGAAGAGGTTTTTAATTCATGAACTCCTCTATTTCTCTTTATGAAAATTTTATGCTGCTCCTTACATAGAATTATAGGCTCCGCCTTCCCTGAAGGACAGCCAATCATCATTTCAACAAGTTAAAAAATAAATAAAAGGTTCCCCTTTTATCATGTGTTTCTCCGCATCTCAAATTATTTCTTCCTTATAAATAAGTTTTTCCTTGTAATAGCGGGAGTACAATCGGCAGAAAAACAAACAAAAAAATACATTTTTAATTCCAAGGCACGTCTTGGTTGAAATCAAGGACTGTGTTTGGTCTTTTCAGGTGGACTGAGAATCCGTTCTCGCTCTCAGAGGTTTGAGGGTTTGCGGCTGGCTCTGCTCTCAGGGAGAGAGATTTGTGCCTGGTGTTGCAGTAACCCGCTGCTGCTGGTCATTAGACATCATTACTGCCTTGAAAAAGGACAGAAAGAAGGGAAGAGGAAAGGCTGAGGCTAATTAACTGCTGGTGTTTAATGAAAGAAAGGGAGACTGATAGCAGCTGGGAGGTCATAGCAGAACAGAGTGGACACAGCACACAGACTTAACTGAAACAGGACTATCTTTCAGTTTGAAAGAAGCTTGTTTCTCCCTCTTATTCCTAAAAGGACAGCTGTAGCTTTGCAAATACTTTCCCCTAACATCTAAATTGGTGATAAAATCAAGCAGGTGACCACTGACTTAAAATGAAAATGTAGAATACTAGAAAAGATAAACATGCCCTTTACTATTTGTCCTGGCCATGCCTAAAGCTGAGGGGACAGATCTGTCACTGTTTAAATTACTCTGTGGCTGAGGAGATACTGTTTGGTCACCAAGCAACAGCATCCTGCAACTCAGCCATTTTAGGTCTAGAGTGGGATCGGCGTTGTGTGCCTGCACGCACACGCACGCACGTGTATACACACGCACGTGCAGTTTGGCGAGCATCGAATCTTAAGTTTTGTTCACACTGCCACCATTGTTTTTAGGTGTTCTCTCATTAGAGATGTCAAAACCTAAAAGGGTGAAGTAATGAATGACTTAAAGCAGTTCTGAAAAAGCTAACGGCGAATGTCTGACATGGATTACAAGAAATGTTTCATCAGTGGTCATTTTAAATTAACGTCACTATGGTGACTCTGTTTTACGTTTTTGGTAGTCCCCATTGCGTTTGTTTTTAGAAGCTTTTTATCCCGATTGTCATTTTGCTTTTGGCCACGATTAGTTGACCCGTCACACTTAGAATTCAAACCACCCAAACACAGTAGATATACCACTTGATACTATGAAAGGTAAACTTAGGAAATAACCAGAAAAATCGTTAAACCTTTTTAGTAGTATTAGATTATTGCATTATTGTGTATTTTTTAAAGGCCTACTGCACTGTAAAAAACATTAGGAAATTTGGCAAACTCCCATTTGTATTTGTTTTTCAGTCTTAAGCAAACGAGGCAATGAATATCCAATTATGTGAGTAAGGCTTTTCTTGACCTGTATATGTAGGAATGGACATTTAGGTCCAATTTTCGCCTTTTGTGTATTTCTTATTTATATGTATTCCACCAGGGAATATAAAATGAATTTTCATCCAGAAAGGAAAATATATTATCTTTAGTTATGTCATTTAAAAATGATGATTTATTCAGTTCTGCAATCTGTAGCCTCAGATTTCATATTGTTCTTGCTGTGTATACTAATTGATTACTATATAGTGATTAGAATGAATATTCATGGACTGGTTTATAAACAGTTACTGTTTTTTTAGTTCTCTGACTATGGTTTTGGTTACAAATTCTCTATGCTATATCAAGAGTGGAGGAAATAATGCCTCATGAAGAGTCTGTATACGTTTCTACCAGGCCGAACTTATGCTTGAACCACATTCCATGTATATTAGGCCTTGATCTGAAATTTGCTGCAGAAATTCCAGAAAAACAAAATTGAGGAATATGCTAGCTACACATTAGGATACTTTATATCTCTGACACAGGCAAATCATGATAATAGTAATTAAGATGTAAGCACAGTTTTGCTTACCTCCTATACTTAGAAGACAGGCATTGCTATAGATAATGAGTGCATTTTTTTCTCTTTGTTAGGTATTTTGGAGGGCTCTGTAATATAGGTCTTGGGGGGGGGGCGTTAAATAGATCCCAAGTATGAGTCTCAGCAACATGGCTTTATAAGTGGACTTTAGTGGTTCCTAGAGAATTGTGCGGACTGCTTCTTATGGCAAAACCCTAGTACAATGGCAATTATGGCTGTCAAAAATAGCAGGTATACCCTTATAAGAGGCTGGTAAGGCATGAGTATTTAGGGGCAAGGGGCTTGTAGAGATAACTCCCCTGAATTTATGGAAGAAATCAGACCCTGTTAATATATGAAGACTAGCCCACACGTATTTCCCAAGATACCAGTTCTTGACTTTTCCATTGGTTCTTCCTTTTCTTGTTAATAAGCATAGCTGGGGGCAGGCAAGGCAAGATTCAGCACTCATTTATATTACCTCAATAAACCTCCTGAACCAGCTGAGTTCCTGCTTCTCAAGGTCTTACACTCTAGGCTTTGGGCCTAGGACCGAGGAAAGAAGCAATGACAGAGGATGTAGCAGCAGAACTTCTGAGAGTTTCAATCCCATGTCAGGACTATAAAGATCTTTCATTAATAACTGTTGTATTTGCTAAGACTCCTTATATCTAACTGCAACGATCAAAGTGAATCTACTCTGTTTTAGGTTACATTCATTTTGATAATCCTGGTATAACAGGATAAAATAAACTTTGTGTATAGCATAGATGGCAGGAAACATGGCATAGTGGGCAGGGTATAGATTCTAGAGCAAGATTTAAATCCTGGATTGGACATTAATGAGAACTCTAAGTAAGGGGAAATTTCTTAAAGACACGGTTTCCTTTTCATAAATGCCATGAGTAATACTTGCCTAACTAGTTTTGGATGAGAATAATAATTCATAAGCATATAGTGTATGTAATATCTGTCTGACATGTAGTAAATGCTAACAATCAATAGAAGCTCTTTTAAGTATTATTAAGAAAGCAAGGACACCGTGATGTAATTAATTAGGTATATGTTATAAATTAGGTATATGTTATAAACTCAAGATCACGCTGCCACAAAGAATTAAAATGTATCTTTCTGAATGTGTGTGTTATTCAGATACTTATATTTTTAGAAAATAAAAATGATTTTATTTTTAAAAGTGATACATTTTCACTATTTAAAAAAACTAAGAGAAAAGGAAAGAAATTTTAAGTTATATTAAATCCACCATCCAGATTTAATCATCATTAGTTAATTATGAGCATAATTATAGTTGTCTGTCTAAACATACATACCAAAAGAAAATTATATATAGTGATTGATTGATATAATGATTGATATGGACATGGAGAAATAATTTTCCAAACCTGGGGTGGTAATTATATGGTAATTTAAGAAGCATAAAACATAATATCAAAATGAAACAAAAGAAACAAAAAACATGCAATTCAAAAAATTGCTAATAGACAAATACTTCTTCTTGGAGGTTTTTATTCCTGAAGTTAATAGAAAAGATTAAGAAAAACATGAAGAGATGGAATTTTATTCATTTTTTTTTTCAACTATAGATTTCAATGTCATTCTTCTCATTGACTTTCTCCAATGGTAGAAGAGGAGTAAGCCTATTTCACTTCTTCTCACTGTTTTGTTACTCCATGCTTATATCATATTTATTATAATTATATATTTTATTGTGTTATGTTCATTATATATGCTATAATTGTTTTTATTTTCAAGGTTTCATGATGATATATAATTTGGTGCTCATGGCTGTTGTTCTTTTGGCATATTTAAATGCTTATCCATTCCTCTGCTTTTTTTTTTGGTTTTGTTTTTTGTTTCTCCCTGAATTCTTTGATTTGATTCATCCCTGGGCTACAATTCCTGGTCATTTCTTTTTCTAAAGAAAGCATTATGTGTTCCATTCTTTGAGGTTTGCATACAATTAAAAATATTTGTCCTCAGCTTTTATAACTAAAGAACAACTTAACTAGGTGTAATTTCTTTAATTCCCTCTTTCTACCAGAACATTGTTGATGTGTTTGCCCTGTAAAATTCCAAAGCAAACCTGTTTTTCCAAATTTCATGTTTGCTCCTTTATCCTTGAAATTAAATAATTTCACTGAGCTATGTTTTGAATTCCTCTTCTCATTGAGTAATTACATTTATGGCCATAGCTTCAGTTGTGTCTATGTTACGGAGACTTGATACATATCTTGTGAGGTTCACAACTGTATTTTACAATTTCTACTGGATATTTCTACCAAGATATCTCAAAGCACCTCAAACTGAACATAATCCCAAATGACTATTTCTTCTCTTCATTTCTTCATCCTGGGTCTTCCCAGCTGACACTTTTTTTTCCCTTTGTATTGACATTTTTAGTAATTATACTGAACTATATCCTAGTATGAGAATGAATCTAGCTAAGCACTGAAACAGTGAGCCAAATGAAATATTTGGTTCTCAGAATAAAAGACAGTTCACAGATCATTCATTATAACTTCAGGGTGGCAAACAGAAATTAAAATGATTTGAAATTATGTAATAATTTGAAAGACTTGGAGAAAGTTATTAACATTATATATTGGAAGAGGAGCAGGAAAAAATAGTAAATTCAATACAGTTTTATAAGTAGAATTTCTGTAAGCTAATACAGTAAAGTTTTATGAAAAAGAGACATTTACTGATTTATCTATTTTTTTTATTGAGTGTAACATTTAACGTTACATTGTGAATTTAGAGGAGAACAGCAGAAAATGACAAATTGTACATTTTCTCCACTTAAAACGATTACCTGTATTTCTCTCCTTTGTTTAGAAATGGAAAGCACTAAAATAATAGCTTGGCCATGAATCATCCAATGGGCACTCTGAAAAATTTAGAGGCTCTTCTTTACAATAATAGGGAATATATGACTTTGTTTTCCTGTTCCTTTCTACATTTCATAATAGTCATTCTGCCATTTATGTTCATTATTTGGTGTACAGCAAATGCCACTTTACAAAAATAGTATTGAATTTGTAATTCCTATCCTTTAACAATTATCTTTTTAAAAAATTGAATTATAATTGACAGACAATATGATATTAGTTTCAGGTACACAATAAAATGATTTGATATTTATGTACATTGTAAAATGATTACACAATGTCTAGTTACCATCTGTCAACATACTAAGTTGTTACAATATTGTTGACTGTATCTTCTATGTTATATGTTATATTCCCATGTAGTATTTATTTTATAATTGGAAAATTGTACCTCTTAATCCCTTGCCCTTTTTGTCCATCTCCCATCTCCCTCTCCTCTGCCTACCATCAGTTTGTTTTCTGTATTTGAGTCTGTTTCTGTTTTATTTCTTCACTTGTTTCTTGGGTTCCACACATAAGTAAAGTCATATAGTATTTCTTTTTCTGTCTGATGTATTTCACTTAGCATAATATCTTCTAGGTCCATCCATATAGATGTAAAAGGCAAGATTTATTATTTTCTATATATGAGTTTGTTATATTATGCATGTGTGTAGTATATATGTGTAATAGGTATCACATATATATTACACAAATATATGATATATATTACATAAATATATGTCATATATATGTGTAATGTATATATATCACATCTTCTTTACCTATTTATCTATCAGTGGGTGGTCAGGTTGCTTCCATACCTTGACTATTGTAAATAATGCTAATGCTGCAATGAACATATTGGGGCATATATCTATTCAAATTCGTGTTTGGGGTTTGTTTTGTTTTGTTTTGATAAAGTGGAATTGCTATATTCTATGATATTTCTATTTTTAACTTTTTGAGGCACCTCTATTCTCTTTTCCATAGTGGTTCTACCAATTGACATTTCTACCAACAGCACATGAGGGTTCCCATTTCTCCGCATCCTTGCCAGTACTTGTTATTTCTTATCTTGTTGATACTAGCCATTCCAAAAGGTGGTTTGATTTATATTTCCCTGATGATTTTTTAAAAGGATTTTATTTATTTGAGAGACAGAAAGAGATACAGACAACAAGTTGGGGGAAGGGCAGAGGGAGAGAGAGAGAAGAGAGAGAGGAATAGATCCTTGTTGACAAGGGAGCCCGAATGTGGGGCTCAATCCCAGGACCCTGAGATCATGATCTTAGCCTAAGACAGATGCTTAATCAACCACCTAGACACCCCTCACTGATGATTTTTAATTGGATTTTTAAAAAATAATTTAGTTTTTGAACTTTTTGTCTATTTTAGATGTCAACTCCATATGTCATTTGCAAATATTTTCTCCCATTCAGTAGATTGCTTTTCTGTTTTGTTGTTGGTTTCCTGTAGTGTTGAAGGACTTTTTAGTTTGATATAGTCCCATTTGTTTATTTTTCCATTGTAAAAAATAAATGTCAAAGAGCTTACTGCTTTTGTTTTTCTCCTAGGAGTTTCCTCATTTCAGGTCTTCTATTTAAGTCTTTAATCCATTTTGAGTTTATTTCTGTGTATGGTGTAAGAAAGTGGTCCACTTCCATTCTTTTGCATGTGGCTGTCTAGTTTTTCCAACACCATTTGTTAAAGAGACTCTTTTTCCCAGTGTATATTCTTATCTCCTTTGTTGTAGATTAACTGACCATATAAGCATGGTCTTATTTCTGGGCTTTTTATCCTGTTCCAATGATCTATGTGTCTTGTTTTTTGTACCAGTGTCATCTGTTCGGATGACTGTAGTTTTGCAGTAGAGTTTGAAATCCAGGAGAGCGATACCTCCAGCTTGTTTTCTTTATCTTAAGATCACTTTAGTTCTTCAGTCTTTTCTTGGTTCTGTACAAATTTTAGGGTTATTTATTTGAGTTCTTTGAAAAAGGCCATTGGTATTTTGATAAAGATTGTTTTGAATCTGTAGATTGCTTTGGGCAGTATGGACATCTTAATAATATTGTTTCAATCTATGAGCATGAAATATCCTTTAATTTGTCTGTGTCATCTTCAATTCATTTTACCAATATCCTGTAGTTTTCAGAATACAGATTTTTCACCATCTTGGTTAAATTTATTTGTAGGTATTTTCTTCTTTTTTGGTGCAGTTGTAAATGGGATTTTTTTTTTAAAGATTTTATTTGTTTATTTGACACACAGAGAGAGATCACAAGTAAGCAGAGAGGCAGGCAGAGAGAGAGAGAGAGGGGGAAGCAGGGTCCCTGCTGAGCAGAGAGCCCGATGTGGGGCTCGATGTGGGGCTCAATCCCAGAACCCTGGGATCATGACCTGAGCCGAAGGCAGAGGCTTAACCCACTGAGCCACCCAGGTGCCCCTGTAAATGGGATTTTTTATCTTAATCTCTATCCAATAGTTTGTTATTAGTATATAGAAGCACAATAGATTTCTGTATATGGATTTTTTATCCTGCACTATTCTGAATTCATTTATTAGTTATAAGATTTGGGGTAGAAGCTTTAGGGTTTCTAGTATATAGTATGTCATCTGCAAATGTTGACAGTGTTATTTCTTCTTCTTTTTTTTTTTTTTCTCATTTGGATAACTTTTATATTTCTCACCTAATTACCGTGGCTAGGATTTCCAGTACTATGTTGAATAAAAGTGGTGAGAGTGGACATTCTTGCTCCTTACCTGAGAGGAAAAGCTTTTAGTTTTCACCATTGAATATGTTATTAGTTGCATTTGTCAAATATGGGCTTTATTATGTTGAGATATATTCCCACCTTACCTACTTTGTTGAGAATTTTTATCATAAATGGATGTTGAATTTTGACAAATGCTTTTTCTGCATCTTTCCCATAATCGAATGATTTTTATCTTTCATTTTGTTCATATAGTGTGAAGCTGTTTGGTCCTGGATTTCTGTTCATTGGGAGTTTTGTGATTACTGATTCAATTTCATTACCAGTAACGAGTCTGTTGAGATTTTCTATTGCTATTTCTTCTGATTCATCTTGAAGGAGTGTATGTTTCTAGAAATTTATTAATTTCTTCTGGGTTTTCCAACTTTTTGTTGTATAATTATTCATAGTAGTCATTTATAATTCTTTGCATCTCTGTGGTATTTGTTGTAACTTTTCCCTTTTCATTTCTGATTTTATTTGGCCTCTTTTTTTTTTTTTTAAAGATTTTATTAATTTATTTGACAGAGAGAAAGATTACAAGTAGGCGGAGAGTCAGGCAGAGAGAGAGGAGGAAGCAGGCTCCCGCTGAGCAAAGAGCCCGATGCGGGGCTCGATCCCAGGACACTGAGATCATGACCTGAGCCGAAGGCAGCGGCTTAATCCACTGAGCCACCCAGGCGCCCCTGGCCTCTTTTGTTTTCTTGATGACTTTTACTGTAGGTTTATTAGTTTTTTTTTATCTTATTTTTTTTAAAATTTCCTTTCTCTATGGATGGCAACACAATTTGCCCAACTATCCAAGGCAAAAATCTTTATGACATTTTTTATTTTCCCCTTTTATAGTCAGTACTCTAGGGAATACTGTTGATTCTATGAACTTAGTATGTCTTGAATCCATCATATTCTTACCATACTAAGCAATATGACCATTTTGTGACAATTTTGTAGTTTTCCTGAAAGCTTTGAAGGAGGGGATTTGATTTCCTCTGCTTGAATAATGCATGATGCATCCTTGGTGCTCAGTATTAATGCCATAAATGAAAAACTTCCGAGCCTGACACCACATGATGGGCCCTTCTTCTTTATCAGCATACAATAACTATAATATAATACATAATACTATATTATGTAATATATAATATATACCTAAAATAATTATAACTATAATATAATATAATACCATAGCTATATTGGGAACTTTTTTTCCACAAAATATAGTTAATTAAATTCTTATAAAAAGCACATAATACAAGGTTAACTATCTTAACCATTTAAAATTTATTTTTTAATTTTTTTTATTAACATATAATGGATTATTAGCCCTAGGGGTACAGGTCTGTGAATCACCATGTTTACACACTTCACAGCACTCACCACAGCACATACCTTCCCCAGCATCCATAACCCAACCACCCTCTCCCTACTCCCCCCATCCCCCAGCGCTCCATTTGTTTTATGAGATCAAGAGTCTCTTATGGTTTGTCTCCCTCCCGATCCCATTTTGCTTCATTTATTCCTTTCCTACCCCCAAATCCCCCCACTTTGCCTCTCAACTTCCTCATATCAGGGAGATCATATGACAATTGTCTTTCTCTGATTGACTTATTCCGCTAAGCATAATACCCCTCTAGTTCCATCCAAGTTGTCGCAATCTCTTAACCATTTTTCTTAAAAGGTTTTATTTATTTATTTGACAGAGAGAGATCACAAGTAGGGAGAGAAGCAGGCAGTGGGGGTGGTGGGAAACAGGCTCCCTGCTGAGCAGAGAGCCCAATGCAGGGCTCGATCCTAGGACCCTGAGATCATGACCTGAGCTAAAGAGAGAGGCTTAACCCACTGAGCCACCCAGGTGCCCCCTCTTAACCATTTTTAAATGTATAGTTTAATAGTATTAAGTATAAACATCTTGTTATACAATAGATGTCCAGAACCTTTTTATATTGCAAAACTGAAGCTCTGTTTCCATTAAAAAACAAATTTCACCCTGTCTCCTTTTCTTCCAGTCTCTAGTAACCACCATTGTACATTCTGTTTCTATGTATATGACTGTGTTAGATATCTCATATAACTGGAGTCCTACAGTATTTGACTTCTTGTGATTGACTATTTCATTAGCACGATGTCTTCAAGATTCATCCACGGTGTAATGTATGGCAGAATTTCCTTCCTTTTTAAGGCTAAATAATATGCCATTATATGTATGTACTATATTTTGTTTATCTACTCATCTGTTGATGGGTCTTTGGGTTCCTTC
The DNA here is from genome assembly GCF_030435805.1 of Mustela lutreola. Classification (NCBI taxonomy): domain Eukaryota; kingdom Metazoa; phylum Chordata; class Mammalia; order Carnivora; family Mustelidae; genus Mustela; species Mustela lutreola. The sequence continues at coordinate 37,899,474 of NC_081300.1, forward strand.
AGCCTCCTGGCTCTTGTCAGTAGTGCTGCTATGAACATGGGTGTGCAAATATTCCTCAAGATCCTTCTTCAGTTCTTTGGAGATATCTATCTATACCTGTATCTATGTCTATATATCCCCACAAGTAGGATTGCTGGATTCATTCTATTTTTAGTTTTTTTGAGGACCTGCCATGCTATTTTCCATAGAAGTTGCACCATTTTATAGTGCCACCAACTGTACACAAGATTAAGCACTCTTTAAGACTAAGAAACTAGTGACTTTACTCCTCATCTGGACCTCTTCAATGAACATACTTCTTTCTAAGGCAATTGCAAGAATATAACATGATTAGTAACAATACTAATGCCTTACATTTATCAAGTTCTTCCTAGAGGTTAAAGATTGGGCTAATCATTTAAAGAAAGCACACCCTTTAATGTTTGCAACAGCCTTATGGTTATTAATGCTTTTTATTACACACTTAGGAAAACTATGGTTTAAGTTAAGGTGACTTTCTGAAGTCACAGAGTGTTCAGAAGGAAATCATTTCAGTTGGATTCTAAAGTCCTTGATTTGATCTCCAGACTTTTAAAATAACATACTCTGATTGTTAACAAAAGTTAACATGAAATTATATATGTAATATATATAGTAAATTAATACACTACTGTATTAATAATTAAGACATTTAAAAAATACTCAAAAATATAAACATACAGAACTAAGATTAAAATACATATAAATTCAAATATTTTCTTCTTCACCTCAGTAGGTCATCTCATACATTCTCTGGGATGTGCATATACCAGTTGGAGATAATTACTCTAATCCAATTTTGCCTCACATTGTGTTTAGCTTACACTTCAGCTAAAATAGCACCTTTTTTTTTAATTAAGGAGGGTGTACTCTGTACTCAATCAACACAACATTAAAATATCTTAGCTTTACAAATCCTTGACATCCATAAAACAATTACATAGGTTTGATGTTGGTATGACGGTAGAGGTTGTTTTATCAAAGGCATATTCAGGGAGTGGTACACAGTCAAGAAAAGCTAAAGTATAGGGTATGGCGAAAGGTGAAGTTGGAAAAGTAGGCTGGGCCGAAAGTATGGGAAACCTTCATTGCCATGTTAAAATGTTCGAACTTCATTCCATAGGAAAGGACTGCTACCAAAAGCGTTTGAGCAGGGATGTCATAATTTAGGGCTTACAGGTGGAGACTTGATGTCTCATAGTGGTTTATGTTGCAGAATATAAATCAAATGAGTAAAATAGAAGCTAAATAGTTCCTTTGATTCAATAGGTTGTTTGAAATTTTATAATTACAGATATTACCCAAGAATTAGATTAAAATTTTCAGGCAGTCAATCAGTAAAATTCAGCAGCTTGATGTTTTCATTGAATTATGTGTAAATGAATCATATTGTACAAATCTCAAACTTCAAGTCCAGTAAAATGTTAAAAATAGAATTTATGAAACTTAATAAATGTAAAGTCTCTTAAAAAGAATAAGAATTAAGTCATCTTATAGTAAACAGGTTTTTTTATTTGTTGTTTTTGGAGTTGAGGAGAAACAATTGTTGATCTTTTAGTTGTTGCTATATCCACAATGACAGAGACTTACCAGAGAAATCTTTCTAAAAACCCAAGTGGAGAATTCTATATAGAACACTGATTCAGGGTGCCCCTGGTTGGCTCAGTGGATGGAGCATGTGTTCAAGCCCGATGTTGGATGAGAGGTTAAAAATCTTAAAAAAAAAAAAAAACTTACTCAGGTACACGTCTTTTCAAAGTCACGTTAGAGTTTCAAATATTTATTGAAATAAGAAGTTTATGTTTTAAAGCAGTATTTTACATCTTGCTCGTACTTCTTTGTTTTACACCCACACATCTCTCTCTACAGTGAGAGTCTTCCCTGTGATCCCTCAATTTTTGTGCACTGTGGTAGGCAGGATTCTAAGATGATTTCCAAATGTCCTTCATACTTGTTTGCCCCTCCCCCCGTTTTTGAGTGGGATAGAACCTGTGAATATGATGAGTTACCATTCCCACAATTTTGTTATGTTATATGGTACTGTTGACTTTAAGAAAGAGAGCTCTTTCGGCCCTCTTTAACCACATTAGCCTGTTAAAAGCAGAGAGTTTTTTCACTGGCTCATAGCAGAAGACATGAAGAATTTCAAAGCCTTGATGGAGGATGCCCTGTGGTTAAGAACTGACAGCAACTTTGTAGAAGCTGAGAGCATGCTTTGCCAATAGCTAGGAAAACAACAGGGATATAAATCCTATAACCATAAAGGAATGAATTCTGCCAACAACCAAAGAAAGCTTGGAAGTGGATCTTTCCCTGTTGAGCTTCCAAGTGAGATTGTAGCTGGCTGACCCTTGTTTCAGCTTTAGGAGGACTTGAGCGGAGGAACCAGTTAAAATGTGTTGAGCTTCTGACCCACAGGAATTGTGAGACAGTAAGTTTGAAGGTTGTAAGCCACCCAATGTGCAGTTACATGGCCAAAGAAAGCTCATACATAGCTCTTTGGTACAAATTTTCTCAAAAGCATCTGCACAGTCAAAACAAGTCAATTTTTAATTTTTTAATTTTTCAAAATTCATTTATTTGACACAGAGAGAGATCACAAGTTGGCAGAGAAGCAGGCAGCGGGGCGTGGGGGGGAGGTGGGGTGGGAAGCAGGCTCCCTGCCAAGCAGAGAGCGCGATGGGGGGCTGAATCCCAGGACCCTGAGACCATGACCTGAGCTGAAGGCAGAGGCTTAACCCACTGAGCCACCCAGGCGCCCCGTCAATTTTTTAAAAAGCGTATTTGTCTATTTGTGGTTTAAGATACAGGAAGACATAATGTAAATATCCTTTCCACTAATGCCTAATGTGCTGACTTTTTAGAAGTTTTTGATGGAATGGTCCATAACTTAGTAATTTAGTAAAATACAAAATTTCTAACAGATCATTTTTCTCTTAATGTATTTTTAAGTGATTTTTATTTCATTATCTTTCTTCTATTTCCTAAGTAGAATACAAGGTAGCTTACTGTTTTAGGCTTTTTGTGGGAAGATGAAGGCAGAAGAATATACATATCAAGAGATTATTATAATTTATATAATTGTATTAAGGTATGTAGAAGTGTTTTTGAAAACCATATACAGAAGATACAACAAAATAAATCATCATCATTTATTAGAAATAATCATTCTATAATTTTATTATTTATTTATTTATTTATTTATTTAAAGATTTTATTTATTTATTTGACAGACAGAGATCACAAGTAGCAGAGAGGCAGGCAGAGAGAGAGGGGGACGCAGGCTCCCTGCTGAGCAGAGAGCCCGATGTGGGGCTCGATCTCAGGACCCTGAGATCATGATCTGAGCCGAAGGCAGAGGCTTTAAACCCACTGAGCCACCCAGGCGCCCCTATAATTTTATTTTTGAATAATTATTTTAATATAATACTCATTTTAAAGAAGACCTGCCTAAAATTTAGGGGCTAGGATATAGAAAATAACATTTATAAGTGGATCTTTTTCTGTTAAAATCTTAGCAGGTGCTGGGAATCATTTTGCCCTCTCTATGGTGAGATGGGAGAATCTTTGTTTTGATCGTCTTCCTGTCTATCTATCTGGCAAATTTATTCAATGGGCTCTTATATTCCACTTTTCCTAATTTTAATCAAGTACTCATTTGTGGTACTTTTTCTCAGTTACAGATTTTCCCACTGTTTGGAGCTGTTAGAAAACTGGGAGGTTGAGAAAGAGATTCAGAAGATAAGTTCAGTAACTTGGAAACTTAATTTTGGCAATAAAAAAGAATAACCTGTCTTATAGGCAGAGAGCTGGTCTTATTGTTATACGTGGCTTTCTTCCTTTTTAAAGGTTATAATGTGTTTTCAGGGAACGTTACTTGAATATTTATGTGTCATCATTATGTAGAAAGAGAGCAGTCATTGAAAGAAGATTGGCAAATATATTTGAAGTTTTCTTCTCTGTGGGGTGCCAAGATAGGGGGCAGTTCAGGGAAGGATGCTTGTATTTGGAGCTAACTTCACTTGCCAGATGGCTAGAAAGCTCTAGGTGTTTAATCTAGAGACCTGGGGCAAAGCTAGGTGGCATATATGAGGATCCAGTGTTTAGCTTGGCCATATTAGTATCCTGCTCTAACCAATTGACCTAATTAGATGAGATTTTCAAATCTAATATCGCAGGTTTGTTTGAATTTTAGATGTGGGTCATTGTTCTCTTAGTAGTCTCTCTTTACATGCTCTTTGGTGTTTACCTGAGGTCAAGAAGGAGTTTGCTATATTTGTTTTAATTAATCTTTCTCCATAAAAGCTACCATTATAAAATAATTCATTTGATGATTTGTTTGGTCTCACTAATTTGGAATATGTTAATTTAAAATTAGCATTAATTTGAAGAGAAGTAGGATGACATTTACCTTGAACTACCTATTAAAGGAGGATTTATCTACAAATTCATAATTAATAAGATAGCAGAGGGGGTATGATTATCTACTATAATGAGTAAAAACTTTTTCTTAAACCATCTCTATCCTCATGTAAACAATTCATAGGTCCATGCCATTATAAATGGATCTCTACTTAATAAAGAAGGTATTATGAATAAGTACCCGTTAGCTAATTTGCATTACTCTGTTGTTGATATATACAGTATAATAGTAATATGTCTCCTAGAATTTTCAAATAAGAGAAATAAGATCACTCTCTAGAATTTAAACTTTAAAATCAACACAGTTAATTAATACGTGAAATTCAAAGTCACTTTAAAGTGACAGAATGTCTACTATACTATAAGAGTGGATGGAATTTTGCTTGAAAATATAGTAAAACCTTTCTTAATAGAGCCTCACTAACAGTGAATTAACCTAAAAACTTTCTCTTCCCTCTAATACATATTGACTTCCGTGGTGTGAACAAACTTGTTTATGTAGCTTATCTTGTAGTTATTTGTACTTTGTGCCCATAAAATTGAGTTGTATGCATATTATTGGTTATGTTTTTCTCACATTCTTTTTTTGCTGGTTTCATTTGTTTTAATTATCCTATTTGAATATTTTGTAAACTGGTAGAGTACAATAACCTAAGTTTGGTGCTGTATAAAGTCTCAAAATATATGTGAACTGCTAAAAACAAGTGGAAAAATAAAAAAAATAAGAAAATTTAGGTTTCCATACTGCCTAAATTATATGTAATGACTAACTTCTCATTCTACTTTAACTGAAACTGAAATCATATTAATTTTTGAGGGCTTATACACTTGGAATGTCAATTAGTAGTCCCATTCTTAAAGAAAAGATCATTGTTCTATCACTAAAGCTTAGCAAATAAGTATGAATGAGCATGTATTAAATGAGAAAAATGATATTTAGGTGTGTATATATCATCTTCTATGTATTTCAAATTTAACATTTTTTGTATACTGAACTTCACAATGGCGAAAGAGCTTTATGCATTATAGAAACAAAGTTGTAAGTTATGTTTGTTTAACCATAGAAATATGATTTAAAGATACACATCTTGGTGGTGCTAATAATATCCTGTAAAGACAGAAGAACTCTGTTTCCTGAAGACATATCCTTATCATGTACAAAAATGTTTCCATCCAGATGAGCCTACTGTCATAACTTAATCACTTGGTATTATATTCTCATTCAGTCCAAGTTTAACAAGCCACTTTTTAATAATTTGGGTTTCCATTGGCTTGACTAAAGGGAGAGAACACCCTGGTCAACTGTTGCCAATGTCAGGAATATTGAAGTTATGTTTCTCAGTATAAGTTATGTAATTTTAGGTTTTATACTAAAATCTCTTGTGAGTTTGGCTTGAATTCAGAGTCTCTATGTCTAATCAGTTTATATACATCAATGAGATCTCCAAAAAAATAATAGAGAGCTTGAGGATGGAAGGGGATAACAGATGCCAGAAAGTCAACAAAATGTTATCCACCATAATCTGACTTGCTTAGAGCTATTCCTTCTAAGCAGTCATTCCTCTTTGTTCCCAGTTTGCTTGACTTTCTGGTGGTTCTCTTCTGAACTGATTATTTTTCTAAAATTCATTTTAGGAATTATTTTTCTAAAATTTATTAATTTTCTAAAATTTTTTAGAGTTATAACATCAGTCTAATATAACTAGAATCATGGTTTTTCATTTAAAATTACTATCATTAACATTTTCTCAAAGTTACTAGTCTTGCTGATTATTTTTATGGCTTACAAATACATGCTCTAACATCTCTACCATGATTTTCTTTACCATTTTCATATATGTCATCTTATTTTATTTTTCTGTTTAAAGCTTCCCTTCCCACTGGATTATGATAATTTTTTATTTTAAAAATATGTTTATGTGTGTGAGGTGTTTGTGTCTTAGAATTTATTTTTTTGGACCTCACTGAAGGACTTTACATGAATTTTCTTAGATTCTGAGAGCTTTTTGAATCTTATTTCTGTGATCTAGCTCAGACATCTCTTATTTTAATGGGTTCACCAGCTACCTGGGGAGTTTGTTAAAACACATCAGGGATCTAGGTCAGGGCAGGACTTATGATTTTTTGTTTCTAAAAAGCTACCATATGGGTTTCCAGTGCTGGCCAAAATAATACAAACATTATCATGGACTGTCCCTGCCACAGATTAAACTAAAAACTCTGGAGACAATATGAAGCACAACTACTTGAGAACTCAGAAACAAACAGTAAAGCAGATGGAAGTCAACAGCAAGCATAGTAGTATAAGGGGTGGGTGTGTTGGTTATTAGTTTTTTCCTGCTGTTTTGGCTCCTGGATTTAAGTGAAGGTTAGTCTCAGTCATGGAACTGCATGATGAGAGCAGACAAATACAAATACAAATTATGAGGGTAACTTCTGTCAGAGGATCAGGAAAAAAGGGCCCCTGTCAACTGAAGAATATGGGCGAATCCTTTTTTTTTTGCCCTTCTCATTGTCATTGAAAGCCCTACCATTGAGGCAGTGCAATAAGAGAGGGACCTAAAACTCTTGAGTGGAAAACTTGTCTCTTTGGCCAGAGGAACAAGGTAAAATGGCCCCTGTGGTCCAAAGAGGGTGTATGAGATCCCATTACTACTTTCTCTTTCCGGGTTTTCCTGATACATTTTTGTGAAGGTGGCCGGAGTCTCATGGAATTGTGTGAAGTGCAAAAGGCTAGAAGAATCAGAAAAAAAAAAAAAAAAAAAGTTGGAGGGGGGTATTTTGGGAAATACAAGAATGTGAGCAAAATAACAGAGTGGAGATACCCTACATCTTTGTGTGAGCTGAATTCATTGCCAAGCCATGAATGTAAAGAACCTATGCAAAGAACCATGACCAAGTCTTTGAGAACTGAGGTATGATATAAACCACTGTCCTAGGCCCAGATGAATCCCCAAGCTGCCCATATCTAGAGAAGACCCAAAGAAGCAGAGCAAAATTTGAAAAATGAACTAATTTTGGCATTACTGTTACAAAGGCAAGACAGAATTTGTGGTCCAAATCTAATGGGATTTATGCATGCCATAAATATAGAACACTTTCCAGAAGATTTTAATGGGATCTAGTCTCACAACATAATCCTCAAAATGTTCAGGATATAACTTGAACTTATTGGGCATATAAAAAGACTGCAAATGGGATAAATTTTATTTTTAACCTTTTTTGTGTGTAGTTGGCACACAGTGTTATGTTAGTTTCAGGTGTATAGCATAGTGATTCAACTTTTCTATATGTTAGGCATACTTACCACAAGTATAGATACCATCTGTTACAATACAATGCTATTACAGTATTATGACTGTATTTTCTATGCTGTACCCCATGACTTATTTCATACTGGAAGCATGGATCTCCCACTCCCCTTCATCTATTTCCCATCCCCTCATCCTCTTCCCTATGGCAACCATGAGGTTATTTTCTGTATTTATAGGTTTCATTCTGTTTTTTGTTTATTCATTTGTTTTGGTGTTCAGATTCTGCACATGAGTGAGATCATATGGTATTTATTTTTCTAGTCTGACTTACTTGGCATGATACCCTCTAGGTCCATTCATGTTGCTGCAAATGACAAGATCCTATTTTTTTTATTTATATTTTATTTTTTTTTTAAGATTTTATTTGTTTATTTGACAGACAGAGATTACAAGTAGACAGAGAGGCAGGCAGAGAGAGAGAGAGGGAAGCAGGCTCCCAGCTGAGCAGAGAGCCCGATGCGGGACTCGATCCCAGGACTCTAGAATCATGACCTGAGCCGAAGGCAGCAGCTTAACCCACTGAGCCACCCAGGTGCCCCGATCCTATTTTTTTTAATGTCTGCATAATATTCCTGTGTATGTGTGTGATAACTTCCTTCCTTATCCATTTATCTATCAATGAATGATTAGGTTGCTTCCTTATTATTATTTTTTAAAGATTTTATTTGACAGAGAGACATACAGTGAGAGAAGGAACACAAGCAGGGGGCATAGGAGAGAGAGAGGCGGGCTTCCTGCTGAGCATGGAGCCGGATGTGGGGCTGGATCCTAGGACCCTGGGATCATGACCTGAGCCGAAGGCAGACGCTGAACAACTGAGCCACCCACACGCCCCACCTGATCTTCACTATTATAAATAATGCTACAGTAAACATAGGGGTACTTTTATCTTTTCAAATTTGCGTTTTCTTTGGGTAAATACCCAGTGGTAGGATTATTGGATCATATGGTAATTCTATTTTTAATTTTTTGAGGAACCTCTATATTGTTTTCCATAGTGGCTGCACCAGTTTACATTCTCTGCAACAGTGCACAAGAGTTCCTTTTTCTCCACATCCTTGCCAACACATGTTACTTTTTGTCTTTTTAACTTCAGCTGTTCTAACAGGTATAAGGTGATATCTTATTGTGGCTTTGATTTACATTTCCCTGGTGGTCAGGGATGTTGAGCATCTTTACATGTGTCTGTTGGCCATCTGTATGTCTTCTTTGGAAAAATGTCTCTTTAGTTCCTTTGTCATTTTAATTGGATTTTTTGGTGATACATTTTATAAATTATATATTATATATATATATATATATATATATATATAGAGAGAGAGAGAGAGAGAGAGAGAGAGAGAGAGATTGATTGATTGGATATTAACCCCTATAGGTTTAATCATTTGCAATTATCTCTTCTTACTCATTAGGTTACTTTCTTGTTTTATTGATGTTTCCTTCACTGTGCAAAGGTTTTTGTTTTGATGTAGTCCCAAGAGTTCATTTTTGCTTTTTTTCAAAAATTCATTTGAGTGAGAGAGAGCAAGTGAGTAAGAGCACAAGCAGGGTACAGGGTCTGAGGGAGAAGGAGAAGTAGACTCCCCACTGAGTGGGGAGCCTGACACAAGGCTGGATCCCAGAACACTAGGGTCATAACCTGAGTCCAAGGCAGATGATTGAATGAACCACCCAGGTGCCCAGTTCATTTTTCTTTTGATTGTCTTTCCTTAGGAGACCTGTCTGGAAAAATGTTACAATTGACGTCATAGAAATTGCCTGTGCTCTCCTCAAGAATTTTTAAGGTCTCATATTTAGGTCTTTCATCCCTTTTGAGTTTATATTTATGTATGGTGTAAGAAAGTGGTTGGTTCATTCTTTTGCATGTAGCTGTCAGTTTTCGCAACACCATTTACTGAAGAGCCTGTCTTTCCCCTGTTGTGTATTCTTGCCTCCTGGACAAATTTTAATAGGAAAAAATCAAGAGATGCCAACTCTGAGTTGAGCTAGATGTTGGAATTAAATGTAAAGAACTTTAAAGCAGCTATTATAACTCTGCTCTGTGTAGGAAATGCAAACAGTCTTGAAATGAATAGAAAAATAGACATTCTGAGCAGAGGAAGAAAAGCTACAAAAAATAGAACAAATACCAAGCTTTGAACTGAAAAAAAACTACAATAAGTGATAAAAATTCACAGAGTGGACTCAAGAGTATAATGAGGAGGGCACATAAAAGAGTCAGTGAATTTAAAGATAGACAAATAGAAATTATCCTGTCTGAAAAACAAAGTAGAAAATGTTTGAAAAAATAAACACAGCCCTTGGGATCTCTGAAACAATGGAAAAAAAAAAAAAAAAGCTAACATTTGCGCTAATGAAATCATAGAAGAAGAAAAGAAAGAAATTGGTGTAGGGAAAAAAGTTGGAAAATTATGGCTGAAATTTTCCCAGGTTTGGTGACAGACCAATTCAAGATGCTTTAGTGAAACCCAAACAAGGTAAGCTCAAAAAATTATCATGGAACACATAATAATGCCACTGCTGAGAGTAGACAGTCTTGAAGGCAAGAACAACACATTATATATAGGTAAACTAATTTCAGTGATTGCAGATTTCTCATCAGAAACCATGAAAGGTTTGAGACAACAATATAAATTTTTAAGTGTTGAGAGAAAAAGATTGTATATCCAGTGAAAATATCCTTCAGGAAAGGTGAAGAGAAGACATTCTCAGATGAAGAAAACTATGAATTATTTTACAGTAGACTTGCTCTAAAATAAATGCTAGCAGATATTCTTGAGGATGAAGAGGATACTAGAAGGAAATTTAAAGTTTCAGGAATAAGGGAAGAATCCCAGGCATAGTAAACACACTATTTTTCATCATATAAATTCTTTAAAATATGTATGACTATTTAAAGCAAAAATTATAGCACTGTCTGGTGGGGTTTTAAGTCTATGTAGATACAATGCATATAACTATACATAACATATAAAAGATGCTCTCTGACCACAAAAGATTTAAAGTACAAATCACTATGACAACTTCATGTGGTAATTCCTCAAGTATTTAAAGATTAAACAACATACCTTAAATCACCTATGAGTGAAGAAGAAATTCCAAAGGAAATTAGGTAATATTTTGAACTGAAGTAAAATGATAATGTAACATCAAAATTTGTGGGATGGCCCTAAAACAAGGTTTTGGGAAGATTTATGATGGCAAATACTTATATTACAAAAGATGAAATGTCTCAAATCAATAATCTCAGCTTGTACCTGTAGAACTAGAAAAAGAAGAGCAAATGAAACCCGGTGAAGGAGAGGCTTAATTTTAGTCAATTCCTGATGATCTCAGTAAGTCTAAAATATCCCTTTACCAGAGGTTCTAAGGATGAAGGATAATTCATATAGTGTCACAATCTCAGCAGAGGTAACTCAGCAGGGTCTTGGTCGTCAGCTGACAGCAGTGGCCTCTACTTAGATGTACATTTTCTCATACAATTTGCTCCTGCCATTTCTATTGTTAAGTGATACACCTAGCTTCTGAATACATGGGATATGCAAGTATGGGACCCTCCTAACATATTTGGGTGTCTTTCTTGATGTCATGGCATTCATCCCATGCATTCCCACTAGTATATGTTCAAGGCTACTTCTCAGGAGCTCATGAATATATAGATTATATTTTGTTCCTTCCATGTCTTTCTCCACCCAGAGAGAATTTTTATCTCATTGGGAGTGTGAAAACTGTTCATTACTTCATCGGGATTCATTCAGATCATTCACTTTATATGATGAGCTCTGCAGGCTTTATTTAGGTTCATGAAGCTCAAAAGCTCAAGCTTGTACAACTCCAAGTAAATCTCTGAAACTTAAAATCCAGGGCTTAAATGTTTGTAAACAATATGTGCTATCATAACAGCCTTTCCCTAGGGCAGTGATGATGGAATTTCCTGACAACCTGGTTTGGGAACAAGGACAGAATATACATAGAAATACAAGTGAAAGAAATCTGTTAAAACTTCAAAAATTCTCCCAACAGGGGCACCTGGGTGGCTCAGTGGGTTAAAGTCTCTGCCTTTGGCTCAGGTCATGATCTCAGGGTCCTGGGATCGAACCCGCATCGGGCTCTCTGTTCATCAGGGAGTCTGCTTTCTCCTCTCTCTGCCTGCCTCTCTGCCTATTTGTGATCTCTGTCAAATAAATAAATAAAATCTTAAAAAAAAATTCTCCCAACATATGTGAAATGAGGTGAACAAGTGATATTTATTTTACCTGGGGATTAGAATGATTAAATGAGTCAATACATATGATTCATGTGTCAACTAAGAATTAGTTGGACGACTAAGAATTTAAATATAAATTCCTCCCTTTTTTTAGTCATTGTTGTTTCTTCCTTTTCCTCAATAAATATAACTGGTATAAATGTGTGAATTCTGAAGTATCCTCTATGTGTACAGAGGATGTGAAGCTATCTTAGAATTTATTCAATTATTTATAAAACAATTCAGAAATATAATATGCTTGGAGAGAGACTCAGGCCCACAGTACTAGAGTAGAACACAATGGCCAAGGGAAAGGTAGGGACTTAATTTTCCTTCTCCCATTGTTTTCTTACCCTTATCCAGCATAAGTTTCAACCAAAGCCCATTTTAAAAGTCTCTTCATATAAACCAAATGATTACTTTGAAATACAGTATATTTAAAATTATAAAACTTAAGAATTTTGAAATAAGAAGGAAGGATTTAAGACAAGTATTGTAGAAAGCTTTATTATAAAGATTGTCTTAGGGGCCAGTGGATTAAAAAAAAATGGCTTGCAAACTAATTACTGGCTGAGACTCTTTGTGATGAAAGGTCTAGAACTCTCTACCAAAATGTACAGATTCTTCTCTTATTGAAGAGACTATCTAGAACAATTAGATGATGGGAGGAATATCATGTGTGCAGTCATGGATCAGTAGGGTGGTGTTGCTGTGTATTTTGTAGGCACATATTCAGGTTTTGTTGAGAACTGTTTTAAAGGCAAATAGCACTTTTAATGAACAGAACTGCACAGGAGATTCAGATGAGTATGTATGGCATGCGTGTGTAGGAGTGTGTGTGTGTATGAGAGAGAGAGAGAGAGGAGACAGACTGCTCCAACTCTCTAATCACCCTTTGTTGAGTTGAAATTTTTATTGAGATAATTGTGGATTCACATGCAGTTTATGAAATATCACAGAGTGAGCCTTTGTACCCACCACTTCCTGCCAATGATTTAACATTTTGCAGAATTATAGTATAATATCACAGCCAAGGTGATCATATTGATACAATCCTCATTAGATTTCTCCAGTTTTATCTTGTATTTATTTGTATGTGTGTATTAAGTTTTACACAATTTAATTATGTGTGTGGGTTTGTGTATCCAGTACCATACTCAAGATACTGGAACATTTTAACAACAGGAGAATCCCTCAAACAACCCTTTCATAACTACACCCACCTCTCTTTAATCCTGATCCCCATGACCCCAAATTAACCCTTTTCATTCACTGATCTAAGTTACATTTCTAAAACTTGTAATTTCATGGTGAAATTGTATAGTATAGAATGTTTTGGGACTGGCTTTTTTTCCTTGAATGAAATTCCCTGGAGACTTATTCAAGTGTATGTATCAATAGTTTGTATTTTTTGTTGTTGAGTAGTACTCTGTGGTATAGATATTCTAATATTTGTTTAATACTTAATCTCTTGAATGATGTTTGGTCATATTTCACTTTGGAGCTGTTACACATAAGCTGCTATAAGTATTTGTGTACAGGTTTTTGTGTGGACCTAGATTTTCATTTTTCTGGGACAAATATCCAAGTGTGCAACTGATATGTTACAGAGCAATTGCACGTTTGGTTAAACTGTCAAACTATGTTCCAGGATGTCTGTATCATTTTACTTTCCTACCAGTTGTGTATGTATGACTTTTCTATCCTATCCAACTTCTAGTGTTACGGTAATAATAACTTATGTCAATTACAACATAAAGAAAGTCGTACTTTCTCTTTGAACAATTCTTTGGTGTTTGAAAGTAACTGTCACTGATACAACCGTAGAGAGGTATTGTTGTGATATTTTCTCAGATAGTTTTTATTTTGGAAAAGTCACTGACATTTCCTGAGTTTATTCTCTAGAGCATCACTATCTAATACCTGGAAGGCTGTAATTTACTTTCTTTGAAAAGTTTCCTAATAGTGCTCTCCTATGTAGTCAGGGTTCAAGAAATTGACGTGTGTGAATAACCAGAACTATTGTCCTATAGTGGAAGTTGTAGAAGCAAATACTTTTAGTGCTAATGTTTATAGACAATGAAAGGAAGGATGCAGTTTTTAACTTTAGGACAAAGATACCGAAGTGATTAACCCATATTGTAATAAATGATGCAGCCATGAAATTTGAGTAAGTGGGATTTACCAAAATTTGACTCTCAAATACATCTTAACAGTACCAACCTTACATTAATCTTAGTATCCCTAGAATTCTGCATGGTATCAACCTCATAGTGGCAACATGATAAATATTTAATTAAATAATAAAATGGTGGATTATGCCTCCATCAGAAAGGACGAATACCCAGCTTTTGTATCAACATGGATGGGACTGGAAGAGATTATGCTGAGTGAAACGAGTCAAGCAGAGAGAGTCAATTATCATATGGTTTCACTTACTTGTAGAGCATAAGGAATAACACAGAGGGCATTGGGAGATGGAGAGGAAAAGTGAGTTGGGGGAAATAGGAGGGGGAAACAAACCATGAGAGACTGTGGACTCTGAGAAACAAACTGAGGGTTTTGGAGGGGAGGGAGGGTGGGAGGTTGGGTGAGCTGGGTGGTGGGTATTAAGGAGGGCATATATTGCATGGAGCACTGGGTGTGGTGCAATAAACAATGAACACTGAGAAAAAAAATTACAATATTAAAAAAAGTGACAAAGCTATTTTTAATAAGTAAAATATGTAAAGATGGGAGAAAATAAAGAATAAAATGGTGGCAAAGGTAGGGTTTCAACCGTTTTTTTTTTAGATCAATACAAGTTGAAATCAACTTTGTTAGTCCTAAATCTCCAATTGATGATTAGATTCAGGACAAATAGAATTTAATAATATTTTTTACTTTTCTTTTTAATAATTTAATAATATTGTTTACTTTTCTTTTTTTAATGTTCCAAAAAAGTAAGATAAGCAAATACATTTATTGGTAATAAAAAGGTATTTGTACAAATTCAGGAAATGAATTTGTGGAGAACTAGGTGGAGAACTAGTTGAGAGGAGAGGTAGTTTGTTTTTTGACTAGAACAACATTATTATAGAATGTTGGTATTCTTATGGCACTGAATATAAGATTTGCATTTATGATATAGATATATTTAAATTATAGGCTTAAATTAAAATTTTACAAGTATTTTTACAATGTGATTCTGGCCTTGAAAGAATTTTGAAAAATTCCAAAAGACTGTTATTGAACTAAAAACTCAGAAGAAAGTTTTTAAATTCAGAAATTTATTGGACATGGCCCAATGTTCCCTTGGGGGAGCCAACAGGTACCACTGTGAAAGAAAGGCACAGTATTTTATGTCTGATGGACAAAGGATGCTAAGGGAAATATTAATGCTCTACAATCCTTAGATGTGATTATTTTGCTCTTCTGGTTTTCGGGATATATAATTCCCACCATTAATTCATGGTGACAGTGATGGTAGTGGTTAAGAGCATGAACTCTACAAGTAGGTGACTGCCTGAATCTGATGTCTAGCTCTTCACAAATCAGCTGTGTGACATTTGGCCAGTTACTTAATGTCTCCGTGTCTCATGTTATTCATCTATAAACTGAAGGTAATACTTACCTCATCGAATTTTTCTGAAGAATAAAGGAGATAATATTTGTAACAGCAGAAATGCCTTATATCCAGTGCATGTTATCAAATAATGGCTAAGTAAAATTTTGTGGTTAGAAATGATACTGAAAAAGCTGATAGAGTATCATTTTCTTCTATGTGTGTGTGTTTGTGTGTGTGTGTCTATTTCTTTTGTCCTTTCTCTCTCCGTCTCTAATCATACAAACATTAACCCTTTAAACTGAAACTTAGAAGGGAAGTGTATTATTAAAGTTAATTTGTTTAAGATAAAGTCAACTTTTGTTTTTTATTAAAAACTGATCTGCAGTTCTAAAACTCCCTCAACACCATAAGGAGCTCTTCTGTTGATTAAGAACATTCTAGGGGAAAAAAAACTTCTCCTATGGAACTTTTCTTGTCACATAGAATTCTCATATTGAATACTTTCACTAACTTCACCAGGTCAATTCTCTCCCATTGACAGCTGACTTTTTGTACTGTGGTGGCCTGGCCTAATTTCTGACCTAAATGGATTAAGATCCATTGTGTGTAATGCATCAATATTTTTCCTTCTCAAAAATGTTCCTAGAGACTTTTTCCTTTCATAAGTTAGAAAAACTTTAAACATGACAAACATGTCACCATGACAAACTTACCAAATGTTTGTTTTTCCATAAAAGGATATAAGAAGACTAAAACAAACCCTCTGTCACTTATTATACTAACATTTTATAAAATAATAGACATTTTAATCTATAAAACAAAACAACAACAAAAAGGAGGCAAGAAGAGATTTAATCTGAGAATCAAAAACATCTCATTAAATTAAATAAATGTAACTTGCTGAAAAACTCATTCAATTTTTTACTTTACTATTTCTCGTTGAAGAGTGGGAACTATATCACAGATTAGCACCAGAACTGAGACAAGTCCATCTCCTTCTGGACACATATTTTGTTTGATTTGTTTCCAAGGATCTATTAGTCATAGAAGGAATGGCAGTGAAATGCTATCAAATCAACATGGCTGTATGCTCCAATTTATAAAATGGTGGAAGTCATGACTCAAAATGAAGTTTCTAGAGAGCTCTTCTTCACGGTAGTGTTTTTCCCTTTTGTGATGAAAAGTTACACACTAATTTTCCTGTCAATTCTTATTTTGCTTACTGCTGTGATGACACGTAGGAGATGATGCCAAGGGATGAAAGACAACAATTACTGAAATTGTTAAAAACTGGAGAAAAAAGCAGAGATTATATAAGAAAAGGTAAATATATAACCTTTCCCCCCAATTTAAGATGCTGCTTTTCTTATCGCTGGTATCCAGTTATGAGAACAGGCTGGAAGGCGTTAGCTGATACCAGCCACCATTTACGTTTTGTATTTACAGCTACCTCCCTCCTCCCTCTCCATCTGGTACCAGTCTGATGTGAAACTATTTTTAAATGCATAGTTAAATGAAAGTTTATTTTTATTTATTGGGGTTTTGGTTGTAGGAAAACTTCTCACCTCCTAGAGTTAACTGATGTCACTGATTTTTTTTTTTTTTAACCTTATGACATATTAAAGAATTTTCCAGGGTTGCCTGGGTGGCTTAATCAAGCGTCCAACACTTGATTTTGGCTCAGGTCATGATATCAGGGTCTTGGGATTGAGCCCTGCATTGAGTTCCATTCTCAGCAGGGAGTCTGCCTAAGGATTCTCTGTCACCCTCTGCCCCTCCCCCTCCACTCTTTCTCTTGCTCTCTCTTTTCCAGAATATTAGAAGACTATAATAGAAGAATATATAAAGAAGAATATATAAAAGAAGATAATTAGAATATTAGAAGATTCTTACCCTTCAAGTGAAATTTGAAGCTTTCATCCTATTTTAACCAGATTTCATCTACTTAAAAGTAGCTACAGTTAAGCTACAGGTTAGTGACTTGATCAGCTGTCTGTGGGCCAGAAGATAAGAACCTGGGTCCATGTAAGGTTGGAAGTTGGAATCAAAGACCACTCATAAAGCTGAAATCACCAAAGAATTTCATTTTCAGTGAAGGATGTATAAAGATATAACAAGGGAACTTCCCTGTCTTAGGTGTAGCTCTGGAAAGGAAAGAAAGTTTTTCCTGAAATTTTATAACCATAGACCCCCACGTGTGTGTTGTGGGTTTACATCTCCAACAACAACGTGGTCTTGGAGATCCCAAGCAAAGAGGTTATTATAAGTGAATCAGGGTTGCTTGTACCAGGGACTGGCAGAAGACTGGCAGAAACTTTCTCTGATCTGGTGTACTTCCAACTCAGGCTTCCCAGGATTCCAACTGAGAAAACTCAACTGCACCTGAATGGGCCAAAACCGTAGTGTAAAACAAACACCCATAACTTCGAGTCAGCCAAAATCCTAAAGAATGAGACCTTGAATAACTTAGGATATTAGAATTACTATGTACAGCATAATTGAGGAGTATGTTTTAAATGCCTTTCAAAACACTGAATCGCAATCTAGGAAAGAAATGAGAGATTTATATAAAAAAGACAGGAGATGTCCAAAAGAAACAGACACTTCTAAAAGGGAAGAAAAAAAAAAGGTCATCAAAATCTGTACTAGTTTCTGGAGGCTAGATGTCCGGAGCAAAGGTCTCAGGCTAGAAGGGAGACTCCCCTCACCCCTGCTGGTTTGCAGAGGACCATTAATCCCTTAGCTCAGCCACTTCACAGAATGGCGGTCTCCCCCTGCCAACAGAGAAGTTAAGCAGAACATGAGATAGAATTTAATAGTGAATTTATGAATTGAAAGATAAGTTTGGGTAAATTTCTTCAGATTTAAGAGTTGGCCATACTGATAAAACATAGGAAAGTCAGGTTAGGACACAAAAGAGAATGGGAAGGTAAAAAATACATTCTATTAGGTTCCATAAGCACAGCATAGAAAATAAGGGAAAGCAGCTTTTCAAATATATATTTGATTAGAAGTACCAAGAGTGTTTGAAAGAGATGAAGCCACAACTCAGAAAGATAGGAAATATCAAACAGGATAAATACAAAAGAAATCCATAACTGGACCTATAATAATGATATATGAAACCAGAGACAAGAAGAAAAACTTTGAAAGTAAATAGAACAAAAATGATTTAAGAACAGTTTATCTAGGAATGATTAGATAAACAGATAGCTTTCTTTTCAAAATCAGTGGAAACCCAAATGACTTCAAAATACTGAGAAGAGAAAGGTGTAATGAGACATTTTCATATAAGAGACTTTGCCATTAATAGACCCTCACCCAAGAAATTTTGATATATATTTAAAGACAAAGCAGTACAGAGATCACAAAAGGAATAATCACAATGTCAAAGGAAATGGTGAACATAAAAATGAGAGAACATGAAGGTATAGTAAATATTATTATGAAATGATATTAATAGGTGTTTATAGGAAAATAAAAAGTGATAGTAAAATTCTGGACAAAAATAACATTTTAAATGAAACATGACAGAGATTTAAAGCAATTTAAGTTTGTATTGAATAAAAGGAGGGCTGAAATATTACCTAGTTTGGGCTTAATTAGATATGCATATAAAATTATAAATTTAATCACTACAAGGATAGAAATTAATGTTCAATTCATTAGAGAAAAAAGGTGAAATGAAAAATATGAAAAATAACTCCAGTGCATTATAAAAATCATATAAAGGGACAAAAAAGGGTGAAGGAGAAAGAATAGCACAGAATGAACTCTTTGAATTAAAATCAAATATATCACTAAATACAGTAAAATAAATGAACTAAACTTTTTGGTTAAAAAAATTGGCATGTAAGATTAAAAAAACCTGTGCTCATGTAATATCATTTTTACAAGAAGTACATCAAATTATAAAGCTATAGGTTAAAATGAAAAGATGGCAACAAATATTAACATAGCAGGTGGATGTTTATGTATACCAGACTACATGGAATTTCATTATTTATAACAAGGTTACTATGGATAAGAAGGGTCATTAAACATAATTCTAAACTCACATGTTACTGATAGTGAAATCTTTATTATATATAAAGCCAGATTGACAGAATTACATGGAGTAATTGACAAAGCCAACAGTTGGAAGTTCATCATGTATCTCCCATTTAATTTTTGTCTGGTTTGACTGTCCTTTACTAAAGAATACAGATTTAATCCAACAGTGGACAGACTTGTCCTAATGAAAATATATTCAGCTTCTACCTAGGAGTTACAGCATTCACATCATCCTCAAGAATATACAAATGATTTGTAAAAATTGGTTTTGCTTTATAGTGTAGGGAGAGGTATTAGTAAATTTCTAAAACTCTGATTCATATGTACCATTTTGACAAAAATTAAGCTAAAGATTAAAAGTGAATTACTATAGAATACAGTTGGAGATTTTAAAACTCCCCTTTAAATAAATCAAAGTTGAAATTAGAAAGTATTTCAAACTAAATGATAAAAAAATTATGTCAGAGATTTTGTGATGCCTCCAAATTGCTGTTTGTCCTCATTAACATTTATCTTTATATAGAAGGCAGAAGGTGGAAAATCAATGAGATATCATGTCCAATTTAATATGTTAAAATGATTTACGGGAAGCAATGAAAGAACAGAAATCTTTTCAGAAATTTTAGAAGATAATTTTCTGCTGACTTTTGGCCTGCATGTTTTTGTGGGTTTTTTTTTGAATTTTTAAAGATTTATTTATTTATTTACTATTTATTTGCAAGAGAGAGTGGGGGAGGGGCAGAAGGAGAGGGAGAGAGGGAATCTGGAGCCCACTCCTTGCCAGTGCAGAGCCCCACATGGCGCTCAGTCTCGGGACCCTGAGATCACTGCCTGAGCCAAAACCATGAGTTTGAGGCTTAATATACTCTGCCACCCAGACACCTGGGCTTGCATGCTTTCTGATGAGAGATTCACAATCATCCAAGTTGTTACTGTTCTGTATGGAATATGCTGTTGCTGTCTTCTATTTAATTTCTTTGAAGGTGACCCCTCCCCCCCGCCCCTGCCAAAGATTTTATTTATTTGAGAGAGAGAGAGAGTGTGCGTGAACAAGAGGGGGGAAGGGTCAGAGGAGAAGCAGAAGCCCTGATAAACAGGGCGCACCATTCAGAACTTGATCCCAGTACTTCTGAATTGTGACCTGAGCTGAAGGTAGATGCTTCAAACCAGACCTGAGCCACCCAGGCAACCAAAGATGATATTTTAATCTTTGTCTTTCAGCAGTTCCACTATGTTATGTCTATGTGGTGTTTTCTTTGTATTTATTCTCTTTGGGGTTTGATGGGCTCTTGACTCTTATAAAAAATCTTTTTTTTTAAGATTTTATTTATTTATTTGACAGAGATCACAAGTAGGCAGAGAGGCAGGCAGAGAGAGAGAGGAGGAAGAAGGCTCCCTGCTGAGCAGAGAGCCTGATGTGGGGCTTGATCCCAGGACCCTGAGATCATGATCTGAGCTGAAGGCAGAGGCTTTAACCCACTGAGCCACCCAGGTGCCCCTTAAAAATTTTTTAAAAATTAATTTAATTTTATTTATTTGAAAAAAAATAATTTTATTTATTATTTTATTTATTTAATTTTATATAACTATACAGGGAGCAATGGTGGAGGGAGGAACAGAGGGAGAAGGAGAAGAAAGATCCCTGCTGAGCAGAGATCTTGGGGTGGGGCATGATCTCAGGATCCCAAGATCACAAAGTGAGCCAAAATCAGACACTTAACCGACTCAGCCATACAGGCATCCCTTAATTTTTTTTTTTTTTTTTGTGTGTGTAAGTTTATGTCTTTCACCAAATATGAGAAGGTTTTGCCCATGATCTCTTCAAATCCTCCGTCTTCCTTCTGAGACTCCAATTACCCATATAATAGAACTTTTGCTGTTTCTCTATGAATCTTTGAAGCTGTGTTCATTCTTTTTTTCAATTTTTTTCCTGTCTGTCCAGATTAGGTGATACCTGATATTCTGTCTTTATTCATGTCCTTAAACGCCTGATACTCTCTCATCCAGAAAGGCCTTTGCATATGCTGTTCCCCCTACCAGGAACTCAAACCACCTTTCCATAACCACTTTTACACCTATTCATCCTTCAGGTCTCATCTCCAACAATGCCCTTTTCCGGATTCTGTCTCATTCGTATTCCTTCCTAGCACTAATTTCACTTTAAGATAATACATGTGCTAGTGTGATTAATTAAAGCTTGCTATTCCCATGAGATAAGTTTTATGAAACAGGCAGATTGTAAGTTTCCTCCCACTATCGCATAGCCCCTGGCACAAAGCAAGCACACAATAAATGTTGAGTGAAAACTTAGGGCTTTGGTCTTTTGTAGAATTATCAGCTCCCACACATGTGTGTGTTGTAGACAGGTCAAATACTAATTTGCCTCTTTCAGATCTCACCTTGCTGAACCATAAAACAAGAGGATTGGATTAGATATACCATGAATCTCTTCAACTCTGAAATGCTGTTTGTCAATTACTCTTGGTGAAAGGATAAACTTACAAGAAAAAGGATAAAGATCATAGTTTTCAGGTTTCTTTCCATTTTCTTCATTGTTAAAGTGCAATGAAATGGAATAGTATATTGCCTATCCCTGAAACTTGCTCAGTTCCCATGTAATATACTGAAATTTTATATAAGTTTGTACTCTGTCGTATTGTTTTCTCCATCCAAGTAATGGATCTGCACAAATCCATTATTACATTCTCCACTAAAAAGCCAACAGAACTCAAAACCTTATTAGTTAGTCTCCAAGGACATTTGAGAGACTGCAGGAATCAGAAATCCATCTCCAAAAGCTAAAATATCTGCCTATCAATGTAAAGAATGTTATCAGAAATGTCTGAAGAGTTATAAAATGTTTGTACCATACATAACTAAACTACAGTCATTCAATATAGAGGAAATATCCATTTGTTAAGTATGATTTTCTCTCTTAAACTTTTAAGTGTGGCTTCTCTACATGGAGGAAGGCAAAAGTTAATGGAAAATAAGTTAAACTATTGAAAGGGAAAAGTCCCTTCCTCTCAGAATCTGGAAATGCCAAATAATCTTTCCATTGCCTGAGAATTTGCTGCAAATTCATACATTTTGCAGTTAACAAAGTGTGAATAAATCTCCTCTGAAATGTTTGCTTGAGGGCCCTCAAATCCCTGCTGAGAGCATCTAGTCAAAATTCATGTTCTACAGATCTTCTTCAACTTATATCCTGATAAACCCATCATAAATTGAAAATATCATAAGTCAAAAATGCATTTAATACGCCTAACCTACCCAACATCATAGCTTAGCCTAGCCGACTTAAAATGTGCTGAGAACATTTACATGAGCCTACAGTTGGGCAGAATCATCTAACACAAAGCCTATTTTACAATAAAGGTGTTGAATATCTCATGTCATTTATTGAACACTGAAAGTGAAAAACAGAATGGTTGTCTGAAAACAGAAGGGTTGTAGATGTATTGGTTGTTTACCTGGTGATGGCTTGGCTGACTGGGAACCAGAGCTCATTGCCACTGCCCAACCTCATAAGAGAGATCTGAGGGCATGTTACTAGGCCAGGAAAGGCTTAAAATTCAAAATTTAAAGTCTGGTATCTACTAATTGTCTGTAGATTTTGCACCATTGTGAAGCTGAAAAATTGTAAGTCAAATCTTTGTCAGCTGGGAACCTTCTGTCCTAACCATAGTTCTGTAATGTCAATTTCACTTCTCAGGCCATTTACTTTATTTTTGACAGAATGGTATTGTGGGAGAAAACCACTTTGTGACTGTGATGCTGCACAGCTTAAAATATTGTGAACATGTGTGGTCTTCCAGTCCTAAATGGCTTTGATCAGCAATTTCTGTAAGCTACGGTGATGTCTTCATACTTGGATTAAAATAAGATAATACAGTCTTTGTAATCTAGTTGAACTGCCATGAGGGAAACTGTGTGCACACATTTTAGCAGCCACCTCCTCCTAGCTCAAAGTTGCATAAACCAGATACAATAGTACGGATACCTTTCTCTGTATCCTCAGAGGATACAGATGGAAACCGTATCTTCAGCATGGATGTTTCTGAAAAGAATCTGTTATTTAAAAATTATTTTTTTTTCAAACATATCAAGAGAAGTACATGCACCTAATGATCTCTCTCTCTCTCTCTCTCTCTCTCTCTTTTGGTCAGAAAATAAGAATTACCTTTTTCTTAAAAATATATTTTATTACCTTTATTGTATTCTCGTGAATTTTTCTATTTCCTGCATGGCCTTCTATAGTTAAATTTTTTTTTTTTCAATGACAAGCTGGGTCGAGTTTAGTTTGGAGAGTGGAATAATGAATTCTTTCTGTACTGGGAGGGTTTTTGTTTTTTTTTTTTTTTTTTTTTTTTTTTAATAAAAGATTGACCCACTTGTGCATTGGATGTCGACATTGTGATATTTCTCACCTTATTGAAACAATGCTAGTAAAGACTTCCAGACAAGATGACACTTACTAAGGTCTCAGGTATCATGACCATGACTAGTGGAAGACAAAATGCATATAATCATGTGTGAAACTGGCATAATTGGCCTCAGTGCAAAGGCAAGATGAAAGCAAATGGAGGTGCAGGCTTTATTAGAGTAAAATAGCACTCTTTTTGAGAAAACTAACATTTGTTTTACAAACACTGAGAGTTAAAGAAAAACATGACAGAATGATTTTAAAAGGTCACCTGCCATCAATATGTACATACAATTCACCCAAACTGAGCTTGGCTTTTTCATTATTTTGCACTGATGGAATCATCAAGATTTGCAACTTCTGTTTAACTTAGCTATTTGGGTTTCTATGTTGAGAAATATTCATTCTGCTATTTGAGACTCATCCTTAGATTATCTTTTATTACTTTCAATTTTGAGAAAGTGATTAGAAAAAGCAAATATAGGTGATGCCACTTGTTAGTAATAAAATCTGTAAAATGCACATTTGAGAAAAATGATGTGGTGGTCATGCTTCAGTGTTTCATGAAAACTATTTCAATAATTTCTGATAATGTGTCATTTTCAATTTTATTTGTAAATGATTTAACACAAGACTGTAATTACAAGATTCTGGTAAGCCATTTAAAAATCCCTTTTCACTGGAACTTTCATCAATTTGAATTAATTGGGTTGGAGTCCATTAAAGATCTCTATGTTAAATCTTACCTCTTTAAAAGATATTTGCATTTAGGCGAGTAGTTTCTCTATTAATTACATGCAAAAATGCTCTACAATCCCATCATTAAAAACCTGCTGAAGATGAGAAAGCTAACATAGTAGCTCTTGGAAAATAAGGTGAAACAAAATGTGTGACATGTTTTAATGGGGATTTAGGGACGCTGGAAATGGTTACATTCTTTGACCAACTAACTTATAAGAGAAATACATAAGTCCAATGAAATATATTTGCTGCTTTTTTTCTCTTTCCCCCCCCCCCTTTTTTTTTTTTTTTTACTAAAAATATTTATTTTCAAAGAGCTGCAAACCTGTGGCAGCTCTTTGTTTTTGTAAATGCCAACAAAGACTTCTGAATCCTTTTAGGTAAAAATGTAGCCAAGAGTTAAAAGGTTTAACCTATAATCTAGGTACAGTGGAAAGATGTACATGTGATCCCTTGGCACATTAAAATAAACAGTATTTCCCTCACACAAGCTAGTAATTGCAGGGGAAAAGTACATATATGGGGGTAGTGTGTGTGTGCGCGTGCAAGAAAGGGAGGGGAATAGGTTGGTACGTAGATGAATTTTGAACAATATAGGGCAAATCAGACATATCTAGAGATGTGGCAGACTTATTGATAATCTCCCTTACTCCTGTCTCTCCCCACCCCTTCTCTGCTTCCCCATGTGAAGGTTGAATATGCTTAAACCCTTGCTTTCCCAGTTTCCCTTGCGGCTAGGGCACTGGAATATAAACTCTTCTGGCTGGTGGAACCTAAAGGGAAGTCTTTTGGAAGACTTCAAGAAAGTTAATTCTCCATAAATAAGGGATATGAAAAGCATAAAACACCCTTCTTTGCTGGATGTGGTGGTACACACACATGAAGCCTAGAGCTTGTGATGTCTTCCTGCAATCACAAGAAAGAGGGAGCTGACATGGGGAGGATGACAGGAGACCAAAGGAAAGTACTTACTTAGGTCACTATGACACTCCTGGCTTAGAACCAAATCTAAAACAACACGGCTTCTGGAAATTTTTGTGTACAAAATATAAAATATATAAGTATTTTTAAGGTGGCCATTCCATTGATTTTAGCAAAATCATTTTCACGGACACAAGTGATCCATTATCTCATATGCATGTACATACATTTATATGTAGTATGTGTGTGCATATGTGTATATGTGTGTGTGTGTATGTGTGTGAATTATTTTTTTTCAGTATCACAAAATTCACTTTTCTAATCACTTAGACAAATCAGGACAAGTAGAGTGAACTTGGCTCCCATTTTTCAACTGACAATATGTTCTGAAACAATGAGGTTACTAGAAGTGGGTGGAGATACCCTCATTTTTATGGTATTTTCCTACTTTATCATGTATGTTCAGGGCCTTCTGTGGCCTATGCCACAACTATAGAGCCATCTCATTAAGAGATCATAGCAAAATTGGGGTCCTGTTTCTGTGCTGTGATTTCAAGCTGAAGTTTATTAATATCTTCAGAGATTTTTGAGCATTATCTTTGTAACTTTTAATAACATGGGGGTTCAGGGGACCCCAGTGGATTTCTTTGGCTCAGTTAGAATAGTTTTGTAATTTCACGTGAAACTGTTTTGCATTGTATACCAGACCTATGTATAGAATACCATTTATAATGGCTTTAAAAGACCAAGTAATTCCTCTAATGTATTGGTCTTAATGATACAAGAGTACTTTTTTTTTTGAGTGAGAAGTATACAATTGTAATAGTGTATGAAATAAGCTTAAAATCATTGCCAAATGTAACTTTTTTGTGTGTATTTAAATAAAAATATTCCTTAAATTTTAAGCTATCACAACTAAAATTCCATTCAGTACTTTTGTATAACACTGTCTTCAGATTTTTTCCTTGACTGTTCCACTCAGTTCCACAAGAAGGATTAAAAGACTGTGATTTCACTATAAACTGATAAATACTAAAATCTTACCAATAATTTGGGATGCCTGGGTGGCTCAGTAGATTAAGCCTCTGCCTTCAGCTCAGGTCACGATCCCAGGGGCCTGGGATGGGGCCCTGCATAGGTCTCTTTGCTCAGCGGGGAGCCTGTTGCTTCTCCTGCTTGTGCTTTCTCTCTCTGACAAATAAATAAAATATTTAAAAAACAAAAAATCTTCCCAGCAATTCAAAGCACACATTTTACTCAAAGTGACTGGGCAATTCTACCTTCGTTTACAAAGGACAGCACATTCATTCATATAAATATTGAAGATAGAAACATAATAGAATTTTACTGAATTTATAGCTGACAATTATTTATAGAAAAGCATTTGGGAGATACATAAAATCATATATATATATAAATCATTTGTCCAGTTTTATTACATATTAAGAAACTTTTAATTTATATGGCAAGCTATTATTTGCATATGATCTGTTACAGATGGCCTTTAGCCATCCATATCAAGAGATAAGCATTCTCAGCTCTTGTAAATTATGGTGAATGAATATCAATCAATCTGTTTTGCCTCTTTATATAGACTCTAATTCCAGACGGAAGCTTGCTGCTTATAAATCTGAATTCTTGCCAAAACAGAAATGTTGAAATTCAAATTCATTTGGATATTGTCTGTATGTAATGGATCATATATACATATATATTTTTTCTCTATTTCTTAAATTGTAACTAAAAAACTCTACTCTTGTCCAGTGTGTAGTCAGGACAGGAAAACTGATGAGGTCATAGCAACAAGCAAAAACATGCTTAAAAATGTATCTCTAAGTCCAAATGTGAACACGAGTATTCTGGATTCAAATATCTCACAGCCATTTGAAAATTAAAATATGTATTTATTTTACAAATGAGGAATGGAAAGAAAGTATCTTGAACTTGGTTTAAAGGATTTTTAGCCTTAATCCTCTCAAGACTGATTTATTTCTAAACTAGAATAACATTAATTTAAAATCTACCAAATGACATATGATCCAGAAATATTGTATTAGTTGTGGGGGGAAAAACTTAAATGTTTATATTAAAAATCAAGAACTTTATCATTATTAAAGAACTGATTCTACTCACCAACATATTACTTGTTTTGGAATAGTGCCTAGTATGTCATAAACACTCTAAATATTTTATGAATGAATTAACTTTGAAAGTCAAATTGTCTTTTTTTTTTTTTTTTAAGATTTTAAATAGAGGAAGAAGGAGAGGGGTTCCCTCCCAAGACCCTGGGATCATGACGTGAGCCAAAGGCAGATGCTTAACCATTTGGGAGGTTGTGGATAGGAGTTAGCATATTGGAAATATTGTTCATTTTCTCTTTAATCTTTCTCAGGCTATGCAAGCAAGCAAACAAAGCATCAGTAGTAACACAGCAAGGCCATGTATCCTGGGCTTCCAAACCTATTTTATTATAAGAAAGAATATGATCTGTGAACAAATATACCAATAAATATTCACAAATATACAAAATTACTGCAATTCCAGCAATGACTGATTCTGGCATTATATCTTAGACACCTCTGAGGCTGAATTCATCTTTCCAATCAACTGAGACAATTGTTTTTCATTTCTTTTATTTTCCCTCTGATCCTAGCATTTTTTTTTTTAAATTTTTTTATTTTTTATAAACATATATTTTTATCCCCAGGGGCACAGGTCTGTGAATCACCAGGTTTACACACTTCACAGCACTCACCAAATCACATGCCCTCCCCAATGTCCATAATCCCAACCCCTTCTCCCAAACCCCCTCCCCTCGGCAACCCTCAGTTTGTTTTGTGAGATTAAGAGTTACTTATGGTTTCTCTCCCTCCCAATCCCATCTTGTTTCATTTATTCTTCTTCTACCCACTTAAGCCTAGCATTTTATTCAATAATTATTTCAAGGCTTTATATTATGTTCAGTGGATGACAAAAAGATGAATAACTTTGGCTACCCTTAAGAAATCTATAATTAAAATGAAAATGTAGTGTGTACAAAAATAGTTATAATACTCAACATCATATGTTATTCAGGAATTGCAAATTAAAACAATGAGATATCATTATACACTATTAGAATGACAAAAATCCAAAACACTGCCTTTTTTTTTTTTTTTTTTCTTTTTAATAGAGTGAGAAAGCGCACGAACAGAGCAGGGGAGGGGAGGGGAGAAGGAGAGAGAGAATCTCAAGCAGAGAGAGAATTTCAAGAAGCACAGAGTCTGCTGCAGAGCTCAATCTCAGGACCCTAAGATCATGACCTGAGCTGAAATCAAGAGTCAGAAGTTTAATCAACTGAGCCACCCAGGTGCCCCAAGGAACTTTCATTCATTGTTGGCGGGAATGCAAAGTGGTGCAATTACTCTGGAAGATAGTCTGGCAGCTTTTTTTTTAAATAAAACTAAACATACTCTTATGTTATGGTCCCAGCAATTGTGCTCCTTGGTGTTTGCCCAAAGGAACTGAAAATTTATGTCTACACAAAAACCTGCATGTAGCTGTTTATAGCAGCTTTTTCAGAATTGCCAAAACTTGGAAGTAACCAAGATGTCATTCGGTAGGCAAATGGTAAATAAACTCTTGTACACCCAAGATGTAATATTATTCAGTGCTGTAAAGAAATGACCTATCAAGCTATGAGATTACCTGGAGCAACCTTAAATAAGGCACATGACTTAAGTGAAAGAAGCCTATCTGAAAAGGCTACATAATGTGTAATTCTGACAATCTGGCATTCTGGAAAATGTAAGATTATGGAGATGGTGAAGGATCAGTGATTTCTATGGCTTTTGGAAGAGGAAGGGGTGAATAGGTAAAGCATAAGGAGTTTTTTTTTTTTTTTAAAGATTTTATTTATTTATTTGACAGAAATCACAAGTAGATGGAGAGGCAGGCAGAGAGAGAGAGGGAAGCAGGCTTCCTGCTGAGCAGAGAGCCCGATGCGGGGCTCGATCCCAGGACCCCGAGATCATGACCTGAGCCGAAGGCAGTGGCTCAACCCACTGAGCCACCCAGGCGCCCCGCATAAGGAGTTTTTAAGGCAGCAAAACTATCTATATGATACTACAACGATTTATATATGTCATTATGTATCTATCAAAACCAATAGAGTATATATTTGTCCAGATCTAAGAGTGAACCCTAATGTAAACTCTGGACTCTGAGTGACAGTATAGTTTCATCAATTGTAACAAATGTACTACTCAGGTGTGGGGTGTTGATAGTGGGTAAAAACTATGTTTTTGTGGGGGCAGGGAATGTAAGGCAACTCTAACTTCCACTCAATTTTGCTGTGAACCTAAAATGGCTCTAAAATATGAAGATTTGGGGCACCTGGGTGGCTCAGTGGTTTAGGCCTCTGCCTTTGGCTCAGGTCATGATCTCAGGGTCATGAGATTGAGCCCCACATCGGGCTCTCTGCTCGGTGGGGAGCCTGCTTCCCTCTCTCTCTCTGCCTGCCTCTCTGCCTGCTTATGATCTCTGTCTGTCAAATAAATAAATAAAATCTTTTTAAAATATGAAGATTTTTTTAAAAGCTATATTATAAAGACTGGCAGAGTTCAAAAAACAAAACAAAACAAAACA
The DNA here is from genome assembly GCF_030435805.1 of Mustela lutreola. Lineage (NCBI taxonomy): Eukaryota > Metazoa > Chordata > Mammalia > Carnivora > Mustelidae > Mustela > Mustela lutreola. The sequence continues at coordinate 37,929,788 of NC_081300.1, forward strand.
AAAACAAAAACCCACAAAATCTACATGCTTTGGGTATTTATAGAAAATAATTATTCTGGTTTATAAAAAATTCACGAAAGACTAACCATTATGTATGAATATTATTTTATTAGGAATGAGAGTCAAACATTGCTTGCAGAGAGGAATGGCAAAGGCAAAAACTTTGGCAGGTGTAGTACTTAAAAAGTCCTTTCTGTGGAATGACACATAGTTTCATTGTATGGAATATTCTACTTAGTGAAGCAATGGAAGCAAAGATTCAGAAGACTTGCCAGAATGGTTTTTTGTTTGTTTGGTGTACTTTTTTCTCATTATACAGATAAGAGGGCTTAGAGGTACGATCGCACAGTTAGTAATAAGTTCGTTCTAATTCCTAGTCCAAATTTTCATTTTTTCATGCTTTAGCAACTAGAAGAAATCCTTGAATGTTACAAGTAGTTTAGACTTCATTCAATTGGCCACTGGTGATTTTATTATTTTTTTGGTGGTGAGTGGAAAAATAGGACATGATTTTAAGAACAATAGAATAGCCATGAGCAGAATGAATTATGGACAAAGCAGAGAGACTCAAGCATAGGAAATACCATCATTTTGGCAGGGTGGAAATGGACAAGCAGGCTTGGCATGATTTGGGGCTTGAAGAAGCAATTTGCAATCACAGTCGTTGTGCCATAGACCAATCTTGAAACACTTGCACAGAAGGAACAGGACAGTGAAGTTGGGGTTCAGAAATATTTAGAGAAGCCAAACTGGGTTGGCAAGTCACACTTCTAGAAGTTGTCTCCTCAGTGTCAAAAGGATGGTAAAGTGAGCAAAGAAAAGAGAAATATACACATTTAAAGACTGTGAAATTTTACTGGGCATGTATTAGTTCTTAGATGGTCTAGGTAGGTGATGGTCAATGGGTGCACATTTTTGCCTTCAGGGAGCTAAGACTGGTAGGTGTATCTCAAAGCAAAATCTTTGGCCTACTTTATAAACTGTCTGAACATCAAATGGTCTACAAGCAGTTTAACTGTTCCAAAGGAAAAGAGATGAAACATTTGTTGAAGTACATTTAATATATATGAAATGCAAGATGAATTGTGATTAATTACCAATAGATTACATTCTCAATACGTTCTCAATGATGGTTCATGACTATTACATACTTGGTTGTTCAGGTGCTACAAAGGAGATATTGGTCACTAGCCTTGGCTAACATTTAGTTAATAGGGAGCAGGTCAGGTTGGCTACAGTGCTTTCATGCTATTGTTTATATTTGTGAAATTTGCATATTTTTCTGTTGTATTATATCCCAAATTCACAGAAGTGGACCAGGAAATAAAAGGATTTGTTGACATATAAACGTAATATTATTCATAATAAAGTAGACAGAATAAAGAATACAAGTGTACATATGTCAGGATAAATGGATTTGTAACTGTAACTTTTCCATGAAGCAGCCCAAGAAGAAAAATTATGTAGAAAATATGATGATGAATATCTGAAAATTAGATTTTGACTGTGTATCTATTTGCCTTCTTCCCCTTGTACATTGGCAATGATGAAACTTTCTATGTATGAATAATATTCCATTGTATTTATGTAACAAATTTTGTTTACTCAGCCATTAGTTGATGGATACTTTGAGAAACTTGGAGAAGTTTCTACATTTTGTTTATTATGAATGATGTTGCTATGGACAAAATTTTCATATGTACATTTTTTTTTCGTGGACACATACTTTCAGTTCTCTTGGCTATATACTCAGGGACAGAATTGCTGGGTTATATGGCCACTTTTTAAAAACTTTTTTAGTAACTGCCAAACTGTTTCCAAAGTAACTTACTATTTAAATGCCTACAGCAATGTGTGAGGGTTCCAAATTCTCCCTGTCCTTACCAACAATTTTTTTTAGGGTGGGGGGAGGGGCAGAGGAAGAGGGGGAGAGAGAGAATCTTTAAGCAGCCTCTATACTAGGCATGGAGCCCAAGGCAGGGTTCCATCTCATGACCCTGAGATCTATGACCTGAGCTGATGTCAAGAGTTAGATGCTTAACTGACCAAGCCACCTAGGCGCCACCCAACATTTTTATGTTCTATTTTTTTTTTTTTTTTTTTTTTATTGTAGCCATCCTAGGGGATATGGCTTGCATTTCCCTAATGACTAATCTTGCTGAACATCATTTCATGTGCTTATTGGGCATATGTATATGTCTATTCACATTCTTTGCACTTTTTTTTAAAATTGGATTGTCTTTTATTGCTGAGCTGAGCTGTAAGAGTTCTTTATGTATTCTGGAACTGTACCTTTATCTGTTATATTATGAGAAAATATTTTCTTTCACTCTTTGGGTTGGCTTTTCACTTCTTTTCAAAGTGTTCTTTGATGTGTAAATATTTTTAGTTTTTATAAAGTCCAACTTGGTTATTTTTTCTTTAGTTGCTTGTGCTATAGGTGTCATAGGTAAGACACTGTTGCCTAAAGCAAGGCCATAAAGTTTTGCACTAACAGTGTAACAGTCTTCGTACCTACATTTAGATTATTGATCTATTTTGAGTTAAATTTTGGATACTTAATGAGATAAGTATCTAATTCGTTTCTTTTGTGTATGCATTTCCAGTTGTCCTTGCACCATTTGTGCATGACTGTTTTTTTCCCCAAATGGGCTGGCTTGGCATTCTTGTCAAAAATTATTTGACTATAGATACATGCTTTACTTATGGATATTCAATCCTACACCATTGATGTATGTCTATCTCTAAGCTAGTGCTACACTGTCTTGATTTTTGTACCTTTAGTACGTTTTGACATTGAGAAGTGTGACTTGTCTTCGTTTAACTTTCTTTTTTAGATTTGTTTGGCTTTTTGGAGTCCTTTGCATTGCCATATGAAATTTAAGATCAATTTGCCAATTTCTCAAAGAAAAAGGTAGTTGGAATTTCAATATAAATTTTGAACAAGTAGATTAATTTGGGGAGTATTACCACCTTAACAATAATAAGTCTTCCAGTCTACGAACCCAGAATGTCTTTACCAATTATTTATCTCTTTTTTTTCCTAAAAAGTATTTTAGCTCTATTGAAGTAAATTAACATATACAATTGTAAGATATTTAAAATGTAAATCTGGTAATTTGATATATGTGTACATTGTGATAGGATCCTTCCCATCTAATTAGTTAACACATGCATCAGCTCACATATTTATCTATGTGTGTGTGTGTAAACATTTAAGTCCTATTCTCTAAGCAAATTCCAAATTGTATGCCACAGTATTATCAACTATAGTCACCATGTTTTACATGGGATCCTCAGTCTTTATTCATCTTATACCTGGAAATTTCTACCCGTTAACCAACTTCCTCATTTTCCCTACATCACAGTGCCTGGCAACCACCTTTATATTTTTCTCTCTGTTTCTATGAATTTGACTTTTTTTTTTTTTTTAAAGATTCTACCTATAAGTGAAACCTATAGTATTTGTCTTTCTCTCTTTGCCTTATTTCATCGCTTAATGCCCTCCAGGTAACCTATATAATATAGGTGAAAAATATTCTCGTGTGTGTGTGTGTGTGTGTGTGTGTCTTTATGCATTCATCTGTCGATGAACGGTTGTTTCTATTTCTTAGCTATTGTGACTAATGCTGCAGTAAACATTGGATTGCAGATACCTTATTTCATTTCTCTCACGTACATGGAAATGGGATTGCTGGATCATATGGTAGTTCTATTTTTAAGTCTGGAGGAATGTCTATTATTTTCCATAGTAGCTGCATCAATTTACATTTCTACTAACAGTGAACAAGGGTTCCCTTTTATCCACATCCTTGTCCACACTTATTTCTTTTCTTTTTGATGGTAGCCATTCTAATGGGTATGAAGTGATTTCTCACTCTAGTTTTGATTTTCATTTTACTCATAACCAGTGATGTTGAGCATATTTTCATCCATGTCCTGGCCATTTGGAGGTCTTCTTTGGGAAAATGTCTATTCCAATCTTTTGCCCCTCTTTAAATTGGACTGTTTGGTTTTTGCTGTTGAGTTGTATGAGTTCTTTATATCTTTTGAGTATTAACACCTTTTGAATTCTTTATGTCTTTTGAGTATTGAGTACAGAATCTACTGTTCTGTTGGTTGCCTTCCATTTTGTGGGTAGTTTCCTTTGCTGTGCAGAAACTTTACAGTTTGATGTAGTCATACTTGTTTAATTTTGCTTTATTTGCTTTTGCTTTTGGTGTCAAATCCAAAAGATCATTACAAGGATTAATGTCAGAGATTTTTCCCCATTATGTTTTCTTTTAGGAGTTTTATGGTTTCATGTCTTATGTTAAAGTTTTTAATCCATTTTGAGTTGATATTTGTGTATGGTATAAGACAGAAGTGTAAGTCTTTTTTATTTCAACAATATTTTGGGGGCACCTGGGTGGCTCAGTTCGTTAAGTGTCTGTTTTCAGATTGAGCCCTGTATCAGGCTCACTGCTCAGTAGGTGTCTGCTTCTCCCTCTCCCTCTGCCTGCCACCCCACCTGCCCCAACTCAAGTGTGCTTTCTCTCTCTTAAATATATAAATCAAATCTTTAAAAAAAAAAAAAACCAGTGTTTTGAAGTTGATAGTGTACAATAATTTCTTCTGTTTAGTCCTGATTATTTTATTCTTTTTGATAGAATAAAAATAATTTTTTCTTAATATTTTCATATTTTTCATTGCTATTGTGTAAAAACTCAGCTGACTTTCATATATTGATCTTGTATCCTGCAACCTTGCAAACTCTTTTTTACTCAATAGAGATGATTTTTATTACCTCTATTTTTTTCCCTCTTAATTTCTTTGGCTAGAGTTTCCACAGCAATATTGAATGGAGTGACAGGAGCATACACCCTTATCCTCCTGAGCATAAGAGAAAATTAACTATAATCTTAACTTGTTTTTTCATAGATGTCCTTTATCAGCTAATGAAACTTTCTTCTATCCCTAGTTTTTTGAGCCTTTCATTTTTTATTAAAAAAAAAAAAAAACTTTTGTCATGAAAGTGTGTTGAACTTCTGTCAAATGTTTTTCCTGCATCTGTTTACATGATCATATGTTCTTCCCTTATTTTATTAATATGACGCTTCACATCAATTAGTTTGTATATATGGAATCTGGTTTATATTCCTCTGATAAAGCCCATATGATCATGGCATTTAATTTTTTTTTTTTTTATGCTGCTAGATTTGGTTTGCCCATACCACACACAGCTCTTTATTTCTTCATGTGGATGAGAGTTTCCTCTCATTTCATACAAAAGAATGCTCTTCAGTTTTTCTTTTAGGTTAGATATGCTAGGAACAAATCTTTTGAGTTTTGGTTTATCTAAGAATGTTTTAATGTCTTCACTTGTTGAAGGATAATTTTGCTGGGTATAGATTTGTTAGCACTTTGAATATGGTTTTTGGCCTTCATGCTTTATCTGCTTCATGTTCTTATCTGCTTCTGGGCCTGCCTGGTTTCTGATTAGAAATCAGTTCCTTGTCTTACTGAGGATCTTTTTGTATGTTGAGTTGCTTCTTATTGCTTTCAATATTCTTTCTTTGTCTTTGCTGCCAGTAGTTTGATGAGGTACCTTGGGGTCTTAGTCTGCTTGGGCTGTTGTGACTAAATACCATAGACTTTCTGGCTTAAACTAAAAAAAAAAAAAAAAAAAAAAAAAAAAAGAATCATTTTCTCAGTATTATGGAAGCTAAAATGCCAAGCTCAAGGTACAAGTATGTCAGTTTCTGGTTAGAATTCCCTTCCTAGCTTGCGGATGGCCACCTTCTTGCATGGTGGGAAAAGGGAGCACAAGCTCTCTGATGTCTCTTCTTACGAAAGCACTAATCTCATAAAGTTCCCACCCTCATGACCACATTTTATTCTAATTGCCTTTTAAAGGCCCCATTTCCAAATACCATCACATGGGTATTAGAGTTTTAGCATATTAATTTTGGGTGGCAGACACAGTTCAGATCCATGAGGTGTGGATCTATCTGAATTTAACCTATTTGGAGTTCAGTGAGATCTCTAAATATATATATATATATATATATATATATATATATATATATATATATTCGTTTTCTTCATCAAATTTGCAAAGCTTTTTCCCCATTATTTCTTCAAATATTCTTCGTGCCCTTTTCTCGCTTCTCTTAGTCTGGGATTCCCATTATGATTTTGTTTGCCTGATGATGTCCCACAGGGCTCTAAGGTTTTGTTTATTTTTCTTATTTTTTTTTACTCAGCTCCTCAGAATGAATAATTTCACGAACCTTATGTTCATATTCATGGATTTTTTTTTCTCTGCCTGCTCATATAGCTTGTCTTTTCTTCTGCTTTCTCCTGTTGAAATCCTCTACTTATTGTTCATTTCAGTGATTCTGCTTTTTAAATCCAAAATTTCTTTTTACTTTCTAAAAAATACTTTCTGTCTCATTATTGATATTTCCACCTGATGTGACATTGTTCTAATATTTTCTTTGGTTCTCCATACATGATTTTCTTTGTCTAGCTCTTTGTAAATATTTTAAAAAGCTAATGTAATTTTTCTAGTAATGTAATGTAATTTTTCTAGTTTTCTAGTTTTCTGGGTTTCATCTGAGATAGTTTCTGTTGATTGCTTTGTTCTTGTGTATGGACAATACTTTCTTGTTTCTTTGAATGTCAATTTCAATTTCTTACTGAAAAATGAACATATAAAATAATATTGTATGGGAATTCTGGAAATGAGATTCTGTTCTCTTTCTGGGGCTTGTTGTTGATGCTTATTATAATTATAGATGTTTTTTGTTTAGTGGAATTTTAAAATTAATTCTGTAAAGTCTATAAAGTTTGTCTTCTGCAGCCACTACAGTCTTTGCTCAGCCTAATAATCTAATGATAAAACAATAATTCCCTTAAATTCCTAGAACCAATATCTGCTAAGGGGATCTCTGTGTTAGGTCAAACCTTTGACTCTCAGCCAGTCTGCTTACAACTCTTCCATAGCTTTATTTCCTGCTTGTGCAGAGTCTCAAGGTCAGTTAGAGGTGAGACCTGAGGGCCTTCTTAGACCTTCTTTGAATGTGCATATGTGTGCATATGCCTCTATGCAAGAGTATGTTGTTTTGGATTCCAAGGTAATATGTTAGCACCTTTCAAAACCATATGGACGTCGTATTCCCTAGTTTTTACTTTTAGGCTTTTGTTTAGTCTATTGTTTGACTCAAAAGTTATTCACTGTTGTAGGCAGCTGTGAAGATAAAAGGTGTTCCTATAATTGTTTTCCATCAACGTTCCTGAGGTGAAGGTTTTTCACAGTGGGTGGGTTCCAAGTCAGGTCAACTTCAGACAGCTTGTTAAGTGGGGTCTTCCAGGGAACCACCTGACGGGTAACATAATGTGACTGTTCTTTGGGACTGAAGCTTTGAAAAAGCCCAGGCTCCATTCTCTTACTTCTGGTGACTAACAGGCTGCTCTAATAATGTGGGCTGTTACTTTTCTAGGCTACAGCAGAGTACCACATTAGGAGACGGAACTACAGCAAGTTAAAACACCATAAATTTCCCTATTGTTTTCAGTATTTAGCCCTTTTCCTTTAATAAACACTTGCTGGGTTTTGTAAGGCTTTGATGAGTTTTCAGTGTTTTGGAAAAGTAGATTCTGACAGTTTTATCCATTTTTTCATGACTTTTAGGAAGAATAGATTTTCAGAGGTTCTTACTCTGCCATTATAGTTTTGATGTCACTTCTGTACACTGAATTTAAATAGTAAAGTTTAAGCTCCCTGCTGAAATTTTTGGGTATTGGGCTGAAACTTTAGTTCAGGATCACTCTAAAGAGGCAAGCAAGCTGGCAGGACACTATTCACTGAATAATGCAAGGAATTTTCCGAGCATCACTCACTCTCCTCCTTGCTACATGGTGTCGTACCATTCAGTTGCTCATGTGCACTCTGTGAAGTCATGTGTTCCTCAAAGGATTTTTAAACATTGGTTAATAAAAGTATCAATTGACATTAAATTCTGAGATAAGGAAATAGTGAACAAGTATTATGATTGAATTTAAAATAAATATTAGCATTCACATTGGGATGTTACATATCAACATGTTATCCATGTTGAGAGGGATACTTTTGCTTAGTAAAAGCACATTCAGACAACACATGGCACTGTTATTATTTGATTTTGATTTATATGCAACATCTGCGGGCATGACAATGATTTGCCATTCAAGAATTCATAAAATGCTTTAAAGAGAATAAAGATATATACAGTCCCAGAGCAGGTTTGTAGTATGGTAAATATTTTTTCAGCATTCATTCGGTGGATATGGAGACAAACTACATTTACAAAATGTTTACTCCTTTATTTTCACAACAAAGGCTTCTTAAAACAATGTTTTAACTGCTTTTGAAGAAAGATGATTTTTTATTTTAATAAGCTTTTTAAAACTGGATAAATCAAAATTAGATTAACATTTACTATTATATTGATGTCATTATCCAAAAATATCTTGTTCATTTTTAGTTAAAATGCTGGGTGGTGACACAGAACAGATATGTCTTAGTAATTTCAGATATATAACAGAACCTCACTTAGGTTGTCAAAAGTATACTTTGTAATAACTTGATTATATATGTATATATGTTTGTATAAATCTGTATGAAGAGTGTGTATGTACATATACAAAACAGACACATACAAATTTGTATTCAGAAATGTAAAATTCTAGGTTAGAAATTATTAGAGTTTTACATAAAACATTTGTCTCAAGAAGTGCCTTACCCAGATTGAAACAAAACATGTGTACTTGAATTAACATCAGAACAATAGTAAAGTAATACATTAATTAAAGAAGTGACAGGTGATACTATATTCTTAAACCCATCATCAGATTGAGGTCTTTGATTCTAGAAGGAAGGTCAAGGTTGAGAGAAGCATGATAAACTAATAACTCGAGCATTTTCTAACTAAAAGTTAAAATGCAATGAAACTTAACTCTCTTTTTTTTAAAAAGATTTTTAATTTTTATTTATTTGAGAGAGAATAAGTGAGAGAGAGCATGAGAGAAGAGAAGGTCAGAGGGAGAAGCAGACTCCCCAAGGAGCTGGGAGCCTGAGGCGGGACTCGATCCTGGAAGTCCAGGATCAAGACCTGAGCCGAAGGCAGTCGCTCAACCAAATGAGCCACCCAGGCGCCCCCTTCATTCTCTTTTTAAGTCCTACCTAAATTGTTTTGGCAGCACAATGACTGACAGAGAAAACCTATATGGTTTTGATATGATATGTTTATGATAATTTGCTTCATGGTATTGATATTTCCTCTTAATGGCTTACCCAGTGCCTGCATCAGTAACCTGTTTAAATGTTTAAAACTAGGTAAATAGAAGGATACCTGGGTGGCTCAGTGGGTTAAGCATCTGCCTTCGGCCCAAGTCATGATCCCAGAGCCTTCGGATCAAGTCCTGCAGTGGGCTCCTTGCTCAGTGGGGAGCCTGCTTCTCCCTAGGCCTGCTGCTCCCCCTGCTTATGCTCTCTCACTCTCTCTCTGTCTGACAAATAAATAAATATGGAAAAAAATCTAAAACTAAGTAGGATAAGGCATTAGCTGAAAATGTAGCAAGAATAATAACCATTTTCACTGCTACAGAGATGACAGGCTTTATCTCCAGTGGTTATTGACAGTTAATGGGCTATCAATAATTTTGGAATTTTTCTTTTAATTTTTAGTATGTAGATAGCACATTTTTCATGAGGTTTGTAATTAACAAAAGTTAATTTTACTCTGGTATTTTCCTAGTGAAGTTATTTGATCCCCGAGCCTTAAAAATAGCTTGAAATGTTAGAAAAAATACAAAACCTATCTTCTTTTATTCAACAAAAATATTTGAGCACAGTGGTAGAATAATGGCTTCCAAAAGATGTCCATATCCGGATCTCCAGAACCTGTGACTATGTTACCATGGCAAAAGGAACTTTGAAGATGTGATTAAAGATCACAAGACAGGAAGATTATTCTGGAATTTCCAGGGGGGCCCAATTAATCCCCAGCATTTATAAGAGGGAGAGAGAAGAGCTAGAGGTAAAGAAGGAGGTGGGAGGACTAAAGCAGAGCTTGGAGTGATGCACTTTGAGGATGGAAGAAGAGCCAGGAGCTGGGAGAGCAGGGGGCCTCTAAAAGCTGGAAAAGGCAAAGAAATGATTCTCCCTTAGAGATGCCAGATGGGATCTGAAGAAATTGGTGGGGTGGTAGGCGGCCGGGGGTGGGGGCGGGGGGAGAGTGAAAGAAGCAGCACCTACAAAGGCTAAGAAGCAAAGGAGAAAATTGATTAAGAATTGAAAAAGAATGGCATGGCTAGAGAGTAGAATAAGACAGGGAGACTGGTCAAAGACAATGTTAAAGAGTTCCTAGGGCCAAACCATGAATGTTTTGGCAGTTTGTATTAACGACCATATATTTTTGTTAGGTGTGTCTTAAGTATAAAGTGTAGTTAAATGTTGTCCTTTGTCCTGTTGCAGAAGTTTCCTTTAATTCCTACTTTTCTGAGAATTTTTATTAGGAATGAATGTTGGATTTTTCAGGTACCTTTATTGTGTTATTGGGCTGAACATATGGTCTTTTAGTTTGTTGATATCGTGGAAAGCATGAGCCAGGGGGAAGAGTAGAAAGGGAGGGAGAGGGAGAGAGAATCTCAAGCAGTCTCCATGCTGAACACAGAGCCCAGTGTTGGGCTGGCTGCCAGGACACTGAGATCATGACCTTAGCCACAATCAAGAGGCAGACCCTTAACCGACTGAGCCACCCAGGTGCCTCAAAATCTCATTTTTTTGTTTTCTATTTACCTTGCTCTTTAAAAAATTTTATTTTTATTTTTTCATTAACATATAATGTATTATCTGTTTTCAGGGGGTACATGTCTGTGAATCCTCAGTCTTACACAATTCACAGCACTCACCATAGCACATACCCTCCCCCATGCCCATCGCCCCGCCACGCCATCCCTCCCATCCCCCTCCACTCCAGCCAATACTCAGTTTGTTTCCTGAGACCAAGAGTCTCTTACACTGCTCTTTTTTAATGTTCTCTTTCCTACTGACCTTGACATTTTAAATTATTTTTTTACTCACCTTTCCCCTTTAGTGACTCGGAATTTATGCACTAAATTTATCTTAGTTACTGCCATTTACATTTGATCATGCATAATTATTAAATTCTACCTCTGGACCTTCCTGCCTTCCATCTTGGACATGAATTACAATCTTTTGTTATCAAGGGTTTGGTTTATAGTCTTTTTTCTCTTGAACCCTAGAATGTAGACAGTATTATTGTTCTTTTATAAAATTATTTCTTTAATTTATATATTACATATACTGTATGTTTATCTTTATTTCATAAATCATTTTGCTTTTACACTCATCTTCAAATTCACTAGTTTCTTTACATGTTTCTTATTCTAGTCTGTTAGGCTTTTACTCTGGACACGTTTTCTTCCTTGAAATTAGTGCTTTAGAAGTTCCTTTAGTTAAAGTTCTGTGAGTGGTTAAGTTTCTTAATTTACCAATTGAAAATGTTTTTATTTAGACCTGTTATTTTAACTTGTTAAACTCTTTTTTTTTTTTTTAAATATTTTATTTATTTATTTGACAGAGATCACAGGTAGGCAGAGAGGCAGTCAGAGAGAGGAGGAAGCAGGCTCCCCTCTGAGCAGAGAGCCAGATGCGGGGCTCGATCCCAGGATTCTGGGATCATGACCTGAGCCAAAAGCAGAGGCTTTAGCCCACTGAGCCACCCAGGTGTCCCAGTTAAATCCTTTTTAAAAAGTCTGTTTATTTTCCATATTACATCATACCATCCTGTTGAGAATTGTGCTGTCACTCCTATTGTCCTTTCTTTGTAGATATCTCTTTTTTGAAGGTGTTTAAATCTTTCTCTTCCGATGGTGTTGTACATATTCACTATAATGTATCCAAGTGGAGATTTAAAAATAATTAGGCTTGGGCACCTGGGTGGCTTAGTCAGTTAAGCATCTGCCTTCCACTTAGGTCCTGGGATTGAATCCAGCATGTGGCTCCCTGCTCAGCGGGAAGCCTGCTTCTCCCTCTGCTCCTCCCCTGCTAATGCTTGCTCACTTTCTCTTTCTCTCTCACAAAAATAAATAAATAAAATCTTTTAAAAATAGGAAAACTAATTAGGGTTTCTAATACACAGTCTTGGATTTCTGAATTAATGACTTTTATCAGTTCTGGATGTGAAGATATTACCCCACATCGGTATTTTGTTTTGTTTTCTCTATCATTCCTTTCCCTCTAGTTCCTTGCACTCACAAATCAGCTTTATTTACCCTACTTTGCCAGAATCCAAGGTTTAGTTTCTTCCTCTGACTCCCTTCAATCCCCGGAAACTGTAGGTTCCAGGTATAGGCAATTGCCTCCAAATAAGCCCAAGCTTACTTTTCTGTTAGAACTCACTTCTCTGTTTCTGTTTGCTCTTTCTTTTAAATTTTAATTTTTGGGTCCTTGGGGGTTTCTCATACTTATGTATATGCTGAATAATATATTTATAATGTCTATACATGTGAGGGAGAGAAAGAGAATAAGTTGGCTCAGATTTTCATTTTATAAAGATACTTTAGGATACTCTGAGAAGAATAAACCGTAGGTGTCAAAAATGAAACCAGTAGAACAAGTAGTAAATTGAATAAGTAATCCAAGCAAGAGATACAGGTGTCAGCAGATTTAAGAATGGCTTAATAGTTATGCTAAGTAATTGGATATGTGGGAGGTGTAAGAAATCCAAGATGACTTAAAGTGTAACAGCACTTTATATACAACTGTTCCATAGCTGTTCTATAACAGCTTGATTGTACAAATGTATAAGCTTTAGTTAATATTGTTCTGTTTCTTTAGTGGATATTATTATACACCTAGATTTTCTCATAGTCCAATTTAGATGAGGTACCTCCAATATTGGGACTGTGGAGAAATGAACATAGACAAATTTTTTGTGTAATCTACTTTCTATTAAAAGACAAACATCTTTCAATGCCTCCTGGCTTGCTTCTGACAGACTCTGTTTACTTCAAATCTAGGTGTAAGATCCATCTTCTCAACTGGCATGCCCTATTGTAGTGGGAATTATAGGGTGGCTATTTTTATGTTTTTTTATTGTTTTATTAATATCTTTCTGTCAAACACTTTAACTACAACTTGTGAATTAGTTGGTATCTCCTGGCCCAGGTAAGCTATAATGTAGTTATATTCTGATAGATCAGTGGATAAAAACTGTCAGCTTTCTATTATACGAAGCATTGGAAGTTTGACAGTCTTATATTGAGGTTAATGAATATTTTAAATGTAACAATCTCTTCTAATATAACATTGTTTAGTGAGTAAGCTAGAGATGCACATACAAGTTTCTCTGGCTCTGTATTCTGTGTTAAGAATCTCTGAAACATTCCCAACCCTTGGAAAGACATATTTTGAAAATTTTCATTCAGTCGGCTTCTTTTTTTCCTAGAAAGATTTTAGACGTTGAAAAGTGTTTGTCACAACTAATAGATTTAAAAAAAAAAACTTATGTTTTTAAAAGTGTAGACATTTATCAATTTAAAAATATTTAATGTTTATTATTATTTAGTTAATACCTACTTATTATAGATTTCCTTGAAAAGTAAAGCAAAAGAAAGAAAAAATAACCTCGGGTTCTATTATCTTGAGACAAAAATTACATAGTGAGTATATGATACATGTTTCTTTCAAATCATTTCTTTATATACTTTTTTTCCAGTTTTCTCAATTCTAATGTACACTAATATTAAATGGTCAGATAAGTATTCATTTTGAAAGCTTTAGTTAGCAGCTCTGTGTTATATTCTATATTTAAATGCCCCAGTATATACTGTACCTTGAGAAAAATGGCACAATACTTGAATATGCAAAGATTGAGACCTAACTGAAAGCATGCCAGACCTGCTGAGGGCTAATCATGCCATGTGAAATAATAGAGTGAGCAGCTAGGCCTTTTCAGATGACAAAAGCAGCAGTCTACCAGGCCAAAATCTTTTCTGTTTGCTTCCTATTCCTTTAAAACTCTACCACTGGACTATGGGATACTCTGATCATGAGCCTTCTTTTGTCAGATCCAGATGACATAAAGTGAGATCTTAAACTTTAGTCCATATACATTCTATGACTTATATAGAACTCTATCTCCCAATTGAAATATGCATTTGTCATTAATCAATGTGGATAAAAAAGGAGCTAATTTGGCACTTGAGAGCATGGATAAAATCCTCAGGGAGATAGAAACATCTCTGCCATAATAGAAATAGCTTTACAGTTTGGAAGATGATTAAAGCTACATTGTCTTTATTAACCTCTTACTGTATCACATTTAAAGTGAACCTTTTTTTTTTTTTTTAAAGATTTTATTTATCTATTCGACAGAGAGAGAGATTACAAGTAGGCAGAGAGAGAGGGGGAGGTAGGCTCCCTGCTGAGCAGAGAGCCTGATACAGGGCTTGATCCAGGACCCTGAGATCATGACCTGAGCCCAAGGCAAAGGCTTAACTCACTGATACACCCAGGTGCCCCTGAAGTGAACTTCTTTATAAAAAAAAAAAAAAATCATTTAAAAAATCATCTTTGGAAATAACTGCTCTATAAAATTGAGTATTTCAGTGCAAATATACCAGTACATACCTGAATTAACAATCAGATAACACTTCAGTTTGCATTGTAAGGTATATATCTAATCTCAAAACCCTAATAAAAAGATCTTCTATGTTTTAGTACTGAATTTATTTAGTATTCAAATATGTAAGCATATATACATATCACTTAAAAATTTCTTAAGCAAACTATTAAATCTAATTGACAAATGCTGTTCATTTCCCTATGAATTTACTCCAGTTGCAGATTATCTTTGCCCTAAGTGCTAAGTAACCAACAATTACTGAACAATACACTGATACATCAAGCATCTCCAAAATATTTGGAAAAATCAGTGCTACAATGCATATTCAGCGACACATGTATTGCTTTCAAATTCATTTTCAAAATTTGTGGCTCTTATTTAAAAAGTAATACTAAAAGCTTCTATTATGAAAAGTCCTGGTTATAGCAATAAAATACTATCTTATAGTCTTTTAGAGTATTTTATAGTTCAAGAAGAGAGCTAATTTATAGTATTTTATAATATATTATAGCTCAAGAAGAGAACAGGTCCTATTGCAAACTATAGAAAACTATCCTGAAATTTTCAACTAGAAATAAAAATAGCTTCTTTTTTCTACACCTAAGCAATAACTATTTTTCCTTTTAAAATCGTGGCACCTTTTGAAATCAAGGCAACAGTCCCATTGATTTAGCTACCAGAAAAGCACCCTTCTCCACCTGTGATCGCTTTGCTCCAGTTAATAAACACATGATTTCAGTTCTTTTAGGCTCTGGACAAAAATCAGTTTCTGCATGTAATTTTGAATCATTGGTCACAGGTCCCTCTAATGGACAGTTTACCCAGCGGGAGGTGGCAGCACTCTGCCTACTGACAGCGCCCCCTCCCCGGCACCCCTCTCCCATGGGAGGCCCCGGCAAGCGGAGCTGCTGACCTGGGAGGAGGCTGGGGTCCCCTAGGGTCCCTGGCTGCACTAGCTACCTTTTACTGAGTAGCTCCGAAGGAGCCTACCCTTCGCTCCTCCAAAGACAAGGAAGGGCAGGAGAAAAAGAGCGAGGACTCGGTGTCCTAGTCCTTGGGCATAAGCCTAGGTGGACATAAAGGGTGGGCGCCGGGTGCCAGGGGTGGGAACTGGGAAACAGAGGGAACAGGGCGGGGGTGGGGGGGGGGCAGACGGCCCACAGCCAGCGGGAGCTCCCCCCCGGAGGGCCGCTGGACTCTAGCGTGGGGTGGGGTAAGCTGCTATGGGGCTCTCTCGGACCTTTGGAAGGTGGCCCGCAATCCTAGCGCCTCAGGCCGGGAGGAGAAAGCAGACGCCTCTCCAAAGTGCCGGGAGGGTGGGGGGGCTGAGCCTTCTCCCCAGCGGCGGTCGGGGTCCTGGCCGGGTCTCCAGCCCCCTGTGTCTGCTTCACGAGAGCACCACTGGGCCCAGCCGGCTAGTCGAGATCTCGGATCTCATCCAGTCCTCACGCTCCCAAATTCGGGGGCGGAGAACGCCGGAGGGACTCGGGCCGTGGCCGTTGCCCGGGCAACAGTGCTGCGGGCGGCGGACGCAGTGGAGGCTGGAGCTCGGAGTGAGAGTGGTTGCAGGACCCGCCGGGAGCCCAGCCGGCGGGAGGTCGGGGGAGGTGCTGCGAGCGCCAGGCGGCTGCGGGGCGCCCCTCTCACCGCCACCCCTCCCTGTTGCCATGGAGACTGCCGTGGCCGCCTCACCTGTACCGCGCGGCCTTGGAACAGCAGCTCCCGGAACCCTCCTTTGCCCCAGCGCTCTCTTCCAGGAACTCTGATCCGGCACCTGCCTCTCTGCTCGCCTCCCACAAACACGATAGAAGAGGGCTGACTTCCAAAATTCACCCAGGGTTGCTCCACCACGTCTTTCTTTATTCGGTTTTTCACCCAGACTTTTCTGTATCTTGCTGTTAACGGTCTGGAGGATGAAAAGTGATTCCTTTAAAATACCTTATTAGGCAGAACACTGCCCTGGACAAAATCTAATTATCAACAGAAGGAGATTAAAAAAAAATTTTTTTTTTAAATTTTTAAATTGCAGTGGCTATTTAAAATTCCTACTTCTCATTTATAGTATATGGATAATATAAGAACATCCTTTTGTTGAAGTTAACCACTTTTTGACAAATGAGTGGAGTAATTATGTGGGATATCTGGGGACATAATAGAGAAAGAATGAGCTGCTCAGAAGCCCCTTCCCTGTTTTTTCTTTTTTCCCCCAGTCTGCCAATCCAGTGCTAAAATGTCTCATTTCTGGGCTCCATTCCATCCATGTTTGAGATCAGTTTTTGGGTTTGCACAGGGGGTGGGGTTGGTTATTTTAGCATGGATCTGCCTTTGAACTGGAGTGGGAGGGTAATTAAATACCCTAGAATATTTACACTTTGTTCAGGTTCAAGATTTAGTGCATGGATGCGTCTCTGCTGACTGACGTGAATGCACTTAGCAAGAAGGACTTTCCCTGATTAGAGCAAGTTGAGGCATCTGTGATCTTGAATTGCCAACCATACCCTGGCAGACTCTGTGAACTGCTGTTGGTCTCAACCCCTTGCTTCTCAAATTTCTTTTCTGTTTAATGTGTATATGGTACAGCTTTCATTCTCTGAAAGCACCCTGGTAGCTTTTGCTACTGATAATCATGAGTTTCCTTACATAGTTCTGCAATTTTGAATAGACTAGCCTTTTCAACTGACTTTAATACTACCTCTTTAGAAAATTCCAACAATGCAGGATAACTATTTCTTCCCTAAAGCTGATAGTTGAAGTACTTAATAATTTAGTTTTGTCATACTTTCTGTGTCATGGGGTTTTCAAAGCCACTAGAAAAGATTTTTATATAGCCCAAGCCCTAGGTAAAGCTATTAATTTGAAACACATTTTCTTCAGTTTCCTAATCTACTTGGTTGCATCTTCTCCCAGGGGTCACCAGGATTTCCTAAACACCAACCATGAATTCCCCCTTTCATTTGTCATCCTAATTAACTTCTCCTAAGAATTTGACCCTCTTGATTTAACCTCTCATCTTTCTGGAAAATCTATCCCCATCTTCTCCTGGCACTCTGATCTCCTTAAAGGCTTTTCCTCATGCTTTACATTTGTCCTCCTTTTTTTTTCTTTTAAGATTTTATTATTTATTTGAGAGAAAGTGAGAGAGCAAGAGCATGAGAGGAGGAGATGGCAGAGGGGAAGAGAGAAGAGGAGAGGGGGAGGGTCAGAGGGAGAAGCAGACTCCCTGCTCAGCAGGAAGCCTGATGGGGGCAGGGCTCCATCCTTGGACACCAGGATCATGACCTGAGCAGAAAGCACAGGCTTAGCCCACTGGGCCACCCAGGTGCCCCGTCTGTCCTCTTTCTTCTTTCATATTGCCTGTCAGTTTTCTGCTTTATCCACTTGGCTTATTTTCTTGGGCCTTCTCTTTCACACCCATAGCTCCATCTGCCTTGTTATTCTCTTGTTTTCCAAATCTACATGATCTTGTCCAGATTGTTCTCGGAATGCCAGACCTACCTACCTCATGGACATTTCCACTGTACTTTCCTTCAGGCATCTCAAATTCTACCTCTCCCTCATTGAACTATGTTCCTTTTCAAAACTTGCTTCTCCTACTGTATTTCATCTCTCCATTAGTGACCTTACTATCCCCCCAGTTTCCCAAGATAAGAAACATGGAGTCACTTATTGGTCTTGCATTCATCTCATCAAATTTATTATTGGTATCTAGCGTGTACCAGGCACCCTGTCATGAAGGTTCATTCTAGTTGGAAAGATAGACTACTACTTTTATGACCAAGTATCAAATTGCAGCTCTTTAGAAAGTCTGCTACAGAAGTAACCAGGCTGCTGTATGATAAAGAAAAGTTCTTGTGTTGAGATGAGGATGAGAAGAAGCCAAATATTGAAGTTGATGGAGAAAGAACAGGTCAGGCAGAGAGACTAGCAGTCATCAAGATCCTGCGGTAAGGAAGGGCTTCTTGTATTCATGGAATTGATATAAAAAGCAATGTGCATGGTGAGAAGGAAAGTGAGGAGCAGGGTTAGGGTAGAAAGGGAAGGAGGGGTCAAATTTTGTAGGATTTGAGGAGCTCTAATAAGGAGTTTTATCCTGTGTCCAGTGGGAAGCCATGAAATGTTTTTAAGAAGAGTGATATGAGCTGTGTTATAATTTAAAAAGATTATTCTGGCTGTGGGATGGAGAATGAATTAGAGGAGGTGACAGTTTAGAGATGGAAAGCAAATTAAAGATAATATAAGTGTTAGTGATTGGAAGATTAGTGATGACAGGGAGCTAGGTAGAAGTGGAGAGGGAGATAAGTGAACTGACATGAGGTATTTTCAATAGTCTTTGTCACTCACATTGGGTCTCAATTTCATGTCTCTCCTTAGAGTGCACCATGCCCTATGGGACTTTCCACATCTAGGTACTCCCTACTAGATCCTAATTGTTATGATTCTTATTCTTTTATAACCTTAACTGTCAATGATTCATGAAGGCTGGCAAGGAGAATGTAGAAAACAATAGGTAAGAAAGAAGCTCTAGAATCAGGCTGCCCTGGTTTATGTCCAAGGTCCATGACTTATTAGCTCTGTCACTTTGAGCAAACTGCTTAAACTTTCTGCTATAGAATAGTAATAATAGTGTAATATTTATTTTCAGAATTTACAGGGATCAAATAATGCATACAGTATATAGTGTAAGTCAGTGTTCAGTAGATGTTAGATGATGTTGGCCCTGATGATGACAGAGGACTTGAAGTCTCGTTCAAATAAGGGTTTTTTTTTGTTTTTTTTTTAAGATTTTATTTATTCATTTGACAGAGATCACAAGCAGGCAGAGAGGCAGGCAGAGAGAGAGATCGGAAGGGAAGCAGGCTCCCTGCTGAGCAGAGAGCCCCATGCCGGCCTGGATCCCAGGACTCTGAGATCATGAATCTAGCCAAAGGCAGAGGCTTTAACCCACTGAGCCACCCAGGCACCCTGCGAATAAGGATTTTAATGAAACCACTTGAGGAAGGTTCTGCAACCTTTACATCTAACTTCTTTATAGGTGGGTTAAGAACCAAGAAAGGAAGGGCATTGTGGCTAATCTTGAGGGTAGGAGGAAATGGGGAATGTTTCAACAATCTTAGAGTTACTGCTCAAATATCCCTTCTCGGGAAGATTCTCCTTGAAGGGTTTTCTGTTCCTTTCTGATTAAAAAATATATATATATATATATATATATATATATATATATATATATATATATATATATATATATAAAACTTTCCTTAAGCCTTTGTTTTGTCCTAAAAAAAATTTATTTATTTGACAGAGAAAGAGACAGCAAGAGAGGGAACACAAGCAGGGGGAATGGGAGAGGGACAAGCAGGGAGCCTGATGCAGGACTCAATCCCAGGACTCTGGAATCATGGGATCATGACCTACGCCTAAGGAAGACTCGTAACTGACTGAGCAACCCAGGTGCCCCTGTTTTGTCATTTTATTTTTTCTGGAGTGATCTGAAAAGAAAATGAATATGGAGTTGTTAATCATGGCAAGAATTAAAAAAGCCTCTAAGTTGGGGGAAATTGGGCCTTGCTGCTACTTGGTATGATCATTATAGTAAAAATGAATTCCAAAGTAAACATTCTTCAGTAATTCAAAACTTTCATTTTCCTAAGTTTCCATCTGTCAATATTGACTGCATTGTATCCCATATTCATTGTCCTTCATAAATGGCCCGTATCCCATATTTTTCTTAATCTGTTTTCAAGTCTTCTCAGTAGTGAATAGATGAATCAAACCTTTGTAAAGTATCTCTCTCATCTTTTTCCTTTTCTTTTTATTATTATTGCCCTCTGTCTAAACTCAGATCTCATTGTATATATACATACATTATCAGGAAATATATACATTATCCTTTTAACATTTCTCTGCTTGACTCTTTCATATTCATGGCAGATGAATTTTCTCAAAGCACGGAACTGTTCTTGCCACTCTCGCTGGGGGGAGGGGGGTTGGGAGAAGGGGGTGGGATTATGGACATTGGGGAGGGTATGTGCTTTGGTGAGTGCTGTGAAGTGTGTAAACCTGGTGATTCACAGACCTGTACCCCTGGGGATAAAAATATATGTTTATAAAAAATAAAAAATTAACAAAAGAAAGTGAAACATCAAAAAAAAATTCAAAAGCTGTTCACTGAGAAGAAAATTACAAACTAGCAAAGGATTCATATTCAGGCAATCTATAGAACACGTATAAGTTAAAAAGACCACCCAAGAGAAAGATGATAGGCAGTTAAGAGAGATACTCAACAAGAATAGCTCTCCAAATGACTAATAAATTTAAGAAAGGGTCCTCAACCTGAGTAGTCATCGGAGGAATGAAAATTAAAACTACTAAGTAGTCAGCAGACAAATGAAATTCACAACGGCCAGAACAGCTACAATGAAAAAAGAATGATATTCCCATGTGTTGGTGAGAATGTAGCTTGATTGGAATGCTCCTGTACTGCCAGGGGAACAGTAAATGATACAGCTATTTGGGAAGAACTATTTAGCATGAGCTACAGAAGTCAAACTTAAGTATGTTCTATGAAGAAATTCTACTCCTCTGGTATATAGCCAAAACAAATGAATAATGGATGTACCAAAAAACACAAGGAAGCTGTTATAGCAGAGTTATTTTTAATAGCTGAAAACTGGAAACAACTCTAATGTTTATCTTGAAGACAATGGTTAAATAAATTACGGCATTTTCCCAAGAAAGGGGAACCCTGTCTGTTGGTAGGAATGCAAGGAATGTCCAGGCACTCTGAAGAACTGTATGGAGGCTCCTCAAAAAGTTGAAAATGTAATGATCCAAAGGGGCACCTGCACCACAATGTTTATGGCAGCAATGTCCACAATTAGCTGAACTATGCAATGAGCCCAGATGTCCATCACCAGATGAATGGATAAAGAGGGTGTGATATGTGTATACAGTAGAGTATTATGCAGCCATCAAAAAACGAAAGCTTGCCTTTTGCAACACTGTGGATAGAACTAGAAGGTATTATTCTAGGCGAGATAAGTCAATCAGAGAAAGACAATAATCATATGATTTCATCCATATGTGGAATTTAAGAAACAAAACAGAGGAGCATAGGGGAAGGGGGGAAAAATTAAACAAGATGAAATCAGAGAGGGAGACAAACCATGAGAGACTCTGCTGTAGAAAACAAAATGAGGGTTGCTGGAAGGGAGGGGGATGTGGGAATAGGGGACCTGGGTAATGAGCATTAAGGAGAATGTGGGATGTAATTAGCACTGACTGTTATGTAAGACTGATGGATCACTGAACTCTATCTCTAAAACTAATAATATTCTATATATTAATTATTTAAATTTAAATAAAAAATTATGGCATGTTCTGTAATGGAGTACTGTGCAGCAGTAAAACATTAAAAAATCCTGCCACATACCACATATTTGAATCCCACAAACGTAATGGCATGACAAGATAAGTAACATGGATCTACATAGAAAAGTTAGGTCATGGTTATCTTCAGGGAGGTGAACAAGGTTGGTGATTGGGAAGGGCATGAAAATGCTGGTGGGAGAGCTGAAACTTAAATTTGAGCTGAGTGATTCTGACATGGGTACATTTATACAAATTTAGCAGGCTGTATATTTATGATATGTGCATTTTTATTCTATGCTCTATTTTTAAAAAATACTTATTTTTAAAAAGGCTTCTCATTAGCTACCATATGAGGTCACTGTCCCCAGATGGGTATTCGAGCGTCCCCCAACTGGACTTTACACCACTGCTTTTCTGGCTGTTTCCTTGTTTCATCTTGGTACCTGTCCTGTTTCTGTCAAATCTGACTAGTAAATGAGGCAGAGGTTTCCATTTTTTCATATTCCTTGTTTTTTTTTTTTTTCTTTTTCTTTTTAAAAATGGAACCATCTGAATTTCAGCAGGATACCTGACTGCATTTGACCAATTTGCTGACTACATATTCTAGCTTTCTTTGTTGGTGTGGTCCTACGGTGAAGTTTGGACCAATGCTGCAAAGAATGCAACTTGTTTCTTAGACTGCCTTTCACTTTTTCTTCTGGCTGGCAACCAGTGAAGTTTAGAGAATCCTTGTCACCTGTTTCTGATGGCAAAACTATTGCGTTGGCCAAACCACTGACTGTTAGGTGGGAGCGAAATGCATTTCTATTTATTTAAGTTACACTATTTTGAGAGCTCTTTATTAGAATATAATGTCTGTCTTAGCACACTTGATATTTTATAAACATTGTGATTCATATGTGCCTCTGTGTTTAGTGAGGCTAGTTTTTCCAGAGATGCCCTGATCCTAGACTTCTTCTACTGAAAGGATCTCCATTCTGCACCATATTCATTATTTATTCCCTGGCAGTGCATTCCGTGGTCTCTATACGTGACCTTGGAGAATGTATGAATTTATCTGAGTCCCAAATGCCCCCCTGTGAAATGAGAATGATAGATGACTCTTAAGAAGATTAAAAGGTGTAATACATGTGAAGCATTTAGCACAGTCTGAGATACAATAGGAAGTACTCAACAAATAAAAGCTTATTTTCACATAATGGGTTTAATATACATCATGACATTATAGAATTAAGTAAAGGCATAGCATCAAAGATTAGTGTGTGTTGGAGGTAGATATGCAAGTTAAGGGTCTTTTAAAATGAGCTCATCTTGCTTTATGATTCCAGGCCTTCTAGAAATCTGTGATGATTTCTTAAATATTGGAAGTCATGCAATGTGAACATAAATATACTCTGTAACTATACATTTCTACTCTTAGTCATATGTCTAAAAGAAATAAATAAATGCATGGATATACTAAAAATATGAAGAGAATATTCACAACAGCCTTATTTTCATAGACAAATGGAATTATTTTTAATAGACAAAATATCTATGTTCCTAGATACAGAAGCAAAACTCTTAATTTTGGCATTTATCTTTTAACTATTCCATACTTCTCTTTCCTCTTAAATATTAGGGGTAAAAACTCTTTAGTATTGACACCTTAAGGATCTGACTTATCTATTAGGAAGTGCTAAATTATGCTTATAATTTTAGTATTTCCTTTCTAAAAATCATCTAATAATTTTCTTGAATTTAAAGTACTTCCTTTAAGTTCCCTTAGTAAGAGTAGTAAATGCTTTTGGTTTTTGTTCCAAAATTCATTCTTGAATGATAGTTTACCTGAGTATACAGTCCTACATTAATATGCATTTACAGTTAAGGCATGAAACTATTATTCTATTGTCTTCTGGTTTTGTGATTACTGAGAACTTTGCAGTTGGACAAATAGCTGGTATTTAAAAATAATCTATTCTGTCTTTCTGGCTACTTGTTAAGGTGGTCAGTCTGTGGATATCAGCAGTTTAACAGAGATGTATTCCAGAGTGGATTTTTAAAAAAACAAAATTATCCTGTTTGGAATTCATCATATTTATTATTATTATTATTATTATTATTATTATTTTATTTTCAGCCATAACAGTATTCTTTATTTTTACACCACACCCAGTGCTCCATGCAATCCGTGCCCTCTCTAATACCCACGACCTGGTTCCTCCAACCTCCCATCCCCCACCCCTTCATAACCCTCAGATTGTTTTTCAGAGTCCATAGTCTCTCATGGTTCACCTCCCCTTCCAACTTCATATGGTGAAACCATATGATAATTGACTCATCTAAATCTAAATAGCTTTATCTAAATAGCTCTATCAGTTTTTCTTCTTTGTTTTCTCAAAGGTGAGCCTTTTTTTTCTTTCTCAATAGAGATAAATGAAAATAAGACAAGTCACCTTGTCATCCCTGTTTTCAAATGGGCAGATATTTTCCTATTCCATTTTTTTTTTCACTACATGTGTTCACCTTGTTTCGAGGTTCTTATTTATTTATTTGACACAGAGATCACAAGTAGGCAGAGAGGCAGGCAGAAAGAGAGGGAAGCAGGCTCCCTGGGGAGCAGAGAGCCCGATGTGGGGCTCTATTATTCCAGGACCCTGGGATCATGACCTGAGCTGAAGGCAGAGGCTTAACCCACTGAGCCACCCAGGTGCCCCTAGGGTTTTGTTTTTATGTAAAGGTTTCTGTTTCAAGTCTTAATGGCCCATTGCTCACAGGACCCTAGAAAGTTGCCTTATTTTGAGAGCTGTGTATTTATTTTATTTTTATTTTTATTCATTTTTAAAGTTTTTACTTTAATTCCAGGTGGTTAACATACAGTGTAATACTAGTTTCAGGTGTGCAAGATAGTAATTGAGCACTTCCGTACATCACCCACTGCTCATTGTAGCAAGTGCCCTCTTTAACCCTATCACCTATCTCACCCATCAGCACACCTGCCTCCCCTCTGGTAACCATCTGTTTGTTCTCTATAGTTAAGAGTCTGTGTTATGTTTGTCTCTCTCTTTTTCTTTCTTTGTTCATTTGTTTTGCTTCTTAAGATATACATATGGGTGAAATCATATGGTATTTGTCTTTCTCTGACTGGCTTATTTCTCTTCCCATTATACTCTCTAGTTCCATCCATGTCATTTCAAATGGTAAGATTTCATTCTTTTTTATGGTTAAATAATATTCCTTTGTATGTGAATTTCTGCCACATCTTTATCTATTCATCTATCTATGGATACTTGCACTGCTTCCATATCTTAGCTATTATAAATAATGAAGAAAACATAGTGCATGTATCCTTTTGAATTAGTGTTTTCATCTTCTATAGTTAATTACCCAGTAGTGCAATTAGTGAATTGTAAGGTAGTGTCATCTTTAATTTTTTGAGGAACCTACATTCTGTTTTTCACAGTAGCTGCCCCAGTTTGCATTTTAAGAGCTGTGCATTTTAACACTGTGGTTCTATTAATCCTTTGTAATCCTTTGTAATTGTTTTATGGTGGAAAGTCTTTGTTTTTTAAGAAAAGATTAGTAGATGTGAATGATTTATAGCCTTGGCAAGTTTTTGTTTTTCAATGTGAGTCTAAAATACAAAGAAGTATTTTTAGAAATACATACAATTAAAAGAGACATAAGAGATTTTTTAAATTCTAATTTTTTTTGTGTGAACTTTCAATTTTGTTTTTTTAATTGGCCTAGGTTACCTTACAATAAAATGCCTTGAGCTGGTTTTTGGTCCACTTAAGTGATTTTCCATAGTGGTTATGCAAGGAAACAAGGCTTTCACTCACTTTAAATTTTTTTTTTTCTTTTAAATAAACTTTATTTTTAAGATGAATTTTAGGTTTGTGGCGCTATGGAGCAAAAGTACAGATTTTCTGTACATGCCCTGCCCTCACGCATGTATAAGCCTCCCCCATGATCAAAATCCCACACCAGCTGGTGCATTTGTTACGACTGGTAAACCTACACTGACATACCATTATCATCCAAAGCCCATAATTTACATTAAGATTCACTCTTTGTGTACATTCTGTGGGTTTTGACAAATGTATAATGACACATATTACCATTACAATCTTATGAAGAATAGTTTTGCAGCTCTAAAAATTCTCTGTACTTCACCTATTCATCCCTCCTCCCTGCCTCCTGCCCCTTCTCTCTCTCCCCCTTCTCACCCCTGGCAACTGATCTTCATGACAGCGACCGTCTCCATGATTTTGCCTTTTCTAGAATATTCATATGTCTGTAATCACACAGTGTGTGCCCTTTTCAGATTGTCTTATTTCTTCTAATAATATGCACTCAAGGTTCCTCCAGGTCTTTTCATGGCTTGATAGCTTATTCATTTGAACACTGGGTCTACCACAATTTATGATCCACTCACCTACTGAAGGATATCTTGGTTGCTTGCAAGGTTTGGCTATTTTGAATAAAGCTGCTATAAACTTCCGTGTGCAGGTTTTTGTGTAGACATAAGTTTTCACCTCCTCTGGATAAATACCAAGGATCACAACTGCTGGATCATATGGGAAGAGAATGTTTAGTTTTGTAAGGAACTGCCAAACTGTCTTCCTAAGAAACTGTACCACTTTGCATTCCTGCCAGCAGTGTGAGAGTTCCTGTTGTTCCACATCCTTGCTAGCATTTGGTGTTGTCAGCATCCTGAATTTCTGCCACTCTAATATGTGTGTAGCGGTATCTTCTTATTTTAATTTGCATTTTCCTAATTGCATATGATATGGAACATTTTTTTCATATGCTTGCTTTCTTTCTGTATGTCTTCTTTGATGAGGCATCTGTTTGTAGCTTTTGCCCATTTTTTAATCAGTTTTTTCCTTTTCTTGTTGTTGAGCTTTTAGGGTTCTTTGTATATTTTGGATAATAATCTTTTATCAGCTAGGCCTTTTGCAGATATTTTCTTCCCATCTGTGACTTGTCTTCTTAATCTCTTGACAGTATTTCTCACAGGGCAGAAGTTTTTAATTTTAATGAAGTCCAGCTTATCAATTATTTCTTTCATCCATAGTACCTTTGGTTTTATACCAAAAAAACCATCATCATGCCTAAGGTCATCTAGAGTTCTTCTTGTATTATCTTCTAAGAGTTTTTATAGTTTTGAGATTTACATTTAGGTCTATGATCTATTTTGAGTTAATTTCTGTGAAGAGGGTCTAGTATCTGTCTAAATTAAATTTTTTTTTTTTTTTTTTTTTTTGCATTTGGATGTCTAGTTGCTCCAGCAGTATTTGTTGCAAAGATTGTCTTTTCTTTTTTTCCACTGAGATTTCTTTTCTTTCTTTCTTTCTTTCTTTCTTTCTTTTTTTTTTTTAAAGATTTACTTGACAGAGGATGCACAAGCAGGGGGAGTGGGAGAGGGAGAAGCAGACTCCCCACTGAGCAGAGAGCCCAATACGGGGCTCCATCCCAGGACCCTGGGATCATGACCTGAGCCGAAGGCAGATGCTTAACCAACTGAGCGACCCAGGTGCCCCACCACTGAGATTTCTAAGATTTTATTTATTTATTTGAGAGAGAGCATGTGTGCATGATCTGGGAGAGGGGCAGAGGCTGAGGGAGAGAGAATTTCAAGCAGACTCTGCACTGAATGTAGAGTCTGACCTGTGGCTTGATCTCACATCCCTGAGATCCTGATTTTGAGGTGATACCAAGAGTTGGAGGCTCAGCCAACTGAGCCACCCACATACCCTGGCTGTCTTTTCTTCATTGTATTGCCTTTGGATCTTTGTCAAAGATCAGTTGACTATATTTATGTGAGTCTGTTTCTATACTTCATCTTCTTTTTCACTGATCTATTTATCAATTCTTTAGCCATTGTGACACTGTCTTGATTACGTAGCTTCATATTAAGTCTTAAATTTGGATACTGTCTGTCCTTTGACTTTGTTCTTCATTAAATTGTGGTGGCTCTTCTGGGTGCTTTTTACTCTTTTCCCCTTATTTCTTAGAGAGCCATCTCCAAATTCCAACTTTTAATGAAAGAGACTTAGTCAGATATTTGAAGGATACACATTAGAATAAATTAACAACTAACCTTTGTTGAGTCAGCTTATTAAATTCCATACAAAGTTCAAGGAATCCTCACATCAAGCCAAACAGATCAGTGCAATAATTATCTTCATGCTATAGATGAGGAAACCAAGTCTTGGAGAAAATGTATGGGTAGTTTCTTACTACCTAAGAAACCATAGGTAGTAAATGGAATATAGTAGTTTGCCACAAAGAGGTATAATTTATCATTTCCTGATACCTATATCAGGCAGAGATTCTACAAACATCCAGGTTGGAGAGACACAAATTATACTCCAATTGGATGATTCCTGATCAAGTATTAAATACCAAGGACTACTCTACATATGCAATTTCAAAATAATCATCACCAAGCATCTTCTCTTGATGAGTTCATTGTGCAAAGTAAGGATCTTACAGTGGAGAGATCATTTAAAATACAACATAGTAGCTATCTTCATAAGAGTGCCAAACTGGAATCTACCTAAATCCCCATCAACTGGAGATGGATGCATTATGGCTTAGCCATGCAATAGAATATTATTCAGTAATTTAAAAAAGGGACAACTGTAGACAAAAACATGAATAAATCTTTAATATTATGCTAAATGAAAGAAATGAGAAACAAGTACACAAGTATACATGTGTAATCCCACTCATATAAACATTTGGTACTGGCAAATAGTAACCTCTAGTGTCTGAAATCATCAGTCATTTCTTTGAAGGGGTTGACAAAGAAGGAGTATGAAAAAACTATCTAGGGTGATGGAAATATTTGTTGTTTGATGCATTTGCCCAAACTGGCTGAAAAGTATACTTAAGATCTGAGCATTTCACAGTATATAAATTATTTAAAAAAGTGAACAAAAGATAGCATATTAAATGCTAAAAACAGCAATGAACAAAGGGATACAGAAGCCAGGAGAATAAGTGGGTAACTTAGCTTTGAGGAGTCAAGGAAATCTTCCTGGAAAGCAAGGGTTCTGAAGTGTGCATAGGACCTTGCCAGTTGAAGAAAGCCATTTGAAGGAGAAAGCAGAAAATGTTAATTTATTCATTTCTTAATTTATTCATTTTTCTGCTCAAAAATTATAGTCCAATTATTCTCTGCTTGGTACAAATTTGGGTCTTTGTAAAAAGGTAAGTGCAGACTTTGCCCACAGAAATCTTAGGTTCTAATGGAGAAATCATGAGTCATGAATTTTACAAAATTTTCAGGAAAAGTTGAGAAGTTCAATATCATAAGAATGTGTTGGAATGACGGGAAATAGGTGAGTAGTGTTAAGTCAATTGGGACCAAATGAAGAAATTTAAGTGCATAATAAATTAAGGAGTTTGAATTTTATCTTACAGGCATGAGAGTCAAGTAGAAATTTATAAATCGTTAAGTTGATATAGAGTTTTTAAAAAAAGATATTTAAGCAATTTGAGGACAGATTGGAACAGGGAGAAATTAATGGAAAAATGATAAAAAGAATACTATTTTTGCAGTTTATGCCAGGGTTGGCAGAAGCTCAGGACATGTGCCATATCAGATTTTTTGAGCCTGCAGTAGACAATACTGACCCATAAAATCACTCTTTCCCCCAAGCCAAAACAAGGCTTTGCATATTAGTAGCCATTAGCAACAATAGATTTGGCACATGTAATGAAACCTATTTGCAATTCCTGGTCTAGGCTCCGGAAGTCATTTCCTGGGCTAGTAGAGCAGGAGTCCAGTCCAGCAGTGGGGGAAGGAGTAGACTGGAGAGCTGAGGTAGAGTTATCTGATTACTGGATTAAGAGAATGATTCAGAATATTAGATTGTGAATCTAGGTAACAATAGCAGTAAGCAAAATCATCATCATCCTAATAGTATTAACACAGGATATAAAATGTGTTTGGATTCTTGGGGAAGTGTGATACCAACGTTTTGACAAAACATCTCACTTACACATCTCACTAGCTAAATCTTCACATTGACATCTCAGTGGAACTCTTTTGTCACAGTTCTGACCAAGTTAGAAGGGAAGAATCTTTCTAGGCTCTAATTCCTTTCCTTGCAATTAGGTCAAAACATCTTACTTTCTGTCCATACGTACCTAACTCAGTTACTATTCTTGGAATTTTCCCCAAATGAATTCTTTCTCTTTTTTCTGAAATTATGACTCACAGGTTCAGCTGCTTCAACTTAAAAGCTTTAAATTAATTTTTTGTCATGTTAATATCTCTCTTTTTTAAAAAAATATTTATTTTTAAAGATTTTATTTATTTGACACAGAGAGAGATCACAAGTAGGCAGAGAGGCAGGCAGAGAGAGAGAGGAGGAAACAGGCTCCCTGCCAAGCAGAGAGCCCGATGTGGGACTTGATCCCAGGACCTTGAGATCATGACCTGAGCCAAAGGCAGAGGCTTAGCCCACTGAGCCACCCAGGCACCCCAACATTTTTTCTTGAAGTTACTTCTGTATTAGAGGCTACTGGCCATGAACACCATGTATCTTAGATCTATTTTTTTTTTTATCAAGTTTGTAATGAATATTAGTATCTCTAAAACTCATTTTTATTTGCCATGCTCTGGTTGTTAGTACTAAAGGAACCAAAGGGATTTACCAGTGTTAGGTAAAGATTACGCCTGCTAGTCAAGGGAAAATGTAAGAAGGAGCCGTTGCATTTCCCATTCATGACCAAGTCCTCAATCATCCATGTTGATGACCAAAAGGGCACAAGTGATTCAGCTTTTAGATGAACTCTAAATTTATATGAACAAATTGATTTTCAAGGGGAGAAATTTAGTTTTTAATCTTTGTCTTGGTTACTGCATGAACCATTAATGATGATAGTGAAGTGAAATATTTAGAAGCAGGGAAACGTACAGCCTAAATAACACTGCTGGTACTGGTTCATCAGTATAGCAGAATCAGAAGTTATTTGCATGGCAAGGGCAAAAACAGTGTGTCAGGGAAGTGCTGAAAAGTCACTACTGTAAGACAGTATCTGACAAGGAAAGTTCATTTTGCCAGCATCTGAACATATGGCAAAGCAGTGTTTTTCCAGACTTCTGTGTGCTGGCAGGGATTGGCCTCCTAGTAACTTGGACTTTTGTTTGTGCCGAAGACAGGATGAATATTCTCCATAAATAATTGTAATTATCTTCTCATTGAAGAAACATAAACTTGGAATTCAATACTGTTTTCTTGAATAAATCATCAATTTTGGAAAGAAGTGGAATTACATTTTCTCTGTTTTTGCAAATGAATCGCTGGCCCCAAATTAATAAATTTTGTGTGGATTTGCCTGTCACAAAAACATATTTTTTGGGTAAAATGCTTTGCGTTGAAATACTACATCTTTCTCTTTATGCTACTTTTACTTTGTGCTATTTCTTCTTCTCCCCCAAACATTATCTGTATGAAATTCTACAAGTTGTCTTTTTTTTCTTTTGAAAAATACAACCACTAATGTAAACACTTTAGAAGATGTTAAAGAATGCTGCAGGTTAGGGGCATCTGGGAGGCTCAGTGGGTTAAAGCCTCTGTCTTTGGCTCAGGTCATGATCCCAGGATCCTGGAATTGAGCCCCACATCGGGCTCTCTGCTCGGCAGGAAGCCTGCTTCCTCCTGCCTCTCTGCCTACTTGTGATCGCTCTGTCAAATAAATAAATAAATTCTTAAAAAAAAAAAAAAAGAATGTTGCAGGTTAAGAATTACAATTTGGTTTCCAAGCATATGATTTTACAGGAAATTAGAGTGCTTTTCTTCAATAATAACATAGGATTGAAGTTTTTTTTTTTTTTCCAGCTTAAGATTTCTTCCAAATTATTTACTTTACCAGATATTTGTTGTTTGTTTTTAAATTTATGTGGGAACTGAAGCACTTGAGGGCCAAACAGCAAGATCTTCCCTCAAAGGTGAAAAAGGGAGTTTAGAGAGCTGCAGATGGCCACTTTGAAAATTAGCACATTCTGCTTGAATGAAAGCGGAAATGTGTATTTTCATGTCTGTTTCCTATTCATAGGGGATACCTGCTTGCACTCTGGAGCCCTGGATTTGTATCTTGGCACAACCTACCAATGGGAGAAAGTTACAATATCCAGGGCTGGTTTCCGCAGGTAAACTGGGAATAGTTACAGTGTCTGGATCTGGAAAAGAGTTGCTGCGAGGGTGAAGGGCTGTTCTTGCGCACTTGCAGGGACTGCTTGAGCACAGCGAGAGCCTCATCGGCGGCACCAGCTCATTCCATGCCTGCCTCCTGCACCGACTTCAGCTTTGTAGCTTTTCCTTCATACTTTACCTACCCATGATTTTTCCCTTTCATTTTACTTTTTACTTTTCCCTCTTTTGGGGGCGGGGTTTGGGAGTCTGTGTGTGGAGTCACGTTCATTTGAATTCTCATGTTGAAAAACCATTGAATGGTTTCCAACTGTGTGTTAAAGAATGTGTTAACTAAGTCTGACACCGACGACCACATTTGGCTACCCCATCATTCTGTATCATTCTTCTCCGTAACTCACCCCTCTCCTGGTTCCTCTACCTTGGCTCAGTATCACTGGGGGAGAGCGAAAAACTCCCATGCCCTGTTGCACCCCTGACCTATCCCATCACATTCTCTGGAGAAAGGACCTCAGTATTGGAAATTTGAAGTTCACTGGAAGATTTCAATGTGCAGCCAAGACTGAGAACCAGTTTTAAGGCATGTTGAAGTTACTGTGCTCTACTTATTACAAGCTCTTTGGCATACTCATCTAAACTCATGGTAGACTACAAGCTCCTTCAGGAAGGGAAACATAAGTTTTTCTTTGTAATTAGCAAAGTAACCTATTACGGTATCTTGCACATAGTAGAGGTAATTTCTTAAGCTTTGCCATCACCTTATATTTCTTTATACTGTCTCACTCCTGGGCTTTCTGATTAAATTTCTCTTGCAGAATTATATTCCAAGGCATTGCCCTTAGTTAGTTACAGTAAGATAAACTGAGTTTGGGGTACATTTCCTTCTTCACAGACTGAATCTTCCTCTTCTTCCATCCCCCACTGCTGAATCTCAGCACAAAACAAAGGACTTGCCAATGCCAAGTGAGTTTATGGAGACAAGTGAATAGAGTAGGAGCAAGGGTACCTTTCAGTTTAGGGAGCGCATTGAAAGTATCAGCAAGATTTGATTATTTATAGGTGGGCTCTATAAATTCTTGAATATTGAACATTGGAAATTTATATTTATTTCACTATCCCTTTTTTATTATGTTATTTGTTGTTTATAAGTCGGCAGTCCTTCACATTGCTTTTAATTCTGGATATTTCACTGAAATTGCTATACATCAGCTAGTTTATCATGATAATTTTGCCAGTAATCTGTTTGATAACAACTATACTGAGGAAAGAAAGGTGATAACAGTTTTGACTCATTGACTCCTTGAGAGTAAATGTGTCCTATTGGCCTTAGTTTGACTTGTGTAATATAATTCAATTAAAGATTATTTCAGAAGATGTTATATTTGATGTATCAAAAATTTGACTTTCAAATTATTTTTAATTGAGTAGAAAATTCTCACAGATTATATGAATTTGCTTGAGTAACATTCTAGTGTCAATGTCTATCTGTAACTTACCTTAGCTTAGTAATGCTACAAGCACATACAATCTCCTGGGGAGAATGGGAGTCAGGAAGGATTGCAAGAGAGAGATCTACCCCTCAATGGTTCCGTTTTCATCAGTTCTTATTTAGCTTCGTAATATAATTGGAAACGAGGAATTTCAGAAGAAGTTGAATTTGAAACTTAGGAATAGTGTATTTTATATAGGTCCTGTATAGCCAAGAAGAAAGATGTAAAACTTTATGATTGTCTTTTAACATAATGACATTTTGATTTCACTATAATAATGTTAGTATCTCTAAGCTTTGTGTCCCTCATTTATCAATTTCACATGTTTGCCTTCAATTTTTATGTGTGTATCATCTCACCAATGGGCAATTAGTAAGACAGCAGGAAGTGAAGTAAGGGTGGTTCATTTTTGAGCTTAATTATTATCTTCCATCAATATCATTTTAGTGTGTTAATATAATACACTGAGGGCATTAAATTAACCAATTTTTTTGAGCACAGACTTGTCATCCCATACTCAATTTACAAATTTGATTAGTTTTGCTATCATATTAGCTTTAATATGAAATTTTTCTAATAGTAGCTATGCTTTCTAGCACTCTGAAGTGTTATGTGAGGTCAGTTAGTCTTGTGAATTCCTGTTATCTAAGGCTTTTTATGTCAATGATTGACTACAGGAACAGGAACTATACTATAAAATATTCACTTAATTCATTAAATATGTCATTCACTCATCCTGAATGATATAAAAACAGTAGTATTCTAGGGCTTGTTTGTAGTAGCTTAAGAGAGCTCATTGTTAAATTTTCAGGAATTTTGTAAGCTGTTTGTGAAACAAGTATTATGAAAAATCAAATGATAGAGACTTATTAAGTTATTTAGTTAAGGGCTTGTAGATACTCAAAATGTATCACTGCCAAATTATTTTCTTATTATTCATATTCTTGAGATGGTTTTTCTGGTCTATAATATCAGTACGGTGAAAATAATCACATACTGGTACACTGTTGTGCATCTCTTCCTAATTCTGGGCTCAGTGACCTCCCATTGTATCTTGCAGTATGCCTTGATGGGAGAACTTACACCACAAAAATCAGCAGATACCACAGATCAGACCTGGGTTTATTGTTTTGTTTATTGTCGTACTGCTGAAACTGAATGAAAGTTCAGTTTAATAAAAATATACAAAGGGGGCACCTGGGTGGCTCAGTGGGTTAAGCTGCTGCCTTCAGCTCAGGTCATGATCTCAGGGTCCTGGGATCGAGTCCCGCATTGGGCTCTCTGCTCAGCAGGGAGCCTGCTTCCTCCTCTCTCTCTCTGCCTACTTGTGATCTCTCTCTGTCAAATAAATAAATAAAATCTTCAAAAAAAATATACAAGGGAGATATAGAACAACAGTAAAATACATACCATATTAAATTACAAGAAAACTTGCTAGGAAAAAGTCTGCAATGAAATTCCATTTGACTTATGCTAGTTCAATTAAAATAAGAGGTTTGTTTGTGGAACAAGAATTCAACACAAGTCAATGAAAGCATTCTGTGAGAATTAGTTGTCTGGATGGAATTTACAATAAAAATATTACATATTTTGCTATTGTTCCTAAGTTGTATCCTACACAACTTTCTAATATTAAAATTTATAAACATCTTATGTCTTTTGGGGGAGACAATTGGTAAACATATACCAACACATCACTATAAGTCTTGTTGACTGAGCCCCTCCCATTTCTACTTCACGTTTATGGGTTTGTGGACTGTTAGAACTGTATTGTATGAACCTCTTTTTTGTTTTTTATGGTTTTTTTTGCATCTTTGAAATTAAAATCTCTGTTGTCACAAATGGTAATAGATGGTATTATGTTAAGTGAAATAAATCAGACTGAGGACAGATATCATATAATTTCACTCATGTGAAATCCATAAAATAAAACAAATGAATCTAAAAACAAAAAGCAGAATCAGACCTCTAAATATGGAGGACATACTGGTGGTTGACAAAAGAAAGGGGGTTAGAGAGATGGGAAAAATGGGTAAAGAGTAGGAGATACGCACTTCCAGTTATGGAATGAATAAATCACAGGAATAAAAGGTCCAGCACAGGGAATATTGTCAGGGATACTGTAATAGCATTGTATGGTGACAGGTGGGAGCTACACTTGTGGTAAGCACAGTGTAATGTGGAGGAGTTGAATCACCATGTTGTCTACCTGAAACTAATATCATATTGTGTCAGCCATACTCAAAAAATGTTTAACCCTCAACTCCAGGGCCAACTAATCTTTGACAAAGCAGTAAAGAATGTCCAGTGGAGAAAAGACAGTCTCTTCAACAAATGGTGTTGGGAAAATTGGACAGCCACATGCCCAAGAATGAAACTAGACCATTTCCTCATACCACACACAAAAATAGACTAAAAAATAGATGAAGGACCTCAATGTGAGAAAGGAATCCATCAAAATCCTTGAGGAGAACACAGGCAGTAACCTCTTCGACCTCAGCTGCAGCAAATTCTTCCTAGAAACATCGCCAAAGGCAAGGGAAGCAAGGGCAAAAATGAACTATTGGGACTTCATCAAGATCAAAAGTTTCTGCCCAGCAAAGGAAACAGTCAACAAAACCAAAAGATAACTAACAGAATGGGAGAAGATATTTGCAAATGACATATCGGATAAAGGATTTGAATTCAAAATCTATAAAGAACTTATCAAATTCAACACCCAAAGAACAAATAATCTAATCAAGAAATGAGCAGAGGACATGAACAGACTTTTTTTTTGCAAAGAAGACATCCAGATGGCCAACAGACACATGAAAAAGTGTTCCACATCACTCAGCATCAGGGAAGTACAAATCAAATCAAAACCACAGTGATTCTGGAACACTGAAAAGAAATTAAAAAGCAACAACAATGCAATGAGATACCACCTCACACCAATCAGAATGGGTAAAATTAACAAGTCAGGAAATGACAGATGCTGGCGCGGATGCAGAGAAAGGGGAGCCCTCCTGCACTGTTGGTGGGAATGCAAGCTGGTGCAACCACTCTGGAAGACAGTTTGGAGGTTCCTCAAAAAGTGGAAAATAGAGCTACCCTATGACCCAGCAATAGCACTACTGGGTATTTACCCTAAAGATACAAACGTAGGGATCTGAAGAGGCACGTGCACCCGAATGTTTTTAGCAGCAATGTCCACAATAGCCAAACTATGGAAAGAACCTAGATGTCCATCAACAGATGAGTAAATAAAGAAGATGTGGTATATATATAAAATGGAATCCTATGAAGCCATCAAAAGAAATGAAATCTTGCCATTTGCAACCGCATGGATGGAACTAGAGGGTATTAGCTTAGCGAAATAAGTCAGTCAGAAGAAGACAATTATCATGTGATATCCCTGATATGAGAAAGTTGAGAGGCAACGTGAGGGGTTTGGGGGGTAGGAAAAGAATAAATGAAACAAGATGTGACCGGGAGGGAGACAAACCATAAGAGACTCAATCTCACAAAAGAAACCGTGGGTTGCTGGGGGTAGGGGCGTAGGGAGAGGGTGGTTGGGTTATGGACATTGGGGAAGGTATGTGCTATGGTGAGTGCTGTGAAGTGTGTAAACCTTGAGATTCACAAATCTGTACCCCTGGGGCTAATAATACATTATATGGTAATAAAAATAAAAAATTATTTAAAAAGTTTAAAAATTCAAAACATGCATATTTAAAAATAATAAAATAAAATGAAAAAGAAATTAAAATCCCAAACTATTGGAGACCACATATTTTAATGGCTTTTTAGAGGTATAACACACACCATGCAATTCATCCCATGTAAAGAGCACAATGTAATGTTTTAGTGTATATACAAGATTTAAAACCATCCCCATCATCTAAGTTTAGAACATTTTTGTCCCTTCTAAAAGCCACTTTGTGTCCATTAGCAGTCAATCACAATACAGCTGTCTCTCTAGTCCAAAGCATTCAGTGATGTACTTTACATCCATAAATTTGCCTTTTCTGGAAATTTCAAATAAAAAGAAAGAGTCTGTGGCTTTTTATGTGTTTGGCTTCTTTCACTTAGCTTTATGTATTGAAGTTTCATCCATGCAATAGCATGAATCAATACTTTATCCTTTTTTACGACAGTATAATATTCCTTTGCATGTTATACCATTTTATTTGCATATTCAGCAGGGGTATTTTAATTGTTTTTACTTTTTTGGCTGTAATGATTATGTTGCTGTATTTTGTAAAATTTATTTTATGTAGTTGTATGTTTTAATTTCTCTTGAATATATACATACTTAGGGCTTATTAAGTCATCTGCTAAGTCTAAGTTGAAATTTCAAGTTACAGTCAAAATTTCCAAAGCCCTTGCGTAATTTTGTATTTCCACCAGCCATGCATGAATGTTCTAAGTTCTCTATATTTTTGCCCATATTTATTTTTGGTTATAGCAATCCTAGTCAACGTGAAGTAGTATCTCATAGAAATTTAGATTTACATTTCCCTGATTACTAATGATGTTGATCATCTTTTCTTGTTCTTATTTGTCATTTGAAAATTTTCTTCAGAGAAATGTTTACTCAAAATATTTATAGTTTCTTTGTTTTAAGTATACAGCATAATGATTACAATGTAGATATGCAATGGTTTTATGATTATAATGATTATGTGTAATGATATATATATGTTTATATGTATATAAATGATCATCACAATATGTCTAGTTAACATGCACAACCACAGTTACAAATCTTTTTTAGGTTTGTACTTAGACCTTCTAAGATCTTAGCAATTTCAAGTATGTAATACAGTATTTTTACCTACAGTAGCTATGCCATTTATTACCTCCCCAGGATTTATTTATTTTATAACTAGAAGTTTCTAGCTTCACACTTTTGCCAACATTTGTCCATTTTATCCTCTCCCTACCTCTTGATTGGCAACCACCAATCTCTTTCTCTGTGAGTTTTTTCTTTTTATATGTATACTTGCTTTTTAAGATTCCACGTATAAGTGAAATCCTATCATATTTGTCTTTCTCTGTCTCATTTCTCTTAGCATAATGCCCTCAAGTCCATCCACACTGTTGCAAGTGGGAGGATTTCCTTCCTTTTTGTGGCTGAATAATATTCCAGTATGTATATGTGTATGTGTGGACACGTGCACATAATAACACAATTACATGGTAACACAAAATGTGGCATATATACATATGACCACATTTTCTTTATCCATTCATTCATCAATAGATACTTAAGTTTCTCTTACGTTTTAGCTATTGTACATAAATCCACAGTGAAAATGGGGGTGCATGTATCTTTTCAAGTTACTGTTTTTATTTCCTTTGTATGAGTCCAGGAGTGAAATTGCTGGATCATAGGGTCGTCTACTTTTAGTTTTTTCAGGAATATCAGTACTGTTTTTCATAGTTCTGCACCAGTTTATATCCCCCCCCAGCAGTATGCAAGGAAGTGTTCCCTTTTCTCCGTGTGCTTACCAATGCTTAAAATTTCTTGTCCTTTTGGTAATAGCCATTCTGACAGGTATGAAGTGATATCTCATTATGGTTTTGATTTGTATTTACCTGATGGTTAGTGATGTTGAGCACATTTTCATGGGGGTCTCCTTTGGGAAAATACAGATTCAGATCTTTTATCTATTTTTAATTGGATTTTTTTTTTTTTTTTTTTAGCTACTGAGTTGAATGTTTCTTTATATATTTTGGATATTAACCCCTTATTGGACATATGGTTTTTAAATGTTTTCTCCCATTTATGAGGATTCGTATTTCATTTTTTTTTGATGGTATGATTTGCAGCATAAAATATTTTATTTTAATGTAGTTCAATTAATTTGTCTTTTGTTACTTTTGCTTTGGGTTTTATAACTGAGAGGGCCTTGCCTTACCCAAGGTTGAAAACATTTACTCCTGTGTTCTTAAATTTTAAGTTTTAGCTACTACATTTAGATCTATAATGCATTTTGACGTAATTTATATGTATGGTGGGAGTTGAGTCTACTTCATTCTTTTGCATGTGGGTATCCAGTTGTCCCAGTACCATTTATTGAAAAGATTATTTTTTTCCCTACTGCATTGTCTTTCACTCATGTTGAAAATAAGTGTAAGGGTTTATTTCTGGAATCTCAGTTCGGTGCCATTGATCTATATATCTATTCTCATGCCCAGTACCATGCTGCCTATTATGTAAAATTTATAGTAAGTTTTGAAATCAAGACCTATGAGACCTCCAGATTTCTTCTTTTAAAAGATTATTTTGGCTGTTCTGAGCACCGTGCATTTATATATGAATTTTAACTGTCAATTTCTACAAAAAAGCTAGCTAGAATTTTAAAATAGGGATTACATTGATTCTGCAAATAAGTTTTTGGAATATTACCATCTTAACAATATTAATCCTCTGGTCTGTGAACATAGGGTATCTTTCCATTTATTTAGATCATTAAAAATGTTTTTTTAACAATGTTTTGTAGCCTTCATGTACAAGCCTTGTACTTCTTTTGTTAGCTTTATATCTAAATTCATACCTTGTATTCTAATTTATTATATATATGGTGGTGGGGAAGAAAGAGAGCTTGAACAGGGTAAGGAGAGGCAGAGGAAAAGGGAGAGAGAGACTCTTAAGCAGGATACATGCCCAGCATGAAGCCCCAAGTGGGGCTTGATTAGATGTCCTTGAGATCATGACCTGAGATGAAATCAAGAGTCAGATACTTAGCTAACTGACCCACCAGGTGCCCTTGTATTATTGTAAATGAAATTAATTTTCTAAATTCATTTTTGAATTTTTTTGTTGCTAATGAAAAGAAACACAATTGTTTTTTGTTACTGATTTTGGGCCTTAACTTTGCTGACCTCCCTTGGTAGTTCTAATAGCTGTTTGGAGTATTTTAATAGAATTTTCTACATATAAGATCATGTCTTCTA